>NC_044905.1:34922405-35274274 GCF_001633185.2 Quercus lobata | reverse complement strand
CACGGAGGGCCAACTATTTTGGAGAAACATGGTTTGTATCGCATACAAATCATACGCAGCAGAAAATTAACAGATCTACTTCATTCGCAATCGATAACATGTACTATGTAAATTTCAGAATTTAAGAATAAGAGAACATATCTTGGTGCAGTGAAATTCAAAACCAAAGATTAGAAGTACTTGGGAACACTTTTAATCTTCACTCTAATTCCACTTATGCCCAAGAAGTGTAGTCTCTCAATCAGTTTATATGTATATGTTCAAGGGAGAATAAGAGAGTGGTTTACACTCACATACACACCATTTAATTCAATACAAAATTATGTATGTTTCTTTCCTTAGATATAACTGATTATCTAATTGGGCAAGCCTTTAGGGCCATTCCAATTGGGTTTTAGTATGTGGCTTGGAGAGGGACCAAAAGGGACAAATAAGAAACTAACTCTAATGGGTTTTGGGCCTTTCTGTCAACTCTTGATAAACCCAAAATTACTATTAATTATATTTAATACCACTATATAAATATAATTGCACTCTAGCCTTATTAATAAATTATATCCCAATACATTATTATACATTTGTCGAGGGAGAAATTGATGCCTTTATCTAAGATGTTGGGAAGCCAAGCCGAAACTAGACTATGAGCTCTTGAGATGATACCCAAAGGCTTTCAGTGTGATGACAAAGCCTATCCAAGTAAGAAACAAAGGCTGCACATGACAAAACAGTAACAAAAGCCTAATGAAAAACACGTTACAATACTTAATTAGTACATTAATGGTCCTAGTCCGATAGTTTAAATCAGTCCTCTAGTGGTACGGTATTATCTCCAGCAGTAGGGTAATTTCAGGTTAATAAATGTGTTTACATGGTAAAAATCTTTTTTTTTTTCTTATTATTATTAAGTTAACATGAGGGAGAACTTCCATAATTTCCAAAACATTATGGCCTTCATCATAATAATAAACAGGGATTAAAGGCTCCATAGTTACAAATAAAAAAGGAAAAATAGAATGGAATGAAGGGAGAGAAAGATCCCCAGCTTAGTGTAGCAAGTATTAAGCTAAGATTTTGGTGAGTATATGTGCATAAGGCATGAATGAGGTGAATGTGGTGAATGTAGGCTGTTTTGAGTGAGTGGGATAGGATTAATATTGAGATTGAAACTTTTTGTGAGTAATGGGCTATTTGTGACCAGTTGGAGGACGTTTTTGAGCTGTGATTGTGTAAAGGTGGGGGGGGGGGGGGGGAGGGAAGAATGTCTGAGGTTAGATGAATGTGGGCTGAAGGGGATGAGTAGTGAGCTTAAAGAGAGCTAAACTACTAGCAAAATGGCAAATAGACCAGGGGTTTCAGAGGGAGTAGCTACTAGTTTGTGGGCTAAGATGCTTATGCTTTTATAATAGAGTTTTTAGAGAAACATTAATTAACAAGAATCCAAAAAATGTAGCTCTAATTCAAGGGAGCCAGACAGCTGAATTAATAACCTGGATTTGGCCTAAAAATGGGAGATTTGCTTTTGGGGCTACCTTGCTTCTTTGGGTAATGATGGGATTTTAGAGTTCTTTGCATTAAATGCCATGTTTTCTGGGGCTGAGCTTAATGAATGTGATTGAGGCGTGTATCAAGAGCGAATCCTAATGCTGCAACTAAGATTTGGACCCTAGGAAGTAGGATTCAACACCCCAAGCCAGGTGTCAAAGTTTAAGCCCACTTCAGAGGGTTCCGTTGGAAATCCTTTTATGCCCTCCAAACCACATGTTTCCAATTTTTCCCCTTTAGGATTCATGGGCTTGGCACATGAATCATGTCTTGAACGTTTTTTAACATTTATAGCATCAATTTGTTGAAGTTTGTATAATTTGGTTTCAACTCCCCTTCCGCTGGACGTGCAATCTTGAGGAAGATGATGGAGTCCCTTCATTCTTTTGACTTCAACGCTTGACCACTTTTCTTTTATTTGTGCCATAGACTATGCTACCGTTAAATGTAGCGAGGCGCAGTTTAGGTCAAGGCAATTTGGGTTAGCAGCTCCTCTCTCTCGTTCGACTCCATCTCGATCTACTCCATCCACATCCGCTCCCTCTTCTTCTATGGGCAATGTGACTCTCAAAGACATCATGACGTAGTTTCAACGCATGGATGCTCGCCTTGATACACTCTCTACTGAGTTTTATCATGTGAACATTCATGTCGATTGTATAGCACGACGGCAAGCGGCCATGGGTGGCTTTGCTCCTGAGACTTCTCCTCCACCTCCTCCAGTGGCTTTTGAGGATGACGTTGATGATGATGATGGTGATGATGATGATACTTCCGAGGATGATGATGATGGAGATGCTAGCTCTTTCGATACAGATAAGATGTCTACTTGACACTCTTACCCTTTGTCACTCGTGACAAAAAGGGGAAGTAGTTTTGGATATGAGAGTAGTCATTCTTAGGGGGAAAGTTAGTATAGGACCATTTTGTTAGGAGGAGTGTTGATATCTGAAGGATGTAGTGAGGATTATATGTATCTTTTTCTTTTCTCTACTTTAGATACATTTATTCTTGTACATGGGTCTTGTGACCATTATTGACATACATTGTATTTATTTTCTTTATATGTTGATGTATGTTTCTTTCACCTACCCTTACATGTGTTGTTTTTTTTTTTTTTTTTATGCACATACTTCTTATTAAGTGTATGCAATCTATTATTTCTGTTTCACATAAAGATGCCTTGATGAGTTTTATTTAAAGTGTTTAAGAAATACAAGTTGTTAAAGTCTACTTGCCATAAACTCTCTTCTTGCAAAGTTTTTCAAGAGTTTGTGTTAGGATAGATTTTATTGTATTCAACAAGTGAATATGAGTTGAGCGATTTATGACTTCTCTCATATGTTCATTTGTTTGTTGTGGTTTTATCACGGTTGCCAAAGGGGGAGATTGTTAGGACATATGTGATTTGATGTGAGGAACATATGTCAAATTAGAATTGGCCAATCTTTTGACAAAATGCACTTTACTTGTAATTGGGTAGATCTAGGATGTCTTTAATACTTCAAGGAACAAGGTTTCAGATTAAGTGTTAAAGTCATGCAAATCTGTCCAAGAAACAAGTGAAAAAGTACTGGTTTTTAAAGCTCGACAGCTAGCTCGATAGCTGGTATCTATCGAGGTTTAAAAGCTGCTGAAGATGCTTGACAGCTAGCTCGATAGATAAGCTATCTATCAAGGTTTATGAAATTCAATTTTTCAGAGCTGATTTTCATCCAATCCGTGTGTATATCTTTGGGCTTTCTTTTCTCACAACCCTAAACATATATAAGGATTATTTTAAGGGCCGTTAAAGGTTGCGCAAAGTGTGAAGCAAAGTTTTTTTCATGCAAATTGTGATCGGAGACAGAATTTTCCTTAATTCATCTTTCTCTTGAAGAAGTTGTTGTGTTTATACACCATATGGTTTTGTGACCAAGGAACTTCGTGATTATCATCGTGTAATAAACTAAAGAACTTTGTGGCCATCATCTTTCTCTTGTTGATGATTAAGTCACGTACTGGGATCCGCGCATATATTGGTTAGTCATGTACTGGGAGCCGTGCATTGAAAATGAGAGATTATCACTACAGAACAAGTCCAATTGGGTATTGGGGAAAGGATTAAACTGTAAGTTGGTATAAGGTACTGGGATTCCTTTACTTGTAACCGCTTGTTTTGATAATAGTAGATTCTTAAGAGCGGTGACCTTAAAATCACCCAGTGGGGTTTTTGCTATGTAGGTTTTCCCCATTCGTAAACAAACACACCGTGTCCATTTAATTTCTGCTGCATTTAGTTAATTAGTGATTTATTTGTGCTATCATGCATTTTGCATGTTAATTGAATTAATTAATTAACTTGGCTAAATCAATTGGGTAATTTATCACAAGGGGTCAATACATTCTTGGCCTATCAAAGGCCTAATTACAATATCACTCCCTTCCTTCTCATGGATTTTTGCCCCTCGTTTCATTGGGCTTTGGTCCATTTACAATAAAGCTCTCATCTTACTCTCATGGGCTTTCATTATAATGAATTTAGAAATTTTCAACCCTTTGTCTCAAAAATTGGCTTACAATATATTCATCAACTTTGGACTTTTCATTTTTATTCATCATTTTATTATTATTTTTTAAATAGCCCTCTTGCTAGAATACATTGTAGCCTTCCTCTCAAAGTCTATGAAGAGACCCAAGATTAGGGAGTTTCATTTTTGGATTTGAAGGATGTTGGATGCTAAGTCCATAGCATATTTGTTACCTTAGGCACAAAGTCTTCTTTTTCAATAGGGCTTTCTCCACTTGGGCAAATGATAACAATTAAGCTATGGTCTTTTAAATCTTTCAAGTTAAGATATGCATTTGGATTTAGGGACAAGCCTCTTATATAGGAGAACTTCTTTTCTTTTATCCCATAATATCTTAGGGTATACCATAATTTTAAGGCCATCTCCTTTGAATGCTCGAAAATGTGTGAAAACACAAGAGCTATTTAGACCCTCAAATTAAATTTACGGCTCAATTGAAAGGTAAAAGAGTAGGGACGAAGAATGCAAACACAAGATAACACGCCGATGTGAAATCGAAGAGGAAACCGAAGAACTAGGCGAAAAACCTCTCGCTGCCCTCCAAGCGGTAATCGATCCACTAGACAATCAGTTGGGATACATGGGTTAGCAAGAGACCATCCAAGCCTAATCTACCAGATGTACCTAAGCCCTCCAAGCTCCTACTCCAACAAGGCTTCTTAGAACCGTGTCTTGTCTAGCTCTTCGGATCCCGTAAAAAGCACCATGTTGCATCTACCATCCTTGGCTTCTTCCAATACTTCCTAGCAGCACCAAAACCTCACTTGACACTCTGAAAGGGTGTGGTAAGTGTTTGGGCTATCAACCTCTAAATGATATGGAAATGGAGAGGTAGGAGTTAAGGAAAATCCATAAGCAATTGTGGGTAACTGTCAAAGTTTGTGGCTAGGGTTTTCTCTCTAAAGCACTTCTCAACTTTTGTGGGTAATGTGGATATATATAGTGTGGGTACAGAAAGTGTGTATCAGAGAGCATAGTTTGGCAAAACAGAGTGTTTCGGGAGTGTCTCGCGGGAAGGCCTTACCCACGAGCTACTCGCGAAACACAGCTGTCTCCATTTGTCCTGACTCTTCGCATTCCAATCATGTGCAGGGCACATGTATCATTTCGCAGGATGCTTAGTCGCGAGCTACCTGCGAAAACTCTTCTGTCTTCAATTACTTGAGTCTTCACACTCTCTCTCTATCACACAACCCTTACAATTAAATCCCACAATAAATACAGGGTATAAAAGATTGAATAAAATTGCAATCAAATTTGGCACAGAATAAAAGTCAACAAAACACATAGTTGTAAATTACAATTTTATAATCTCTCCCTTTGGCTATTCCGTGACAAAACCCCTAAAACAGACTCTAGACTTAAATGTGAGTTTGGGAACAGTGGCAAAACTCACTCACACCTAATCTAGAAGCTGTGAAGCACTTGCACGTATATACCTGTAACCTGAAACACTTGCACGCAAACAAAACTTTCATTAAGCTTATGACAAGTTGAATACATGGTACGTATATGAGCAAGTAAAATGCAATCAAGTTTGTAAACATAATATAAATATGTAAGCATATTTTGATCATACAACAACAGTCATTAAAGAATGACTACAATGAACATTTAACAAGTAAATGATGATCCGGACATGCAATGCAATGAAGATCACTCACAAGGATCAATTGTATGTCCAACACATAACCAATGCAAAATACACGAAGTATATGCATTTAGGATACAAGATCCTACTAAGGTACAAGTGTGAGGTACTTAAGACATATTAGTAATATCTTAAAAGCACAAAAAAATGCTACAAAGCAATAAGGTAAACAACGATTACTGAATATAAACTGAAATTAAAACAAAGTACTAAAGCTTTAAATGAAAGCAGTAAACCAACTGTTATAAAAAGCTAAAATAAACAAAGGTAAACCGCCTAAATGAACCAATGTTCTAAGCCCTAAGATATGCTCCCCCTAACTATGCAAGCTCCCCCTCAAAATTTTCTCCCATTTTTTGACCGGAATGGCCAAAGGGCTAGAAATGGTCGGACTCAGAGTCTGAACCCTAGTCAACGGAAAAATCATCGATCTGAGATGATAAGGCTATGATCTGACCCTGGACATATGCAAACTGGTCCGCCGTGTGCTGCACATGGGAGTCTAACATAGTGTACATCTGCTCTATTCTGGCTAGAAGACGATCGAGTTTGTCTGGTCCTCATGTTGGTGCTGAGGGTGATGGCTGAGCTGAGCTTTCTGGAGCAATAGTAAATCTCTCTATCTCATCCTTTGTATCACCTCCCTCCTCCTCAACTCAAGGCCGTGGTATCGTGTGCACACCTGTTTTAGAGCCTTTGATGTGAGCTGTGCTCCTAGTGAGTGTATGTGCACCAATGAGATAGTCCCTCTAAACCACTGTGAGGCCACTCAGAAGTTTGGGTCGCTCCTTTGCAATTAGGCCCATAATGAGAATGGGGAAAGGCATTACAGTCCTTGAATTCTGCTTCTCAATACTCTTTGTCAACAAATGGAAGATATGTTCACAAACATCAATCTCCTTGTGGGTGAAGAGATCGTATAGAAGCATTGTCCTTGGAGCTGACAGTGTAGTGAGGTTGGTGACCGGGTACAAGTTATGGATCATCACATATGCCAATGTCCTCATCTCCGGTGAAAATGGGATTGTATTCATGGATGACTTCTTCGGTGTACCACCAAGTATTTGCACCATCTCCTTAGTCGATCACAATCTGTCTTCATATTAGACTGAGATTAGCTGAGAGGGAGGACGAATCTCCAAAAATTCTTGAAGGCTATCCCTTGTAATCACAAATTCTTTGTGCCTCACCCAGCAATCTATATGGTCTCCTTTCACAGTAGCATTTGAGAAAAATTCTCTTATGATCTCTGAGTAGACAACCCCAACCGGGTTCAACAGCTTGGTCTAAGTCCTTTCTTTGAACACCTCAAGGATGAAGGTGTCCTCAAGGGTTTCTAGCTTAACCACCCTCTCAATAATAATGGTTGCTCTTTTGTAGTAGTCTTTGTATTTGATATTAACCTCAGAAAACTTGAAGTTATCAAAATCAGTGCATGCACGTTTGGAGGATGATCTCTTAGAAGTTGCATGCTTAGTAGGAGCCATCTGCACAAGGGAACACAAAACAGAAAAGAAACATGTGCACAACCACAAAACAGAACTCAAAACTTGATTAGATTCAAGTTAGCTCAAATCATAAGTAAAGCAACGAACAACAGAGCATAACAAACTCAAAACAGAGCAAACAGACACAAAACAGCATGCTATAAGTGTTTAACCAAGTAAACAAAAACATAGTGCATGAATGAAGTAACTGTGACTGTGTGTGCCAGGGTTGTACATGTGCTAATGCATAAGGATGCAGCATGAGATGCATGAGGTGTGCCTAGAGGGGCCTAGTGTGTGCATGGCATGGCATTGAGGCACAAAATGGTCAAAGTGTGTAGAACACACTCTCATTGATCAAGAGTAAACCCAAGCAAAGGAACTCATTTGAGTTCAATTCAACACGAGAATGTCACTAGGACATTCTGTCAAACACCTAACATGCAACAAAGCACAACACCTATAAAAAACGCATGAACATGATGAAATTTTCCTCAATACATGATTAGAATGCCTCATGGGGCCAACACAGATACAAACACAGCAAATGGGACTCAGCCTAATCAAAATTTTGGAAAATATTTCTCAAATTTAAGAACCCCAACCCATTTTCAAAAAATCCCCAAAATTTTAGAACCCTAATCTAAATTTCTGCATAAACTCAAAAAAACATGAAGAAAATGTTTTAGAAAACATACCTTGAAGTTGGAAATGCAAAAAATAAGCTTCAGAGTGATGGGGTTTTAGTGAAAAGTGGTTTAGGGTTGAGGGGGGTTTGAGAGAGGCAAAGCGAGGGAAGTTAAGAGTGTTTGAAAACATGCCACATCTGCTACATAAAAACTGAAAATACGCGTATTCGTGGGTTAGGCAATCACGAGATTAGTCGCGAGACACATTGAAGCTTTCGCGAGAAGCATTTAGTTACGAAACAGTCGCGATGGCCTTGGTATGAAATGAAAAATTTCTAGTTTTTGCCTAAAAACATTTAGCGAGAAGAGTTTAGTCACGAAATACTCGCGAGGTAGTAGCGAGACTCATTGTATGAAAAATATGACTTTTTAATTTCCTTTAAGCACATCTCGCAGGAAGCTCTAAGTCGCGATCTTCTCGAGAAACAACCTCTTAACCAGTTTTTGAAGAAAAACACAAAAATGCATTTTGACCAAAAACTAAAAACACGAAAGTATAAAATCACTTTCAAAAACATATAAAACACTCAAAAATCTTTTTGGGATTGATCAGCAAGTAATTGAGCATACACATCGCATTTGAACATGTATAATCACACAAATGAGATAAGTATTAATTGAATCAAAGTCTTGTTTGTTGTGGGTGGGTATCAAATGTGGAATAGTCCTTAGACTAGAGTGAAGTTTCAATGATCAATTCAATCAAATCATACACAACTGGTACTCAGTCAAGTGGACTATTCAATTATAGAAATGAGCATATATGACCTCCTACAAGAGAATGATTACAAAACTCAGAAGCTTTTCATTGGCTTCTGCATAAATCATAACATTTGATCTTTTTTGGATAATACATCTCAATTTGATATTGGTGCTTGAAATTTTTGATATTTCAACATTAAGAGATAGCCTTTGGCTTTTTTAGCACCATACATTTCAATATAAGAGTCACTTTCCCTTTTTTCTAGTCAAATACTAGTATGTGCGACAGGTTTTTGTAGCTCATAATCTCTTTTCATTTTGAGATTTACATTTGGTGAGCTCTTTTGCAAAAAAACATAAAAGTAAAGGAGTGAAGATATATAGACACAAGTCTATGCAAGTATCAAGACCATCAAGACAATTGACCAATCATTCATGACAAGATCTATTTACAATAGTCACCCATAGTTTTCAAGATTTTTCCCACACAGATATATGTACATACATAACAAGCTAAGCTCGTAAATGCAATACGCCATTAGAATGAAGGTACTAGGCCAAACTCACATGTGATATACACAACACAAGCGATAAAACTTTTTAAAGATTTTTCAATTTTTATGGTTTTTGAATTTTTGAACACACTCAAAAACAGAACAAGAAAAGTAAGATCAATAACAAAAACAACAAAAACAATGCATATAAAGAGATGCATGATGCACAGATGCATGACAATGAAGCATCTAATGCATGAAGAGTCCTACGAAGATCGAAAGAATTAGATCAAGGACCAAAAGAGCATAAGCTCAACCATAGGAACCCTTCCTCATCCAAATAGAACGATTGTTTGGAATGAGTGTCTCAAGAGAAGTGAGACGAGGGTTGGAAGAATGAAAACCGAAGATGCACATAGACAAGGAAGTAAGAACATTAAAAACTTTCTTCAACAACTTACCATTTTCCATCAAATCTGGTTTAGTTTGCACAGCATAACTTCCAAAAAGCTCAAGTTTTTTTTTTTTTTTTTTTTTTTTTTTTTTTTTTTTTTTTTTTTTTTTTTTTTTTTTTTTTTCCTTTTAAGATCTTGAAACTTAGAGCAATGAGGTCTAAGATGACCAAAGGCACCACAATGGTGACAAACAATGGGTTTAGATCCACTAGGCATTTTAGGAAGGGATCTAGCAACATGGGTTTGTTCTCTCTTCAACTTATGACATTGAGGTCTTATATGACCAATCACACCACAATGGTGGCAACTGTTAACACCCTATTTTGCAACCCGTATTTAACCTCACTAGAGGGTAAAAGGGTAATTTTATATTGAAAATATGCATCTTGATTCTGATTATTAAATCCTTAATCTCATTTCACCAAAATGATCTTGATGTTGTAACGATCAAATCGACTGGTCATGAGCTCTAATCGGACCATCAGATTGAAAGTTATCATCAAATCAAGTTTTAATGGCTGAGATGCACTATCACAAATTGAGTCCGACTATATGTGATTATGAACAATTGATTTCAATTGGTTATAAGTGTAATCAATTTGAGATCGATGATGTGTCATAATTTGATTGGTTATGACTACATTTTATGATAGGGTTGCACACACCTAATTAACTAGATAGTTAAACATTAATTATTCAATGAGTAATTTGTACAATTATCTTTTAATTAGAGTAAATTTGGAACCAGTTAAGTCTGAAATGGGAGTGATTGGAGCCATTTAATGTTAAATGGGAGCTAATTTGGGATCTATTAATGTTAATTGTGCTAAAACAATTTTCTAACAAATGACTTATGCTCACCATTTCATGGATATCTCTCAGAATATTTTGAATCTGTGAATGAGGTTAATTTTCCCAGAAACTAGACATCTGGGGCTTCAATTTGAGGTAGATATGATTGTTCAAAGTTGGTTCTACAAGCTGTTACAGCAGCTACGGGAAAACCGAACTTTGCTTGCTCTTCACTCTCATCAATCTCCACATTTAATGTACCAGATTTCCCCAAAGGCTAAAATGAGGTCTAGGTTCATGATTCCTTGTCAACCCTCATTAAATGACCTTCCATTCATATTTCCTCCACTATTACTATATAAACCCCCCCTCTCCTTCATTCCAAAGGATACAAAAAAAACCCCCCTCTTTTCTCTTCTCTTGAGTTCTAGTGAAGTTGAGTAGTCTTGTCATATCTTGGTCTTCCTGAGACTCAAGGTATTGAGTGAGACTCACTCTCCCTCTCCTAGCTCTTCTTTTCCTCCACCCTTAGGACCTCCATCAAGAGTCCCCTCCTCCATTATATGGATCTTGCATGAAGGTATAATCATCTTCCCTAACTGTTTGTTTATATCACCATGATGAGAATTTAAGATTAAAGCATGATAATTCTCTTGAATATGTTTGAAAGTTTTTAATGTTCTTATATGTTCTTGGTTGTTCATCACATGTTCATGCATAACACTAGCTTCGGTCTTAAATCCACATCAAAAACATGAAAAAGATGTTTGTTTAATATTTTTTTTTTTAAATTCTTGAATCTAGAATATCACAATCCACACACATTCACTAGAATTTATTTGTCAATCCAAATGAAAATGCTTAATAAATTGAATTAGGGTTTATCACATGCACACACTTTAAATTCAACATGCAAATTGATTGATAACATAATGGATGATGTGATATGAATGTTGGCCACCGTAGTCTAGAAGATCGGTTTCACCAGGCAAGGTGGGTGCCTAACACCTTCCCACCTTGTAACATAGCCTCCGAGCTTAGATCAAGGATTAGTAGATCAAATGCTTTTCCATGTAATTTTCGATTTTTAGATTGTAATTAAGAAACAAAACCACGTACTTTATCTTAGATTGTATCTAGGACCAAAGCCATGTAATTTTCCTATGATCAATGTAAATTCAATTACAAATTAATAAAATGAGGAATTTTTCAATTATGGTTTTCTTATTTTTCCAGTAATTAAATAAGTGGCGACTCCATTGTAAAACCCTTAATCTAAAAGGGAAAATATAGCTAGTTGAACCTCCATTTTGAGAAGCAATAACATGACTCCACCCATTCACATGGGTTTGGCCTAACATCCTATAAAAAACGGGCCGGGGGCGCGGTCTCTCACAACAAGTAGGAACAAACTTAGATCCACTCAATTCCCTAGGATGGGACCTAAACTAAGGCTTAAGCTTAAGAGCCTTTCCCTCCACTTTTTGGTTTCTTTTATATAGAGGAATGTACATCGATTTGTCTTTAGAGGTAGAACTCAAAATAGGCACAAAATCGGGTACCACAACATGATTGCAACAGATATTTCCATCATTTTTAGCAATAGGTTCAACAATCAAACACTTGGTATGCATCTTAAGAGATTCATTTTCACATTTAAGATCATCAACTAGTTTGTTAGACAAAACAAGTTTAGCATCCAAGTCCATATTCAAACATTCAAACTCTTTTAGCTTTTCAAGAGAATTTTCAACAAGCTTCTTATATTTTTCAACCAATTTATTGGATTCATTGAGCTTAGCAATCAAATTATCCTTTTCACAATGAAACTTGCTCAAATTCTTATGAAACTTCTTAGCTCCTTTCTTTAAGAGTTTGTCAACAGCACCCATAGATTCAAATAACATGTCATCACAATTATGAGGATTAACACTTATAGAGGCATTTTCACAAACACATGGCATGTTACACTCAAAAACATCCACAAAAGCATACAAAGCATTATCCATGGCAAAACACACAAGGGGTCAAGGATCACACTTTGGTAATGAAACCAAAACCAGTGTACCCGCTCTGATACCAATTGAATGCTCGAAAATGTGTGAGAACATAAGAGCTATTTAGACCCCCAAATTAAAGTTACGGCTCGATTAGAATTAAACTCACAATCCCCAACGGAGTCGTCACAGTGGACATAGGGGGGGGGAGTCATCACCTAGTTTTTGCAATAGTTTGGAACCATATATATAGCGTCCCTTCGAGGAAGGACCTTTGATCTTACTACCAGAGATACGGGTTCGAAGTTTAGGTACGCTCTTGGGAAGGTTTTAGGCACCTAAGATTGCCCAACCCTAAGTTTGGGTTCCCATCATACGTCTAAGCATGTTTAATCGTATCGTCAAAACAAAACCAAAACACAAATGCATGGACATTTCTAACGAATGACTTACCTTGTACTTACTTCTCAGCAACACAACACATATGGCATTTATGAATAGGCATGTGAATGAATGGCATGGTATCAAAGCTAAGACAAACTCTAATCTAAACATGTCATAGCAAACAAGCATGTGAAAGAGGTAAACAAGAACCTATAAAGCCTAAAACAAAAAACAAAAAAAAAGCTAACAAAACAAACATGTGAAGGCAAAGACAAAACAAACAAACAAAAATTTAGGGTTTCTAGGCAACGGCATCACACATGCTAGAATAGGCTTGCATGCGCATTATCAAGCTTGTGTGCACAGGCAAGATTATGCGTATGCAAGTCCTTGCCCAAAAATCCTAGAAACGCAAAAACAGAGCTGAACTTTCAAACGAAAATCTGACAACCTAATG
Organism: Quercus lobata; assembly: GCF_001633185.2. Taxonomy (NCBI): domain Eukaryota; kingdom Viridiplantae; phylum Streptophyta; class Magnoliopsida; order Fagales; family Fagaceae; genus Quercus; species Quercus lobata. The sequence goes on along the minus strand of NC_044905.1, from coordinate 35,261,054 downwards.
TGCACAAAACATGAAAAGAACTAAGAAACTAACTTAAATAGACATACACAAACATAAACTACGGAGAAAAAAAGATTAAAACACAGAAAGAAAAGAAGAAAAGAAAAAGAAATAAAGAGAAAGGGTTAGACCCAATACCTTAAACAAAAGCTTTCTAAGCTTGATTTTGATTGTTTCCCTCAGTCAAGTCTATTCACAAACCAATAAAAAAGTGATTAGCAACGTTAAACTAAAAGGATTGGGGCCAAAAAAGGTCTCAGTCAAATAAAATTGACTTGAGGGTGTTTTATGAAAAACTCTCTTTTGATTCACTAGTTTCTAGTGAATCTTAGGTTTATTTCCATGGGATTTCTGTGTGTTTTGAAAATGTACAATGTCAGGCTTTTTATATTTGAAAAAATGGGGTTTGGAATGGCTCCCAAACAATGTGGGATTCATTCCAAACCTTAGCCATTATTGCAGAAAACTTGCCTTTCTTATGCTTCTGTAACCCTAACTGCGTACACAGAAATATGCATACGTACGCATGCTTTGGCCTGCGTATGCAGGCTAAGGGCCACTTGGGTCATTTTATTTCCAAAAATAGATTTTTGCTCATTTAAAAGGTTATATTTTTGAATTGAACACTCCTAAAGTCAATTTAATATATGATTGGGCTCTAAACTGGCCTTAGGCCTTAGAGTTCGAGCATTATTGGGGATCAGGGGCCCGAGTCCTAAGGGGTACAAAATGTGGTGTCTATAAGTAGTATCTCACCACCTCTCAGCTAGGGACTGCACAAAGATGCCATTGGCATGACTCTCCAGAAGCAAATGTCGGATAGGCTTGAAACCGACTGCACACACCAAGGTCTTTGTGTCATTGAGGCCCTGAACCAAGAAAATACGTGACTAGTGCTACCCCTACCTAAAAAGGGAGCTAAGACATGCAAAAATATGAAAAGAGGGCATGAGAATTGCCATTGGATAAGGAAGTAAATGAAAAAGACTCAAAATAATAAAAATTAGGGTTTCTGAGTGCCAACATGTGCACGTAGGGTCCACGTATGCATATGCATGTTGGAACATGCGTCCATATGAACTAAAGAACATGGACGCATACACATGAACACAGCTTGTGTATGCAGGAGTAAGTATGCTATGCATGAATACAAGATACGTATGCAGGCCAGATATGTGCACGTGCATGAACATAGATAGAGAGTGTTCTTTGACATTCTCGGCCAACTTTTGAAGAAAACTCATCCTAAACATGTTCATACCCCTCCTAAGGTTTCATCTAAACCAATCCCACAATGAAACCTAAGCAATTACAAGTCTAAAAATGGATTAAAATGGAAGATCAGAGCAGAGCTTGAAAATGAGAAAAGTTTGAAAAACTTACCGATCCGGTCCTTGCACCCTCTAAGAGATGGTATTGTAGCCTATAGACCAGTGGAGGGGACACATTCAACCTTAAAGCCCTATTCTAGCAGGTGAGATTGAAGACATCACTAGAAATCACATAGGAATTTTTCTTGGTTTTGGACTTGGGTGCCATTGGAGAAGATGAAAGAGTTTGAGAGAATCAAATTGTGAGAGTGAAGGAATGAGTGAGAGGCAAAGGGATTTGTAGAGAGAATGTGAAGAGATGAAGAAGATGAAGAGAAATAAGAAGAAAAAGAAACAGTTGGTAACCGTTTAGAAAAATATGAAGAGGCAGGAAGGCACCTCGTGGCTAAACTACATGTAGTTTAGGCCTTCCCACTAAACTACATGTAGTTTAGTTTTTAAAAAATTCCATATATTCCCAATGGGTACCCAAAAGGTAGGAAATGCAAATAAAAACTCACAAATTCATCCAAAAATGGCAAAAATACCCTTAGTTGGGTAAAAGACACAAGGACTCTCAAAGCATCCCCAGTGGAATTGAAAGGATCAAGAACATCCCTCAACGGATTGGAAATCACAAAGGCTTCTCCCTCTTGAGTTATGGCCATTAACCAAAACCCCAGTAAGTTACAAGTACACAGTTTTTCCCAAGTATCATGGAGGACTTCCCCGAGGGTCTAAGGCATAAAGGCAACTCCTTTAAGAGTTGTGAAGAAATGGATTTCCCATGGAGTTGAGGAAAATTCCTCGTGAGTAGGATTAACACCAGTTCCCTAGTGAGTCATGAAGGATAAGAAAAGAATTTTCCCTAATGGCCTACACACCATCAGAGACTTCCTCGTAGGTCAAATCCACTAAGGCGGCTCCCCCATGGGCCACCAACACATTTGACAGTTTTTAGACCCCTTAAACAATTGATTAAATCTAGTTAATTAGCCAAGTTGTTACTTAGTCCAATTAAACAAGTCTAGGTTATCACAATAATAAAGATCAAATCATGCAAAGTAGCGGAAAATAAATAACACAAGATATGATCACCCAGGAAACCAAACCGGTAAAAACCTAGGGAGGATTTGACCTAGCTATCCTCAAGGTAAACTTGAATCTACTATCAGAAAGAATCAAAGTTCATACAAAAGGACTTACAAGCACCCCCGCTCGACTTCCTAATGCTACCAACCAGTAGAACTTACTGACACGACCACGTGCAAGCTCCGAATCCACGGACTCCTTCTTTCTTTGGATTCCCACCAGCTACAAGCACCCCCGCTTGTGTATTCTTTAAGCTTTAATGGCAGCAACTGTTTTGATCATCAAGGTGTAGAGAATATCTCCTCCTTGAAAACCCTAAGTTTGTGTAAAGGAAAGCTCCTCTAGATCTCACAAGAGATTTACACAAACCACAATATGAGCAACACTAAAACGTGGCTAGGGTTTGCCTTTTACACTTAGGAAAAATAAGAAACCCTAAAAACATTTTAAAACAATTAGGGCTGAGTTGGAAAATTCTACAGAAAAGCAATCTGCCCGACGTTCGATCGGTCGAGCCTAAGCTTCGATCGATCGAGCCAGGCCGAAAGCCACACTGCTTTTTGCTTTACACTCGATTCCAACTTTACATTGACTTACAACTTTGAGCTAGCTTTAAACACTTCTAAACACATTGTTTTGATCATGGTTTGCCAACAATACAAATTGGAGTTCTAAATACATAAAGTCCTACTCTTTAGAACCTAACAACATTCATTAGCAAATTTATTTTCCCCATTAGATCACACACCAAGGATTTCCTTGTAAGTCAGATGAATACAATGATTATGCACATATCCTTCAAGAATTGAATATGTAGGCACAAATCCCATACAAGGCAGAAGAGAAAAGTACAAAACTTGTTCAAATATCCTCCGAGAATTGAATATGCAGGCACAGATCCCATGTAAGTCAGAAGAGAAGAATACAGAACTTGTGCACATATCCTCTAGGAGTTGAATATGCAAGTACAAATCCCATACAAGTTAGAACTTGTGCACATATCCTCTAGGAATTGAATATGCAAGCACATTAGAAAAGGTAGAGATAGAGATAGAGACAAAGGTCACCCCAAGGCAAATGCCTCACTAGAATAGGTTGAGATGGACATAGAAGACAAGTATTACCTAGAGGCGTAAGCCACCCAGAGAAGTTTTAGGCAAGAGCTCCAAATGGACACCACAGATATATCTATACTATTATTTAAGGGGTTTCCCCTATTTGGATTCCTCAATTTTGATGCCCAAAATGCCATCAAATTTATTAGTTTGTAAAGCTTAAATAATATGGTTAAATATGTATAATTACTGATTTTAAAAACTCCTATATTTTAGCTAAATTTAAAAATAAAAAAAAATGTTTTTTCTAACCACATTTCTCTCACACGTTAGTAGTGAAGCATAATTCAACTTTTTTTTTTTTATAAAAATAAAATTTCTTTTTATTCCACTAATGTACTCTTCTTTTTCTTTTTCCTTTTTCCTAATTTCCAAATAAAAAAATGAGGCATATAAGGAATTCAATAACTAAATTCAATTTTTTTTTTTTTTTAAATCCCATGTTCAAGAGGTTCATCCCTAGTACCAAGCAGTTACACAACCTTTTAGCAAAATTTTTAGGTTTTATTTTAAAACTCATCCAAAATGTAGGCATGATTATCTTTTCCTTAAAAAAAAATAAATAAATAAAATAAAATAAATAATAAATAAAAAAAACACACACACACACACAATTATAACATGAAATTTGACTTCAACTAATTTTTTCTCTTACCAAAATTTTTGAGTTTAATTTTTTTAAAACTTATCTATTGGGAAATTTAGACCTCGGTTAATAGAATAAACAAGTTTTAAACCCAAGTTGTTAATTAGATTTATTATGAATAAAACTCATTAAAGCAAACAAATATCAATATCATGTCAAAATCATGCACAACGAAAAAGTAAATAAGACAAAATATGATGACTCAAGAAAACCAATAAAACAAACTAGTTTCGCAATAAAAAACCTGGGGAGAAACCTTTTGAAAAGAAATTCACTATAGTAAAGAGAAGTTTCAGATCTAGTACAAAACCTTTATCCTTAGACTCTACAATCCTCGTAGATGAACTTACAGCAGAAACCTTCTACCGCTTCAAAACCTCTGAACTCTTCAATATATGAATGCCACCCTTTTGCACGAATCCTAGTACGTGACTAACCAATGATGAACGGCTCCCAGTACAATTAGTCCCTCAAGTTTGAAGCGAGCACAATTAGTCCCTTAAGTTTAAAAACTAAGTTGATTTGGTCCTTTTACTAATTATTATTAACAGTGTTACTTATGTGGCTAACAAAACAATGACTTGACTTTTTTTTTTTAATGACGTGGCATGTTTTTAATTAAAAAATTAGAAACTAAATTTACACATTAGAAACAAAAATCACCGGTACCAAATTAAAAATTTTATTTTCTACTTGTTGTAAAAACCCACAGCGAAAGAGAAAGGGAGAGAGGGAAGAAATCAAACCCCAGCCGCCGCCTAAAATTCCATGCCCTAGCCGCCGCCTGCAATAGCCCAAGCCGTAGCTGCTGCCGGCGACAACACAAGCCCTAGCAGTCACCGACGATAGCCACTACCCTAGCAACGGCGATAGCCACTGACCTGCCTCCCTCCTCCTCTCGCACAATCACTGAGCTGCGTTCGTCCTCCCATTAATACCGGCGAAGACAAAAATTAGCAATACCTGAGAGGGTTTTCAATAAGTGGAGGTGGAAAAGCACCAAGCCACAAACGGAGAGAAAGATGAGAGAGGGAGACTGAGAGTGAAAACGGTATGGGTATGGACCTGTCTAATCGCCTCCCTCTCTATCTAATGGCCCTCTCTAGTGAAGGGTGGGTTCTGATGGGGCAATCGCTGGGTTTCATCTGGGTCTTCATCTGGGTTTTCTCTTTGTGATTTCATCTAGGTTTTTTTTTTTTTTTTTTTTTTTTGGTCTTTGGTCATGTAAATTGCCCTTGTTGATTGGGTTTTTTTTTTTGGATCAAATGCAAGGTAGATGCTGATTTTGGATTGGATTTTTTTGTGGGTTCATGGTGGTGGAGGTGTGGGTTGCCATTGTGGTGGTTGGGGTGGAGGTGGGGGTTGCCGTCAATATGATTTTTCAATTTCATCGGAAACTATTTTTTTTTTAATTTTTTAATTAAAAACATGCCACATCAATAAAAAAAAAATGCCAAGTCATTGTTCCCTTAACCACGTAAGTAACACCGTTAACAACAGTTAGTAAAAGGACCAACACAACTCAGTTTTAAAACTTAAGGGACTAATTGTGCTCACTTCAAACTTGAGAGACCAATTGCACACATAGGGTAAACTTCAGGGACCAATACTGTAGTTTCGCCTTTTTCTTTTCATGAATGTATTTCCTTTGTACAAAAAAAAAAAGAAAAAAAAGAAAAAAAAAAAAACTAACTAACTAACTAACTAACCTACACAGTTCGTTTCCTTTTCCTCTTTGCAAAATACTAACCTCTACATTTTTTTTTTTTTTAATATTATCCTGCTCAGTCATTTTATACTTGGAACCAAATTGAAATTAATTTCATAATATATGTTCTAAATTCTAACGTGGTCAAAAAATTTAAAATAAAAAACACAACAACCTTGTATTTGTTTCAATGTCCACCCAAAAGAAAACAATTTTAACTCATATCTTTTTTTTTTTTAAATGCAGGGTGACTTTTTTAGTGGATTGCATAAAGGCCAAAGCATCACAATTTGGTGTTAGTTGAGTTTGGGTGAGAGAAGAAGTCAAAACTTGCATTCAATCATGCATAACTCCTTAGTGATTCTCTGTTTTGTAAAATAACTAATTGCCTTATTATGCCCAAGTTTTTTGATATGTATAACACTTATATTCTTTAATTAGCTTATTCTACATTATTAGTTCTCTTTTGGTTGTTATGCTATCTTCATATAATATATCTTTTAATGGATGTCTTTCTTATGTGCAAAAAAATAAAAATAAAAATAATTTCCATGTTTAATATTTAAAATTATCATTTGCTATTTAGAATATTTAAATTCCATCTAATTTTTTTTTTTAAAAATTCCATTATCAGTTCTCTTTTTGTTGTAATGCTATCTTCATATATTATATCTTTTAATGGATGTCTTTCCTATGTGCAAATAATAATAATAATAATAATAATAATAATAATAATAATAATAATAATAATAATAATAAATTCCATGTTTAATATTTAAAATTATCATTTGCTATTTAGAATATTTAAATTCCATCTTTCTTTTTTTTTTTAAATCTTTGCAAATCCAAATAATATTTTGTGCTCTACCAATAGATATTTATAAACTATCATAAAATATATCAATTTTGATGTGTCTTAATTCACTAATGTAAAGCATTGATTTTAATTTTTAGTCAAAATTGTATTACCTAGATATTAGTTTTGGAAACTAGCCTCATCGCACGTGCTCCGTGCGTGCATAAGGCTCTTTTTTTGGAATTTAGTGTCATAATTTTCTATGAATCACAATTTTGTTTAAGTATTTGTTTGATAATATTATGTTCTTGAGAACTAATCATACAACATGAGTGTCATTTGGCTAGCTCCAAAGAATGAACACATTTTTTTCATCTCTCTATTATTAATTTCATTTTTTGGAGTTAACCAAATGACACTTATGGCTGTATGAGTAGTTCTCAAGAAAATAATATCGTCGAACAAATACTTAAACCAAATTGTGATTCATAGAAAATTATGACACTAAATCCAAAAGAAAAAGAACCTTATGCACGCGTGGAGCGCGTGTAATAAGGCTAGTACCTTTTAAGCTCATAAGAGCACCTTGTTTATTTGGTTGATTGTTGCGGCCATTGGCTATGTTTTCTTTTTTCTTTTTTAGTGACTCTAGGAGAGTGAGTCACTCGGCTTTTGCTTGCGATTTGCAAAACAGGTTCTCGACTCAGGATAATGAACATATTATTCCTCATTTCCCGAGTAACAAAGGTGGGACTTCGAACATATGATTCCCATGCAACTTTATGGAGTTGCAACCCACCTCATGTATACGTGTTGTTTGCCGTGTGCATGGGTTGGGCCTGAGCCATACATTGAAAAAAAATTATTTGTCTCTTATTCTTTTGATTCTGTTAGTGGAGCTCACAAATCAAAAGAAGGGCATCTGTAGACACCGCATTTTGTACCCCTTACAACTCGAGCACCTGTTCCCAAATGATGTTGAAATTCTAAAGCCCAAGGTTGGTTTAAGGCCTAATCAAATTGAAATTGACTTGAGGAAAATGTTTTAGGAAAGATATAAATCTTGTTATAAATAAAATAAGTATTTTTTTTGGAAAATAAAGACTAAGGAATCCCTAGGGCATGCGTAGGATACACGCGTATGCACACACATGCTCAAGCTCTGCGTACACATGATTTATGCTTGTGTACACATGTTAGGGTTCTAGAAACTATAAAATGAAAGATTTTCTATATTAAAGATGGATTTTGGAACGAATCCCACATTGTATGGGAGCCATTCCAAACCCCTATTTTTGTACTATATAAAGCTATAAAATGTAGCTTATCAAAAGATACAGAGAGTTCTAACACAAGATTTACTAGAAATAATGAATCAAAGAGGGAGATTTTCACAAAACATCCTTAAGTCAACATTTTTTTTTGATTGAGGCCTGTTCTTGCCTTGATCTTGGTGTTTTAAGATTACTAATCACTTTTATATTTGATTGTGAATAGATTGAACTGAGAAGAACGGTTAAAATCAAGCCAAGGTACTTTTGTTTTGAGGTACAAAGTTTCTTACCTCTTTTCTTTTATTTTTCTTTGTCTTTATCTTTATTTCTATTTCTACTACTTGTCTTTGTGTTATAATATGTTTGCTTAGTCTAGGTTTTCTTTATCTTTTGATGTAAAGCATGTTAGGTTGTTTGTTTTTCATTGTTGAGTTGCCGTGTTCCTGTGTTTTTGGGTTAGGATTTAGGGTGAGTATGCGTAATGTAGACATTGCATTTTGTACCCCTTATGACTCGGGCACTCGTTCCCCAATGATGCTCGAACTCAAAGGTCCAAGGCCAATTTAGAGCTCAATTAAATATTAAATAGACTTGAGGAATGTTAAAATGGAAAATCTAACCTTTTAAAAGAGAAAAAATCTATTTTTGGAAATAAAATGACTAAAGTGGCCCTTGGCCTGCGTACGTGGGTCGTGGCCTGCATACACAGGCCAAAGCATGCGTACACAAGCACATTCCTGTGTACGCAGCTAAGGTTTCAAAAGCATAAGCAAGGCAAGTTTTTTGCAATAATGGCTAAGGTTTCGAATGAATCTCACATCATCTGGGAACCAATCCAAACCCCATTGTTTCCACTATAAAAAGCCTTACATGGTACATATTCAAAACACACAAAAATCCCACGAGAAAAATCTAAGATTCACTAGAAAATAGTGAATCAAAAGGGAGTATTTCACAAAACACCCTCAAGTCATTTTTATTTGATTGGTACCTATTCTGGTCCCAATCCTTTGAGTTTAAAGTTTCTAATCACTGTTTTATTGAAATGTGATAGATTTGACTAAAGGGAACAGTCAAAAATCAAGCCAAGGAGCTTTTGCTTTAAGGTATTAGGTCTAACCCTTTCTCTTTCGTTTATGATTTTCTTTCTTCATTTTAATCTTGTTTTCTACGCAGTTTATGTTAGCATATGTCTGTTTAAGTTAGTTTCTTAGTTCTTTTCATGTTGCACGTTAGGTTGTTTGATTTTCATTTTAAGGTTCTACTCTGTGTAGATACTGCATTTTGTACCCCTTACGACTTGGGCCCCCGTTCCCCAATAATACTCAAACTCTAAGGCCCAAGATTAGTTTAAAGCCCAATTAGATATTAAATTGACTTGAGTGTTAAAATAGAAAATAAAACCTTTTAAATGAGTAAAAATCTATTTTTGGAAAATTGAATGACCAAACTGGCCCTCAGCTTGCATACACGAGCTAATGCATGCATACGCAAGCACATTCTTGCATATGCATCTAGGGTTTCAGAAGCATAAGAAAGACAAGTTACTGCAATTATGGCTGAGGTTTGGAATTAATCCTACCTTGTCTGGGAGCTGTTCCAAGCCCCATTTTTTCCACTATAAAAAGCCTTACATGGTACATTTTCAAAACACACAGAAATCCTATGGGAAAAACCTAAGATTCACTAGAAAATAGTGAATCAAAAGGGAGTTTTAACAAAGCACCCTCAAGTCATTTTTATTTAATTGGGACCTGTTCTGGTCCCAATCCTTCGAGTTTAAATTTTCTAATCACTGTTTTATTGAATTGTGATAGATTTGAATGAGGGTAATGGTCAAAAACCAAGCCTAGGAGCTTTTGCTTTAAGGTATTGGGTCTAACCCTTTCTCTTTCTTTTACGCTTTTCTTTCTTCATTTTAATCTTGTTTTCTACGTAGTTTATGTTTGTGTATGTTTATTTAAGTTAGTTTTTTTAGTTCTTTTCATGTTTTATGCACGTTAGGTTGTTAGATTTTCGTTTTAAGGTTCTACTTTGTGTAGACACTGCATTTTGTACCCCTTACGACTTGGGTCCTTGTTCCTCAATAATACTCGAACTCTAAGAGCCAAGGCCAATTTAGAGCCTAATCTAATATTAAATCGACTTGAGGAGTTTTAAAATAAAAAATATAACCTTTTAAATGAGTAAAAATCTATTTTTGGAAAATTAAATAACCAAAGTAGCCCCAGCCTGCATACGTGAGTCACGACATGCATACGCAAGCTAAAGCATGCGTATGTAGGCACATTCTTATGTATGCAGCTAGGGTTTCAGAAGCATATGAAAGACAAGTTTTCTGCAATAATGGCTAAGGTTTGGAATATATCACACATTGTCTGGGAGCCATTCCAAACCCCATTTTTTCAATCATAAAAAGTATGGTACATTTTCAAAACACATAGATTCACAAGAAAAGATTTACATGGAAAAACTTAATATTCACTAGAAAATAGTGAATCAAAAGGGAGTTTTTCAAAAAACACCCTCAAGTCTTTTGATTTGATTGGGACCTTTTCTGTCCCCAATCCTTTGAGTTTAAGATTACTAATAACTATTTTATTGAATTGTAATAGATTTGACTGAGGGGAATGGTGAAAAATCAAGCCTAGGAGCTTTTGTATTAAGGTATTCTTTTGGAACTTTTCTTTTTCCTTTTCTGCCTTTAATCTGTTTCTTTTTTTAGTTTATGTTTATACATGTTTGTTTAGGTTAGTTTTAGGCTTTCTTTATGTTTTTTAGCATGTTAGGTTACTAGATTTACGTTTTTCTATTTTGTTGGGTTTCTATTCTGTTTCTGTATTAATTAGGTTTTTTGGGTAAGGATTTGCGTATGCATGATTAAGCCTATGTACATAAGCTGAACTCATGCATACGCAGACCTGTTCTAGCGTGCGTGATGCTGTTACCCAGAAACCGTAATTTATGTTTATTTTGTTTTTGCTTTCACATGTTTGTTCTATGTAGCCTCTTTTTCATATCTTTTAATCCCCATAACTGCTTGTCCATCTTTTAACATGTTTGTTTGTTATCACATGTTTAGATTAGGGTTTTATGCTTGTTTCTTGCTTTGATGCGATGAACATGCATTCACATGCCCATTCATGATGTCATAGGTGCTAAGATGCTGCGAGATAAGTAAGGTAAGTCCTGCATTCACATGAACATGCATGTTGATTATTTAACCCTCCCTTGATATATGTGTATGAAGATAATGCCTTGTTTTGATTTATGATGTGATTTACTTTGCTGCCATGTTTGGGTTACTGCCTTGCCTTGAGGTGTATGATAGGGTTTCACATGCTAAGGTGTTCGGCTCTTTATTGCTTTAAGGCTGGATATGTGTTTTGGGATGAATGATGCCATGATTGTATGCTTAGATGTATGCTAGTATGTGTGTGAGTATAGATGCAAGTGTTGAACATGTTTTTAATAAGGTTAGGATGTAAGACACAATGATGGGAGGCCAACCTTAGGGTTGGGCAATCTTGGGTGCCTAATACCTTCCTAAGAGCGCACCTAAACTCTAAACCCATACTTTGGTGTTAAGACCAAAGGTCCTTCCTTGAAAGGACGCTATATTCATGGTTCCTAGACCATATAACTAGGTGGAGACTTCGGCACTCTTTTCCCTTGTGCCCATACTCTGTTTTTGTATTTTTAGGTTTTTTGGGCAAGGACTTGCTTACGCATAATCTTACCTATGCACGTAGGCCTGTTCTAGCGTGCGTGACACCATTGCCTAGAAACCCTAAATTTTTGTCTGTTTGTTTTGTCTCTGCCTTCACATATTTGTTATGTTTAGCCTCTTTTTTATATGTTTTAGGCTCTATAGGGTTCTTGTCTACCTCTTTCACATGTTTGTTTGTTGTCATATTTTTAGATTAGGGTTTGTCTTAGCTTTGATACCATACCGTTCATTCACATGTCCATTCATCAATGCTATGTGAATCATGTTAGGAACATATGTCAATATAGAATTGGCTAATCCTTTGATAAAACGCACTTTACTTGTAATTGGTAGATCTAGGATGTGTTTAATGCTTCAAGGAACAAGGTTTCAAGTTCAAGTGTTAAAGCCATGCAAGTCTGTCCAAGAAACAAGTGAAGAAGTGCTAGATTTTAAAACTCGACAGCTAGTATCTATCGAGGTTTAAAAGGCTGTTTAAGCCAGATGCTCAACAGCTGCTTGATAGATAGGGTATCTATCGAGGTTTATGAAAATCAGTTTTTCAGAGCTGATTTCACTCCAATCCATAAATAGATGTTTGGGCTTTCTTTTCTCACAACCCTAAACATATATAAGGATTGTTTTTCAAAGAAAAAGTTTTTCACAAGCATATTGTGAACCGGTGACAAATGCCCTAATTCATCTTTCTCTTCAAGAAGTTGTTGTGTTTGTACACCGTAAGGTTTTGTAACGAAGGAGCTTCATGATCTTCATCGTGTTGATGAACTGAAGAACTTTGTAGCCAACATCTTTCTCAAGTTGGTGAGTAAGCCAGGTACTGGGATTCGCGCATTGAATTGGTTAGTCACATACTAGGAGCCGTGTATTGAAAGGAGAAATTGTCACTACAGAACAAGTCCATTTGGGTATTGGGGTAAGTGTACAATTGTAGGTCGGTATAAGGTACTGGGATTCATTTACTTGTAACTGCTTGTTGTGATAATAGTGAATTCTCAAGAGTGATGACCTTAAAATCACCTGGTGGGATTTTTGCCGTGTAGGTTTTCCCTATTCATAAACAAATAACCATGTCAATTTATTTTCTGCTAAATTTTAACTTAGTTGGTGATTTGTTTATGCTACCACTCTTAATGCATGCTAATTGAATTAATTAATTAACTTGGCTAATTAATTGGTTAATTCATCACAAAGGGTCAATACATTCTTGGCCTATCAAATGCCATAGGTGCTGTGTTGCTGAGAGGTAAGTAAGGTAAGTCATGTATTCACATGAACATGCATGTTGTTATTTACTCCTCCTTTGAGGTATGAAGTTAATGTCTTGTTCATAAAATGATTTACTTGCTTTTGATGATATGCTTGCTGCCTTATTTTAAATGAATGCTAGGGTTTCTTTTGTATGTTTGGCTCTCATTTGTTTGGTGGATAGATAAGTATGTTTGTTTGGGATGAAAGATGCCATGTTGTATGCTAGATGCATGTTAGTGTGTGTGTGTGAGTCTAGGATATAAGTGTTGGTGAACATCGCAGTGTGGAAGGCACCCTCACTGAGGGACTTAGAAAGTGAGAGAAAGAAAAAAGAGAAGGATGTTTTTGTAGAGAGAAAAAAAGAAAGTTATGGAGAATATGAAAAGGTGAGGGAGATGAAGAGAATGAAGAAGAAGAAGAAAAAAATGGTTGGTAACCGTTGGGAAAAATGAAAAGGCGAGAACACACCTAATGGCTAAACTACGTGTAGTTTAGGCCTCACCACTAAACTACATGTAGTTTAGTCATAAATAGTATTAAAAAAAAAAAAAAAATTCCTTTTCAAAGAAAGGAGGGACATCTCAAGATTACCCCAATTAAGGCATAAAATTATCAACGGACTCCCTAATGAGTGGTAAAGGAAATAGAAGACTCTTCCCTCGATAAAGCACATCAAAAACCATCCCCAGCAGATCAAGCATATCAAGAACACTATCCTTAATAAGGAAGCAGAAGATTCTCCCTCAAATGGATTAAATCTATTGAACATCAAACTCAGGGAGAAAGCTGAAGACTTTTCCTCAATATTTCAAGCATTTCAAGAACGCTATCCTTAGTAAGGAAGCAAAAGATTCTTCCTCAAATATATCAAACCTATCAAACATCATCCCCATAGAGGAAGTAGAAGACTCTTCCTCAATAGTTCAAGCGTGTTGAGCACCATCCCCATTGAGGAGGCAGAAGATTCTTCCCCGATGGACCCAAGCAAATTAAAGCAATCCCCAATGAGAAAGCAGAAGATTCTTCCCTAAAGTATCCCCTATAATGGAACAGAAAATTCTTCCCCAGTGAGTCCTATACACCAAAAAAATCCCCAGTGAGGAAGCAGAAGATTCTTCCTCAAAGTCCTTAGCGAACCATGAAGGAAGCAGAAGATTCTTCCCTAGTGGGTCACACATCTACACTACTCCTCAGCAAGTCCATCCATACTACTCCTCAGCGAGTTTCTCATCCCCATGCAAGTCGTGAGAGGTAGAAGATTCCTCCCCATGCACACCTACTCCTCAGCAAGTTTTTCCACCATTCCCAGTGGATCCAACAATCAAGACTACTCGTGCACATATCTTCCGAGAATTGAACATGCAGGCACAGTAGAAAAATGTAGAGATAGTGATAAAGAAAGAGACCAAGGTCAACTCAAGGCAAGAGCCTCACCTGAAAAGGTAGAGAAAGAAGTGAAGACAAGAGGAAAAAGTCACTTAGAGAAGTTTGAGGCAAGAGCCCCGAATGGACACCGTAGAGACTATATCCTTATGTTGTTTGTTGGGTTAGCTTGTAAGAGCACCTTTGTTTGTTTTCTTTTTTTTTTCTTTTTAAGTGACTTTAGGATAGTGAGTCACTTGCCATTTGCTTGCAAGTGGTAAAACAAGTTTTGGGATAGTGAACTTGTCGTTGCTCGTTTCTTGAGCAACAAAGTTGAGACTTCGGATATACGAATCCCACATAGCTCTTCGAAGTTTCATCCCACCCCATGTATGCATGATGTGTGCCGTGTGCATAGGTTGGGTCTGAGCCGTACGTCGAAACAAAATTTTTTGTCTCTTATTCTTTTGATTCTGTTAGCGAAGCTCACGAATCAAAATTGGGGCATTTGTAGACACCACATTTTGTACCCCTTACAACTCGAGCCCCCATTCCCCAATAATGCTCGAACTCTAAGGCCCAAGGCCAATTTAAAGCTCAATCAGATATTAAATTGACTTGAGGATTGTTAAAATAGAAAATATAACCTTTTAAATGAGTAAAAATCTATTTTTTGAAATAAAATGACTAGCCATCGGCCTTCGTACGTGGGTCACGGCCTGCATACGAAAGCATATTCCTCCATATGTAGCTAAGGTTTTAGAAGCATAAGAAAGACAAGTTTTCTGCAATAATGGTTAAGGTTTGGAATAAATCCCATATCGTCTAGGAGCTGTTCCAAACCCCATTTTTTCCATTATAAAAATCTTTACATGGTACATTTTCAAAACACATAGAAATCCCATGGGAAAAACCTAAGATTCACTAGAAAATAGTGAATCAAAAAGGAGTTTTTACAAAACACCCTTAAGTTATTTTTATTTGATTAGGACCTGTTTTGGTCCCAATCCTTTGAGTTTAAAGTTTCTAATCACTATTTATTGAATAGTGATAGATTAGGAGCTTAGGAGCTTTTGCTTTGAGGTATTGGGTCTAACCCTTTCTCTTTCTTTTCTACTTAACTTTTGGCATTTTAATCTTGTTTTTTGCGTAGTTTATGTTTATGTATGTCTGTTTAAGTTAGTTTCTTAGTTCTTTTCATGTTTTGTGCACGTTAGGTTGTTAGATTTTTGTTTTAAAGTTCTGCTCTGTTTTTAAGTTTTTAGGTTTTTTGGGCAAGGACTTGTGTATGCATAATCTTGCCTGCATACGTAGGCTTGATTATGTGCACGCAGGCATGTTCTAGCATGCGTGAAACCGTTGCCTAGAAACTCTAAATTTTCATCTGTTTGTTTTGTCTCTGCCTTCACATGTTTGGTCTGTTTAGCCCCTTTTTGATATGTTTTAAGCTCTGTAGGTTCTTGTCTACCTCTTTCACATGTTTGTTTGCTATCACATGTTTAGATTAGGGTTTGTCTTAGCTTTGATACCATGCCATTCATTCACATGTCCATTCATTAATGCCATAGATGCTATGTTGCTGAAAGGTAAGTAAGATAAGTTATGCATTCACATGAACATGCATGTTGTTTAATCCTTCTTTAAGGTATGAAGTTAATGCGTTGTTCATAAAATGATTTGCTTGCTTTTGATGATATGCTTGCTCCCTTGTTTTAGATGAATGCTAGGGTTTCTTTTGTATGTTTAGCTCTCTTTTGTTTGGTGGATAGATAAGTATGTTTGTTTGGGATGAAATATTTCATGTCGTATGCTTGATGCATTTTAGTGTGTGTGTGAGTCTAGGATATAAGTGTTGAGTTAGTTTTAATAGGGTTAAGGTATAAGACATACTGATGGGAGGCCAACCTTAGGGTTGAGTAATCCTGGGTGCCTAACACCTTCCTAACAACGTACCTAAACTCCGAACCCATATCTCTGGTAGTAAGATCAAAAGGCCCTTCCTCGAAAGGACACTATATATATGGTTCCTAGACCATTGCAAAAACTAGGTGGCAACTCCCCCCTTGTGTACGCATGCCTTCTGCATGCATATGCATACTCGAAGTATGCGTACGCATACAACTGGGCTGCATACACAGGCCCTATGTATGCACACGCATACTCAAGCCTAGAAACTCTAATCCAACCCAATCTATTTCTATTTTTTTTATTTCTCTTAAATAGTATGCCTCTGCCTTGCTTCTCTTTACGCTTGTAAGTCTCTGTTTCTCTGTTTGTTTTTTTGTTTGATTGTCCTTCACATGCTAGATAAGGGTTCCTTAAATCCTTTCCTTGTTTTGCCATGACCATGCATATAAATGATCATGCATTAATGCATAGGTGCTATGGTAAAGTGAGATAAGTCATGCATTCATATGAACATGCAATTGGAATACATGTTTTGATGATGAATATGAATATGTTTGTTGGGATGATGTTTAAATGCAATCACATGTTTGCTTAAATCATATCATGCCTATGTTTTTGCCTTAGATGTAATATAATGCTATGTGCGATAGATATATGCTAGGATATGATATGAGATGTATGATAGATGTATGTTAGGGTTTAGGATGAAATGTCATGTTTGTTTGCTAGATGCATGTTAGTGTGTGTGTGAGTCTAAAATGACAATATTAAATATGCCTTTAACAAGATTAAGATGTAAGACACAATGAGTGGAAGCCGACCCACGGGTCGACGGTCTTGGGTGCCTAACACCTTCCCAGGCCGTACCTAAACTCTGAACCCATACTCTAGTAGTAATATCAGTCCTTCCACAAAGGGCGCTACATATATGATTCCTAGACTTAATCTAGGTGGTGACTTCGTTTCTTTTCTCCGCCCTAGTCCACTCGACCGAGGCAAACTGCCTTCCCGTTGTGCCCATAGTGACTTCATTTACAACCTCTACCATGGTCCACCCTAGGCCAAGGCATACTTCCCAAACCGCGCAGATGAAACCACGTCGCAGGTGCTTACGCCCACAGTGACAACTCCACTAGGGATAGAGAGTTTGATTCTAATGTGTTGCATTCCTTAATTTTAATAGAGTCTTGCTTAATATTGTTTGCACACACTTTTACTTCGTTCTTTTGTCCCTTTTCCATGGTTGGTAATAAGTGGGAAGGTGGAGGCTCCATTTGGCCCAAAATCTTCCAAAGTTTATCCCACCAACTCACAACCCAAGCCATCACCTATAATGGGTTTTGAGTACATTAATAGTTTTCCACCAATCCATTATGGTCCATTTAGGCCTAAGGTTGGAATCATGGCCCACCTTGTGAGTGACTTATTGCCCTATCCATTTAGCTTTAAGTAGCTTACCCACACTTAGAGAGATCTTAGATCCTATCAAAAAATGGTACCCTTTATATCTCTTGTTTGTTCAACCATATACCTTGTGTTCACCTAATTCTAAAGGACAAATTAAAGATGTAAAAATATTTTTGAAAGGACGATCCAAAAGTTATGGCATGCCCTAAAATATTGGGATGAAAAGAAAAGAAGTTCTCACAGATAAAAGACTTATCCCAAACTCCAAAGGTATATCTTAACTTGGAAGGTTCATAGAACCATAGCTTAGTTGTTATCATAAGCCCAAAATCAAAGGCCTCTTGAAAAGGAGAACTGATATGCATTGATAATAACTTAATTTTGCATATTTATATCATTATTAGAAAGCATTATCGTACTTATTTTGAGTTAATTCAAGCATTTTATATTTGGTTTTGGAATAATGCTGAATAATCAATTTTGTGCTTAATTGAATTTTATTGCGTGGATTTGTCTTTTGTAGGAAAATGGAATTAAATAAGTTGATTTGTGCAAAGAAGAAAGCTAGTGGACTTTACTTTTACAAGGGTCATGATGAAGTTAAAAAAGGCCAACTCAATTAAATTTAAGTCCAATTGGAGCAAGGAATCAAAGGAAATTTGCATCTAATCCAAGTCCAATTCGGATTTGGATTCCAGCCTGCGCATCAGTTAGTATTTTTGACATAACTTTCGGCTCAAACATCCAATCATGATGATTCAAGTTGGGATGGAACTTTAACTTAAAGGACTACAACTTTGTAGTTTACCAAAAGTCTGAATTCTGAAGTTAAATGGGACAAAATATTCGGTTAAATGAAGATTAAAAATCTAAGATTTTCTCCAAACGAGAATTCAACTTGTAATAGGATTCCTTGACCTATTTGAAGGCTCTTTAGGGGAAAATTCAGTGGAGCCTAGTGCTAGGGCTGGGATGAAAAACAGAAAATTAGAGCAAGAGGCAGTGCCACATGTGGCTTCTTTGTAGCTTTTCTCCATGACAACATTGTGACTATTTCTTTCTCTATCTTATTTGTCTAGTTTAATGTTTAGTATTTTATTCTTGTGTTTTATTTCAATTACCATGAGTAGCTAAATTTATAATTAGCGTTGAGGATGAAACCTTGTTAAGGATTATCAGTAATATTTATGTGATTTTATTTTTCCCACAATAGTTGTTCTTTAATGATTTAAATTGTTCTTGATTCATATCAATTGACTAAGATGAGATTCTAGATATGAGTTCAATCATGTTTTTCTCATAATTTAGGATTTGTCTTAATTAAGTGAATGCTTGGTTTATTATTTCTTGATTTTAAAATTGGATATCTCTTGAGATTTGTTTGGCTACGGATACAATTGATGATTTGATTTTATACCTAGGAAGCAAAGAAGAGCATGCTTTAGATATTTAAATAGAAGTTTTAATGATAATATTCTCTACAGTAGCAAGATTGATTTCTAGATTATCATGTAGTGGTTGGGAAAAATTAATCATCATAAATATATGTTGATATGAATTAACAAGGCAGATTGATTTGTTTGGCTATCTCTTGTGATTTGTTTGTTACGTATACAATTGATGATTTGATTTTATACCTAGTAAGTAAAGAAGAGCATGCTTTAGATATTTAAATAGAAGTTTTAATGATAATATTCTCCATGGTAGCAAGATTGATATCTAGATTTTCATGTAGTGGTTGGGAAAAATTAATGATCGTAAATATATGCTGATAAGAATACAAGACAGATTCCAAAACCTTAATTCTTTTCTCTAGATTGTTTATATCTCTTTACTGCTTTATATTATATCTTTGCTTAGTTTAATTATTTGCTTAGTATATTTAATTGCAAACAACCTGAAAGCTCAAAATGTGTTAAAACACAAGAGCTATTTAGACCCTCAAATTAAAGATTACAACTCGATTGATTTTACTCTAACTTATACAAAGTGTGAAAAAGAATAAATACGAGCGGATAAACAAACAAACTACTCTAACCCATAATCATTATAACACAACAGTAAAATGAAAGGTAAAAGAGTAGGGAAGAAGAATGCAAACACAAGATAACACACACCAATGTGTTATTGAAGAGGAAACCGAAGTACTCGGCGTAAAAGCTCTCCGCTACCCTCCAAGTGGTAATCGATCCATTAGACAATCAGTTGGGATACATGAATAGAAAAAAAAACCCTCCAAGCCTAGTCTACCCAATGCACCTAAGCCCTCTAAGCCCCTACTTTAACAAGGTTTCTCGGAACCGTGTCTTGTCTAGCTCTTCGAATCCCGCAATACGCCCAATTACATCCGCCAAAGCCTGGCTTCTTCCAATGCTTCCCAGTAGCACCAAAACCTCACTTGACACTATAAAAGGGCGTGGTAAGTGTTTGAGCTATCAATCTCTCAATGGTATGGAAATAGAGAGGTAGGAGTTGAGGAAAATCCACAAGTAATTGTGTAGAGAATTGTGGGTATAACAATCTCTAACTCTCAATGTTTGTGGCTAGGGTTTTCTCTCAAAAGAACTCCTCAACATATGTGGGTAATGGTGGTATATATAGTATGGGTAAGAATAGAGTGTATCATAAATGACAATCTCGCAAAACAGAATATTTCGTAGGAAAGCCTTACTCGCGAAAACCAGCTGTCTCCATCCTGTCCTGACTCTTCACATTCCAGTCATGTGCAGGGCACATGCATCACTTTGCAGGAAGCTTACTCGCGAGCTAACCGTGAAAACAACTTTAGTTTTCAATTAGCCTTGAGTCTTTACACTCTCTTTCTCTCACACACAACCCTTACAAATAAAACCCACATGAAATACAAGGTACAAAAGATTGAACATAATTACAATCAAATTTGGCACGGAATAAAAGCCAACAAAATACATAGTTGTAAATTACAACTTTACACAACCAATTTTTATTAAACTAGATTAGGATTAATTTGGTTAAGATTTGATTAATTTTCCTGCATTCATTCAAGTCCCTGTGGATTCTACCTTGTTCTTGTCAAACTATACTTCGGTACGATTCATACACTTGCGAGTACTTTAAAATTTCACAACAAGAACCTTGGGCCCAAGGTAGCAAATATGTTGTGGACCTAGCATCCAACATCCTACAAAGTCAATATGAATCTCCCTAATCTTGGGCCTCTTCGTTGCATGCCAAGGCCCAAAATTTTTTATTTATTTATTTCTGTATATTTTCTTATACAAGATAGAATTTCTATTCTAACCTAATCTAAGTGTATATGTATGTGAAGTTCTCTCTTGAAGACTTGAACCCTGGCCCTTGCCCCTCACACCCCAAAAGCACTTATACTCATGGAGTGACCATCGCGCCAAGGGTGTGCAGTACTAATATAGCACAATGGTAGTTTATAACATTTAGGGGTTAATTATCATTTTTGACACAGAGAAAATGTTAGAAACTAAAATGGTAATTAGCCCTTTTTTTTTTCTTGAATGACATTGAGCTATACATACATACATACATACATATATATATATATATATATACACACACACACACACACACATACACATGTTGATAAAAAGACAGAAGACATTAGTGATTAGACTTTAGTTTTTTTTTTTTTTTTTTCATTTAAATTTTTTTTGAACCATGGACTTTAATAAGACTTCTCATATAATTTTCTTAACATTCGAGAATTTTAAATTTTATCCTTCAATTCCTGCCAATTAATAGAATATACAACGTAAATGAAATGTGTCTCAAACATTTTTTTGGAAGTATCACAGACATTATTCAAAGCATCTTGACTGTAAAATTACTTCAACAAACGAATGCTTCTGGAAAGACCAAATCCAAGTCACTTTCCATTTTACGAGTCCTTATTAGAGATTGAATCCAAAAATTTTCCAAACTATGAACAAGTAGGCAAATTAGTTGGAGGTGGCAGAATGCTTGTTTCCACGGTGGTTCCATTCTTCACAATGAGGACAGTGTCCATACCCCAGCTTGCATGCCTTTCCAAATGACAGTGCATAAACCACACCCCTGAAAAATAGATATCATCCATGTTATCAAAAAAGTGGTACACTAATTATATTTTGTGAGAGAGAGAGATTACCTGGATTATTAGCAAAAAATCTAATCGTGGCCCATCCATTCTTAGGAACTCCAAAGGTGTTAACTTCTGGTGGATCATTCAGATTGTAAGTACTTGGGGAAGCGGTAGCATTGAAATTTCCATAACCTGTCCCAACCAAATAGAAGCTAAAACCATGTAAATGCAATGGGTGATTCTCTGCATTCCCAACGTTTGTCCCCTGGAACACTATTTCCACTGCTTCCCCATAATTTATCAACCTTGCCTTTGTTCCTTGGGTTGGGTATAACGTATTATTACCCACATCTCCTGTGAAGTTAAAAACAGAGGGTGGCTGATTCGGGAAATCACTTCCGAAAACGCCTGTCAAGCTCCTGTGTATAGTTTCAAAAATTAGGTAATTTTCCTTAACAAGCTTAAGTTTCCATCATTTTGATTCTCCAAAAAAAAAAAAAAAAAAAAAAAAAATTGAAACCATTTTATAATTTAGTGATACTTGTGCATTCTCCTAGAAGTGAGATTTATGGGACTAGATGTTATTTGTTTGCTCTAATTAGACCCCTGCATACTCATATTTGTTTAACATAATTAATTAGCCAAGTAGTTACTCAGGTTAATCATTCAAATATAGGTTAAACTCATGCAATCATATTATTACTTAGTGCAGAAAAGTAATTAAGCAAGCAATATGATGACTCAGGAAAACCAATGAAATCAACAGTTTCAAGGTAAAAAACTTAGGGAAGATTTAACCTTGCTATCCTCAAGATAAATAAATTCACTATAATAGAATGGAAGTCTACAATAGATTTTCTCCCTAAAATCTAAAGCTACCTCTTGTAAAACTTACTCACACAACCACGTGCAACTTCGACTCCACAGACTCTTCTATCTGAATTTGCTAAACACAAACACCCACATTTGTGACTTTGAGATCCACTCAAAGATTTTAGATCGCCATCAGTAGTAGATCTTTATGCAGCAACTTGTTTCCACCAGTTCCTGATTGTAGATCTCGTTCCGATAGATTCTTGTAGAATTAGAAGGTTACAAAAACCTCATAGATCTCAAAGAATTAACTCACAAGACTTCCCAGAGATTCTAAAACGTATTTAAGATTTTCCTTTTATACCTAATAGTGTTGGACTGAAATGCTAAACATTTTCGCAGGCTTTGAGCCTAATTTAAAATCTGCAAAATACGACTTTCAATCGATTGAACCTTTCTTTTGATCGGTCGAGTTTCACAGAAACTGAACTCTTCTTTATGCAGCTTAACAATTCTTAAATCTTGACTTGAACACTTTTGAGCAATGTCTAACACCTAATCTAGAGATGTTTTTGTACATTGTTTGCCAACATACAAAAATTTATAATCTAAACATTTAATCCTAAATATTTAGAATCTAACATTATTCTATTATTTGCTATAAAAGAAAAGTGATTTCTATAGCTCCTCATAACAATAACAATAAGAGTTATAATTTGTTGTTGTTCTTTTCTTATTAGTATTACTACTTTTGCATATAATCATTTCATGCTAAAGCAAATAAAATTTAAAAATTCTTTGCAAATTACAATACCTCCTTAGATGTATTACATTAGTTTTCTCAATTAAATTCAAATGCATACATGATTATATTAAACTACTAAAACAAAAATATTATTTTCTTTTATAAAGATAATTAAATTTAATATAATCAGATGTTGAATTTAACTTGGAAACCTAATTCACTGTACCTAAGTTTTAGCAATAATTTAATTGAATATATCATATTTTTCATGCTTGTACTTTATGCCTTCTCGGTAAAAGATTTTGTTAAACAAAAAAGGAAAGAGAGAAAAAATAAAATAGAGTGGTGTAGTACCTGTAGTATGCTTGTAGTATATCAATGGATGGGGTCACAAAACTTACGTTATTTAAGCTTGCAGCTAGCCTGCTATTACCACCTGGGCCCCCACACGACGCATTAGCACAAAGTATTTGGTTTACGGAAACTGCGATAAAAATTCGTGTGGTGATATTTTTGGGCACATTAATTGGGTGTTCAGCACTTGCCAAAGATCTTATGCGAATTGTGAAGTTGTCTGCAGCATTCTGGTCTGTGACATTAGGAAGGGTCGGATAGGGAATAGAGGATGGAAGTGTATAATTTCCTGTGTACTGAAGAATAGCTGAAGTATTGGTACTATCAAATGCAGCATTGGAGTCAGAGAAAGGAGTAGCAGCTATGTAATAGTGACTTGGAGACTGGTTTGCTGTGACCAAAATATCCATTGTTTGTCCTGGGGTTATCATGATGTAACTTGTGGTTATGGGCTTTATGTATGCACCATCATGCGCCACAACTGTGAAATTGTGTTTGGCGATTCCAAAGAACATTTCTTCATTCATCACAGCGCTTACTAGACGTAGAAGATATGTTTTTCCATGCTCAACTGTAAGTTTATATGAAGCACCTGCATCATGAAATTATAATGATCAGAAAATGATGTACAAGTTCTTTTCACTTACATTGCTGACCAATATTAGCTAACTACGACAAGCTCATTTCATTAAGTAATAACATTTTTAGTATACATCAATCTTTCATACCATTAGAACAATTGTTTGGAAATCCTGGTTGTCCATTGATAGTGTAAGCATCTGATAGTGTTGGATCACTGCCGGTAGCTGTAGCATTATCTATTATCTCTTTCACATCTCCCTTGAACCATTCCCCTGCAACAAGGTTAAGATTTAGTTATATAATACTTGGGCATTGATTGTTGGAATCTCTTTATACTCTCTCCGTACATATCATTTGTAATCATGCATTATATATGAACATTCTTGAAAAATTTGAACACTTAATGTGAAAATATAAACATTGTGTGTACAAAGTTTATATTAAAGAATGTGAAACAATAATTTCCCATAATACTTCACTTTAGAGTTTAGATAGCTAGGACATGCAAGGGCAGAACTAGACAATTTAAAATAATAATAATAAAAATCTATTAACCCTCATATAAAAGACTATAAATAATTAATTAAATTTTCTTAATTTTCAACCGCTCCTTGAAAATTAAGAGTCCTTAAAAAAATTAGATACTTGAAATTCAAATATTCAAAAGGTTGGAACTTTCAATTAAGCAAATCTCATCTTATAAAATGAAAATAAAGCTATAAATATATGCTTGGGACAAAGAATGATGGGAGGAGAAAATAAAGGCAAGGGTAAATGGAATGTACTAATTTTAGGATACGTTTGATATACAATAATAGATCATGTAATGAAATGGTTATTTATGTGTAATAATTATTCGGTTATTTGTTTGTATTTTTATTATATGAAATAGTTATTTCTTAAATTAAGAAATTTATATCTCTATTGTTTACAAATTTATGACAGTTTCATAATATGTTCTAATATTTTTAAACAAACACTTACATATGTGTATGCATTCATGTAGACATTTATATTAAACTTACATATGTGTATGCATTCATGTATACATGTATATTAATTAAATTATGATACTATAGTCTAGTCTTCCCAAGCAAAAATTCTTCATCCTACCCCTCAAAATTTCCCAATTATTAAGGTATGTATATGTTATATGTTATTAACATGTTTGGGTTTGGCGTAGAGTTATTGGACCAATTTTGAAATATGGGGAAAGTTTCCAAAAATTTTCACAATTGTTTTTTTCAATTGCTATCATTGTTTGTTATAATTGTTGCAAAGCAAAATTAGTGTTAGTGGTGGATTCGTATTAAAGTAATTTTATTCCAATCATTAATTGTCACCATATTTTGTAGTGAAAAAAAAAAAAAAAAAAATTGTCCCTAGTATTGCTCTTACCAAGTATGAGTACTTGTTCTGCAACAGGCTTGGGAAATGGATAAGTGGTTTTGGCCTCAGGTAAAATTACAATGGCACCATGGACTGTGGCTCGTGTCCAATCACTATGTGCATGCCACCACAAAGTTCCTTCTTCATCTGAAAATATGACCTCATAAGTAAAAATTTTTCCTGGTTTGATGGGACATTGTGTAATGTTCTCAGGACCATCTGACCATGGATTTTTTGGTTGTTTCACTCCATGCCTATAAAATAAAAATAAAAATAAAAAGTTAAAAAGTATTCATGAGTTTTCATGGTATTTGTTGATGAACACTAGATGATACATCATATCATGCATTGTGGTATTGATAACTAATGTATAAAGTTGTATAATATCTTCATGAATATATATATATATATATTTTTTTTAACAATAATTGAGAGAGGGGAATATAAACCCAAGTTATCCTCATTAGGAAATTGAGATAATATCATCTAACTATAAGACTTTAAAGTCTTGACAAATGTTATATAATTTTGTTGTTTAGTTAAAAAACAGCATGTTTTTGAATTTTTCTTGGACGAAACTTGAGCCCATCATTATTTATTTATAGCATGGTAACTGAATAATGTCATCGGCTTGTATATATATATACATATCACTTTCTTTGTATTTCTTTTGTATTTTTAAGGTTGCGTTTGGCATTGGCTTAAAAAGACAGCTATTTTTACTATTCAACTTATTTTTGCTATTATTCAACTTATTTTTTCTACTATTCATGGGTCCTATTGCACTTTTGGGTACTATTTATGGATCCTACTATACTATTTTAGCTAACTTTTAGATTTATTTACAGTACTTTCAACAAAAAGTTGTTCCAAACGGACTAGAGCAGCTAATGGAGGAGCCCTTGGGTCAACCATGGAATTGACCCTAGTGATCCAAAAATATAAAATAATAACTAATAATTTATTGAAATAGATTCTAGTTAGCTCAACTAGTAAACTTTCTTAATAAACAATTATCATGAAACTATAGGTTGAAATTCTATTGAATCTAAAAAATATATATTAATTGACTATTATGATGGAGCCATGGGTTGAAATATAGTGAAATCAGTGATTTTTTTTTTTTTTTTTCTATTTCATTTTATGGTAAACAGGAAAAAAAAATAAGGAAGCAATTGATAAAACAGAAAAAATACAAAAATAAAAGAACAATGCAATTTCCTTCAAAATTGTTAACATTTCTTCTCTATGCAATAATTTGTTTCCTATTTTGTGAAAAATTATATATAAACAATTAAATTAATTTACAAGTTTACATGTTTATTAATTTGGTCTCTTTTTTTAAAAAAATATTATAAATTTTTAATTGTTAAATTCAAATATATATCATATGGAGTATAACTTTGCTGTTTTGGAACCAAATCCCAACTTTGACCCTAAGAGTTGGGGAGAAGTCAAGCAAACATGCATGAAGGACCTATCACTTCAAATGTTAGTTTGATCCAACATGCATGAGAACACATTTTATATAAAATAAAATGAAAACTTTATGTATAAATTTTTAGAATCTCATTTTTCTATTATTCTATCAACTTTCACCAAATAAACTTTTAATAAATAAAAAAATAGTCTTCTAAAAAAAAAAAAAGTCCAAATGCACAATTTAAAGTAAGGTGTTTTTTCTCTCTCCAAATTGGTTTGATGGTCTATATTGTGTGTGTGTGGAGAGAGGAGAGAGAGAGAGGGGGGGGGAGCCATCATCACCAGTGAATAGTGACACCATAACTTGCTTCATTGTGGACATTAACATAAGCTCTATCGCCTTTGTGGACAAGAATTGTTGGTCCAGGGAAGCTGTCATTTATGGTAAGCATTGTCTTGTTGCTACAAAGCCTTTCAAAAAATGTGTTTTTCACCTGCAACCAAAATGTAAAATATTTAAATCAAATACCGTAAGATGAAAAAATATATACAGAAAAGGTTTCAACCACATTCTTCAGGTCCCTTACTAATATAGACCATTACTGATGGGTGGTTTTACATGAAAAAATAAAAATAATCAACACTTTTCCATAATGAATATATAAGAGACATTTTTTTGCAGGCACACACACTACTTCAGAAGGTTTGTGTCCAATAAATTTTACAAGGATCAAGAATATAGAGGAAACTTACAATAAAACTGTAGTGGTGGACATTATAAGCAGTGCAAACGAGCAAACCTTGCAGAAAAACAAACCCTAGAAATCCTAGGATCAAACTCATATTCTTTAGTCCCATTTCTCAATCAATTCTTACCAAATTAACAAAGAAAAATCACTCTTTGTTTCTTACGTTTTTATTTCTGTGACTGTCAACATGACATTAGGACCAATTTATAGACTACTAATCTTGCTACCGAAAATAATTTAAAATGTTTATGTTTTTAAACTCATACGAAAAACATGGGATTTGTACATGTGCCTGCTCCCTGTAACCTTCATAAAAACACGCATCATTACTAAGATTCCTTTCCGTTAGATGTGGGCCAGCTAATTTTTTATTATGAGTAAAGTTGATTTTTTTTACATACTAAATGATGCATAATCGAGACACTTTGCAATTAATTAATGGGATTAAGATCTACGTTGTCTCTTAAATAATCTTTGGGTCATTTGATATTTCTTGTTGTGTATGAGAGAGACATCTAAAAATTCGAAACATCTACTTTCTGTTAGTTTTTATTTTTTTTTCTTTCTCTTTTCCATTTTTTTCTTCGATAAAATGGCCGTCAACCCTCTCTCTCATTTTTTTTTTTTTCATAAAAAAAACACAAAATCTGACGTCCCTTTCTCATATATCAAAAAAATAAAAAATAAAAATCAATATTTCTTGAGAAACAAACACTTAGACTAACCATCCTTTCTCATATTTTCAAAACGTCAATATTTTCTTGAGAAACAAATACTTAAACTAACCATCCTTTCTCATTTTCACAATTTTTTTAGGAGAAAAAAAAACACAAAAGACAGAAACATTTCAGAGAAAAACCAAAGCAAAAATTGAAGCAAAGTGCCTGTGTGGTAAAAAGCTTTTTCTATTTTCTTTTATATTTTATCTAACAAAATTATATTTTTTATTAAAAATTAAGTTAAATTTTAGTTTTTTGTCATACATTTAGTATAAAAGTTAGCAAAAATTATATCTTTTGCCTTATATTTATCAAATACGCTAGAAGAGAATTACGGGATAGCACTATGAAACTTAACCTAATATTAATTCATTTCTTAGAGAAGAGCTTCGTATTTGACAAAAACACCGTCAGTCCATTAATTTTAGTAGCAATCA
The DNA here is from genome assembly GCF_001633185.2 of Quercus lobata. Taxonomy (NCBI): domain Eukaryota; kingdom Viridiplantae; phylum Streptophyta; class Magnoliopsida; order Fagales; family Fagaceae; genus Quercus; species Quercus lobata. The sequence goes on along the minus strand of NC_044905.1, from coordinate 35,232,176 downwards.
ATTTGATCAATGTTATTTTAAACTTGCAATCAACTTAATTAGTTCTATTGTTAACTCATTAATAAAAAATATCAACGTGATAAACGGTTTGCATTATTGGTACACATGTGACTAACATAATAATATAAAATTAAATAGTTAAATATTATACAAGCAACATAAGCATTTTAATAAAATAAAAATCATGTCAGACAAAAAACTTCCAAAAAAATTAATTGATAGGAAAAAAAAAAAAAGGTAAAGAAATTGATTTTATATATATATATATATATATATAAAATCATCAATTTCTCATTTCACGCTTTGATGCAAGCTTGTTATGTGGAAGCTAGGAGGGATCGGATCCTATAGTGCTCATAAATAATGAAACTTCCATGAAAATTTAAGTCAAGATAGCATGGTCTGATGAAGAACAAAGAAAAGAGGGGAATTCAAAATATATAGCATGTGTTTTTAAGAGAAACTGAGATTAAACATAATTGGATTCTGTTCAAAGTAAAGAAATCACAAACCAGGTCCGATACGATTCTTTATGCATATTGTAGTTTGATTTGGAAGGTAATGATAGCCATGGGTGCGGGCAATGCTTTAAATTTTAATCATGTGATAATTTTGGAAGGTATTGATGGCCATGGGTGTGTGAAATAGAGATCTAGGACAGGGTGCTTTTTTTTTTTTTTTGATTGGGTAAAGTAGAAAAGTGGAAGGAGTAGGGGCAAAAAAGTTATTTCTCTCTCTCTCTCACATATATATATATATATTCAATATATTCAATCTCAACAAGTAAAAGAGTGAGAATTAAATCCTAATTTTCTTTATAAAGAAAATGAGAAAGTTTGGCTGCAAATTACTTTGTAACCAATGACTACAATTTCATTTAATAATTTTTTATTGGATTTGAATTTTGACAAATGCATTATTGAATTTTATTTTCTTCTTATATCCTCAATGCTTTCTATATTTTAAGAATATCAAAAATCAATTGCTAAAAAGTAGTCTAAAATTTCAACTAAATATTTAAATTTCAAGTTTTTGTAATTTAAAATTATGCATACATAATAAATTATGATTCGAATCGTAAATAACATCTAAAATATAAAGAATATGCAATCTAACTATTAAATTTTCAAAATATGTAGCCATGTTAATTTTTTTAGTTGAAATTTAGCCAAACTTTGTCCTCAATAAAATTAGACAATACCTTTGACTCTCTAAGTTATAAGAATCAAATTTTGGTCTCTCTGTCTCTCTGGAAGAATGGTCCCATTCTCCCTCTAGGCAGTAGATGTGTTTTGTCCCTTACGATAGTAAGGAGTGTTTTGTTTTCTTATTCTACTGTTTTATCTGGTTGTGCTGTTTTGTTATTGACTTCTCTTTGTCTCCATTCTCGTTTCACTACTGGTGTGCCGAGACTAGTGGGTGTCTTTTTCTGGGGTATTGGGAAACAATTTTCTTTCACTTTTTTCTTCTCCAACTTGTTCCTTGATATGGAAGACCTAGCAGCTAGTTGGGATAATTTGTCTTTGTCCGAAAAAGAAAAATCTGGGTACACTATGCGGGCGGACCATCGTACTGGGGAGTATATGTTGGCTGCCAAATTTCTTACTCCACGCTTCTTGATAATGGAGGCGGTGGCTAGAACATTCAAGCAGCTGTGGAGATCAACAAACGGCTTTAAAATTAGGCGCTTGGGAGATCACAAGTGTCTTTTTGTCTTTGACAACCTCCCTGATGTAGACCGTATCATCAAAAACCAGCCTTGGAGTTTCGACAAATACCTAGTTGTTATTCAAAGGTATGATGGTGAATCCCCGGTTCGTGAATTAATCTTTAACAAGGCTACGTTTTGGGTGCAGGTTCATGACATCCCATACAGGTATATGACGAAGCATATGGCTGAATGTTTATGTGATATTATTGGTGAAGTTCAAAAATCTTCTGGGGCAGTCGATGATGATGGGGGTCAGTTCATGAGAGTTCGAGTTACTCTTGATATAAACTTACCGCTATGTTGGGGCCGTGTTATTACCCTTGAAGGAGGGGGCAAGTCTTGGGTTTCCTTCAAGTATGAGCGCCTTCCGAATCTGTGTTACTGGTGTGGTGGTCTAAGCCATGATGAAAAAAACTGTGACTTATGGATTAACAGTAAGGGTACTCTCAAGGTCGAAAACCAACAATTTGGGCCATGTTTAAGAGCCGCTGCGTACACCTCTGCTGGGAAAGACGTTATCTACGTTCCGGGGTATTATGAGAACCGGTTCTCGAAGCCGGATAATCTGTCACAGTGTCCGGTGGATGCAGCGGCTATGGAGGTGGGAGTAAATTCAGAGGCGCCGATGGAGCATTCAGTTAAGGGAAAGGCGCAAGTTGAGGAGTTAGTTAATGCAGTATCCGTTTCAAATTCAAACTCACCTGCTGGAATGGAAGGAGTAACGCATGATAAACTTAATAGTTCTACTCCTAAAAATTCGGAGGCAGTATCCCAGCCAGTTATGGAAATTCCAACGGATCAGAAACAGAGTAATGACAGAGATTTATTCTCGGAAACACTTAAGGAGATTGACGCTGAAATCTCCAAATTTGATTCCCCTAGCCACGTTGATGTAATCAACGATTCTCCATGCAATCTTTCTGTCCGTAATGCTCCTTGCCCCACGCCCCAAGCACGTGACTCACTTAAGCAGCCCATCTCTTTCCAATTACAGAATTCGACCCTCACTGAAGTCCCTGTCTTGACCGATACCTCTGTTCCACATTCAGGTACCTGGAAAAGATTTCCTCGCCCACACCAGGAGGCTGCCTCTTCGCAAGTCCAACACTCATCCTTAAAAAGGCCCTTTTCTCTACTCCATGAATCAAATGAGTTACCTAACAAAAAACGTTTGGTTTCTCAGGCGAAGTCAGGAAGTATTACTCTATTGGCAGAGACTGATATTCAGTCCTGCCAGGAGCCATGAGTGTCCTAGTTTGGAATTGTCGTGGGCTTGGGAACCCACAGACAATTCGAGAGCTCGGGAATTTGGTCCGAGCACAAGATCCTGCGGTTTTGTTCTTGGCCGAGACATGGCTGACGGAAGATAGGCTGAAGTTTCTTTTGCGGAATTTTGTTTGTGATCAGAAGTTTGTTGTTTCAAAAATAAGTCAGGGGGGCGGTCTTGCTCTTCTGTGGAGGTCTGATTTTGATGTTAATGTAGTGTCTTCTTCACTAAATCATATTGATGCTGAGATTAATTCAGGGAAGGAAAACTCTTGGAGATTTACGGGTTTCTACGGTAATCCCGAGACTCACAAGCATCATGATTCTTGGGCTGTCCTAAAAAATCTGAACCGAAATTCTTCTTTGCCTTGGCTTTGTTCGGGTGATTTTAATGAGATTTTAAGGTCTCATGAAAAGAAAGGTGGTAGAGCAAGACCGGAGGTGCAGATGCGGGATTTCCGTGAAACATTGGATGAATGTGGTTTTGCCGACTTGGGTATTAGTGGTCAAAAATTCACTTGGTGTAAAAGGTTGGCAGGTGGTGTTATGGTTTGGGAGCGTCTTGATAGGGCCGTGGCTAATCAAGAATGGATTTCTATGTTTCCGGGATACTCAGTAACTCATCTTGACATGGTCTTCTCAGACCATAAACCCTTAAGTATTCGTATGGAGGGGTTTCAAATCCGAAATCAAAGACCGTGGAGGTTTGAACAAGTTTGGTTGAATGATGAGGCGTGTCGTTCTACGGTGGAAGCCGCTTGGGAGAGCCCTTTTTTCTCTCCCAATCCGATGTCTGTGGTTGAGACTAACGTGAAAAATTGTCAGAGGCATTTAAAAAAATGGAGTAAGGAATCTTTTGGTAATATATCTCGGGCTCCTGTGGAGAAAAAAAATCAAATCAAAGTGGCGAAAGGGGAGGCGGTGAGAAGTGGAAATGGGGACCGGTTACATGTCTTGAAGGTTGAATTAAGGGAACTTCTTATTAAGGAAGAAAAGCTTTGGCAGCAGCGTTCTAAGTTGCATTGGCTTAAAGAAGGGGATCAAAATACACGTTACTTTCATGGTAAAGCTTCCCAGAGGTATAGGAAAAATTGCATCAAACGCCTAAGAAACAAAAATGGGGAGTGGGTTGATGGGGAGGACCAAATTGCTCAATTATTTATTGACTATTACAGTGAGCTTTTCACAACTTCAAATCCGTCTCATTTGGCGGAGGTGTTGGAGAATATTCCGTAGGTTGTCTCAGATTCTATGAATGCGGATTTGGTGAAACCTATTGTTAAGCAAGAGGTGGATGTGGCTCTTAAGCAGATGGCACCTCTAAAAGCGCCAGGCCCGGATGGCATGCCCCCCATTTTCTATCAACACTATTGGGACTCCATTGGTGATGACGTGTCTTGTGCTGTTCTTTCCTGCCTCAATTCAGGTTCTATCCTAGCTAGTCTTAATCATACTCATATCACCCTTATCCCCTAAATAAAAAATCCCGAAAGTGTTTCTGATTTTAGGCCTATATCTTTATGTAACATTTTGTATAAGTTAATTTCTAAGGTGTTGGCTAACCGTTTGAAAACTCTGTTGCCATATGTTGTATCAGAATCCCAGAGTGCCTTTCAATCCGATAAGGCTATCTCGGATAATATTTTGGTAGCTTTTGAAACGTTACATCATATGAAGATCAAAAAAACGGGGAAGGAGGGTTTTATGGCTATGAAATTGGATATGAGTAAGGCTTACGATAGGGTTGAGTGGATTTTTTTGGAGAAGTTGATGCGAAAGTTGGGTTTCCATGAGAGATGGGTTGATATGGTTATGGCTACAATCAAATCCGTGTCTTACTCTTTTTTGATCAATGGGTTCCCTCGAGGTTTCATTAAGCCTACTAGGGGGATTCGTCAAGGCGACCCCCTATCCCCTTATCTTTTCTTGTTGTGCTCGGAAGGATTAAATGGGCTGCTCAATAAAGCCATGGCTAGGGGTGATTTAAGGGGCTTCTCGCTTTGTAAGAATGGTCCACAAATTTCACACTTATTCTTTGCCGATGATAGCTTGATTTTTTGTCGGGCAAGGATGGGTGATGTGCAAGCAATTCAAGTGGCGCTATCCCTATATGAGAGAGCATCCGGGCAAAAAATAAATGGTTCAAAAACAAATCTTTTTTTTGGTAAATCTGTCCTTGAGAGCACCAAACTAGATTTGATGAATTACCTAGGTGTGCCAGAGATTAAGGAGTATGAAAAGTACCTAGGATTGCCGGCTATGGTGGGTAGAAAGAAAAAGGAGAGTTTTATCTATATAAAGGAGAGGATTTGGGGGAAACTTCAAGGGTGGAAGGAGAAACTTTTGTCACAAGCCGGTAGGGAGGTGTTATTGAAAGCTATTGTGCAAGCAATTCCATCTTTTGCTATGAGTTGTTTTCTATTACCGGTGAACCTTTGCCATGAGATTGAGGTTATGATAAAAAAAAATTTTTGGGGTCAACATGGAGAGAGAAGAAAGATTCATTGGAAAAATTGGGAGTCTTTGTGTATGCCAAAAAATGAAGGCGGAATGGGTTTCAAGGAGCTTAGGAAGTTCAACGAAGCCATGTTAGCTAAACAAGTTTGGCGGCTGGTTCATGACAAAAAATCTCTCTTTTATCGGGTTTTTAAGGCAAAGTTTTTCCCTTCGGGTGATATTTTTTCAGCTCATGTCAAAACGGGGTCCTATGCATGGCGGAGTATCCTTAAGGCACGATACATAATTGCTGAAGGTGCTAGATATAGAGTGGGGAATGGCCAATCTGTCCGGATTTATAAAGATTGCTGGCTGCCTGGTGATGGGTCAGGCAAGGTGATCTCTCCCCCCTCTTTGTTACCTGCTGATGAGAGAGTTGCAGATATTATTGATGCTGATTCGGGCTGGTGGAATCTGTATTTGTTGGAACGAGCTTTTCTGCCGTTTGAGGTACAAAAAATAAAATCCATCCCTCTTTGTCTCATCCCACAAGAAGACATTTTGATTTGGCCAAAAACTAAGGATGGCCAGTATTCGGTGAAGCTTGGGTACCAACTGGTGTGTGCCAAGGAGCTCTCTGGTTTAGCGTCAGGATCATCAAATGAGGTGAACCGGAGGTTGTGGTCTGGTTTATGGAGAATGAAGGTGCCTAGCAAAGTCAAGACTTTTGCTTGGCGGGCTTGTTCGGAGTCCCTTCCCACGATGGTGAATTTGGCTAGGCGAAGGGTGGTTCTCTCAAGCAGCTGCACGGGGTGTAACAGGGGGCCTGAGACAGTGTTTCATGCTCTATGGGGGTGTGAGAAGGTGAAGGGGGCATGGGGTACTAACTTTGATGAGTTGCGGAGTGCAACGAATCAAAATTTATTTTTTGTTGATCTTTTCAGGTTGGCGCTGCAGAATCCACGTGGAGCTGAAGGTTTCAGCATGATCTGTTGGTCTATCTGGAATCGGCGCAACAAAATCAGAGTTAATGAGGTTGCTGCTCCCCTTGAGAAGATTCCGGAGTTGGCACAGAAGCAGCTGATGGATTTTCAGCAACTGTGTGCAAAACCAGAATAAAAAACGGTGGCATGGAAAGTCATCTGGAAGCCTCCTGATGCAGCGCTGTTGAAAGCAAATTTCGACGGAGCGGTTTTCGACGATCTGGGAGCTGCCGGAATTGGTGTGGTGGTGCGTAATTTTCTGGGTGAGGTCTTGGCGGCACTGTCTGAAATTATCCCTCTACCTTCATCCATCGTTGCTCTGGAAACTATGGCAGCAAGGCGGGTTGCCCTGTTTGTCCGTGAGCTTGGTTTTAGTGGTGTTATTTTTGAAGGGGATTCGGAAGAGTCTATTTCAGCTATTAAGAAGAAAAATTTTCAGCATCCAGTTGTGGGTCATTTAGTTCAAGACATTATGTCTTCAGTCAGTATGTTCCAATACTATTCTTTCTCTCATACGCGTCGGCATGGCAATGTTTTAGCACATGCGTTGGCTAGACGAGCGAGATTGTCTTTTCCTACTATAGTTTGGATGAATTCCGTTCCTGCGGATATTTATCGTTTTTTTGTATCTGACATTCTAGTAATAAAATAATTTTTTTCGGCCTGGTCGGGCAGGCCTGATTCTCAAAAAAAAAAAAAAAAGTTATAAGACTCTTGGGACATCAACCATTTTTAAACTTTTCAAACATAAGAAGAAAATGTATTATATAAGTGATTTGAAAGCCTAATCCCTCTAATTAAAAAAAAAAAAAAAAATTAAAAATCAAGGGCATAAAAAAAATTTAATACAAAATTATTTTTTATATTTTTTTCTCCACATTTATTATGCATCATCATTCCAATGTGTGCATTTGAGATTAGAATATAAGCCAGCTTTTAGTGTTTTTTTCCCTTATTGTTTGTGGATACGGAAATAAATGGTGTTTTCTTTTGTTGCTTTGGTAGTTTTTTTTTTTAGGGGCCCACTATCATCTTTATGGTCAAAAACTTAATACAATGAACTAAATATGGGTCCCATGCTATGGTTTTCCTCAAAATGAACTTGTGTTGTTTGCTTATTACGGTCTCACTCTACCCATTTTTTTTTTTTTTAACTTTTATTTACTAAGTATCTTTAAAAAAAAAAAAAAAACCTTTTATTTACAATATATTTAACAAAAAAATTAGAAAAGCTGAAAAATATTAATTTCCTCTTTCCATTTTTGCTCTCAGTACATTTTTTTTTTCTTCTTTTTCTTCTTTTATCACCCCTACTAAACTAAGCCTAATTAATCTGTTTTGGTTGATAACCACGGGTGCGTCTTTTCTAGTGTCTGTCTAGGAGTTAGGCGCAAAACAGTTTGCTGCAACATTATATATTAGTGAAATGCATGCTTCGCAGGATCAAAGTTATTTATTTCAAAATTATAGTCATGAATTAGGAACCTCAATACACTATTGATATCAAAATCTGAAAATTTTGAAAGGAACTTTGTTAACAAATATTATACATTTGAACCTTGTTAACATAATACTATATATGAACAAACATTTGAACATTAATATTGTAATGGCATTAGCCAAAAAATAAAAATAAAAAATAATATTGTAATGGCCCCACTTATTATAAATATGAATAATCAACTTGGTTAGAGCTGATAAGAGGCATTTAGACAGTTCATATCTTGACACGTTTATAGGATTAGTCATGCCTGACAATGTCAATGATATACTCTTAAAAGTTAAAACATCAAAGTTGGATCCTACTGTATTACCAATATTTTTGAATTACATACCGTTAGAGAATTTGTCAAAATTATAAATTACACCGTCATGTCCATCTTCCCTTCATCAAGCTTGTCAACGACTAATGTAAACAACTATGACAAGCAATCCATGGGATATGATGACATTTTATTGCTTGAACATAGATATCTTAATACCTATCTTCTCTCTCTCAAAAAAAAAAAAAAAAAAAAAAAAAAAAAAAAAAAACTTAATACCTATCTTAAAAAAAAAAGGATAATTTAATACTGTGGAGATTCTAGAATTATGACAAACTTGACCTCTAAGTTACATTGATGTATAAGTCCACCGTCACCAATCACTTTAGTTCAAGCAGTACCCTCCCCAAGCCTTCAAGCTTCAGTGTTGACTCGAGAAGAGGGGGGGTTTGGTCCGAGTTCTAGCTCTAGGGGAGCACTTTGAGATATATTTCTAGCCATTTTACAATAAATAATAAATAATAATAATAATAATAATAATAATAAATAAATAAATAAATTCCACCATTAAAGCCAAACTAGTTCAATCCATTACATGGGAATTGAAAAAAAAATTACTCATATATAGTTTTAATTATATGACTTTTTTTAATGAGTCACAATAATTCACATAAATAATCTTATAAATCTCTATGTAGTGGATTGAAAGAGATAGCTTCAAGAAAATATTAGAGCTAAACTTTGTTTGAGACTCTGGATTATAAACAAGCATATCGATAACAAATTAAAATCTATATAAGAAGTAACTAATAAATTTCCCTTTTTTAAGTAGATGTTTTTCCAAAATTTTCTTGATGCTGACTTTCTGATTCTTGTAAATCAAATGTAGAAGGGTAGAAGCACTCGGTGTTGAAAGTTTGCTACCACAATATTGTGAGGTGGATCGCAAGTAACATGCATGACTAAGTAGTCTCTAATTTTCTCGAATAGACGAGAAAGTACAAATGTATAATATACATTTTTTTTTTTTTAGCTGAATGTACAATATACTTATGCAAACATTTAACAACGCGCCTCAATGATGATTAAGCAAGAAATACAAGCGATTGTGATTGACTTGTGTGACAAGATCACCGGTATTTTTGTAACATCACATAATTTAATCCAGCCTGACATTGACCCACTTTAACTAAAAGAAGCTGCAAAGTAATACAAAGTTTCCGCAACTTCTGCCTAGAATATTGCACTAATAATGGAATCATAATCCGGATCATGCTTTCATCGTTTACTTGCAAGCAACACCATATCTTGCATTTAACGCTATCCAATGTGCATTTTTTTTTTTTTTTTTTTTCAGTAAATCATTGCGTTAAGAGTATGCACAGGCAGAAGTTGAGTTGATTCATAATTGTCCAAAAATGGTCTCTTAATTAGTTAATTGATGTCTTAAAGCAAATCGAATTTTTTAAAACTTTTTTCCGGTGTTCTTGTCAAATCATCATTAGATGACAAACTCCACATTGCAATTTTTTAAACTTTAAGACCAACCATGCATAAATATATATATAAAGTTAAAAATCTAATTACATTTTACAATTTAAAATTTATAAAGTTTTGCTCCAAATTAAGTTGAAAGATATTCCTCCAACCTATACTAAGTGACGGTTCATAAAATCTTACACATGTTAAATCACATTATTAGTTAAATCATTTATACAATATTTCTGGCATAAGAAGTGGTGAGATCTCTTTTTCTTGTTTGAAGCTAAACAAGGCTGACCTGATGTTGACAAAGGAAAGCAGGAATTCACGTTGATAAAGTTATACAATAATGATAGTTACATTTGGGCCCTAACTATAGTTTTCCTTGGCTTTAACTCTGCAAGGGCAAGGTGCGGACTTTTTGTCTCAATTGTAGAATGATTCAAGTGACGGTGGCTGTCATTTGAGTGATTGTAGCTATTTGAATTTACTTTATAATTTTAGATTATATATTACAAATCTAAAAGTATATTAAGGGTCCGTTTGGATACAGCTGAAAACTGAAAACTGAAACTGAAAATTGAAAAACACTGTAGCGAAATAATTTTTAAATATGTAAATAGTACCATGGGACCCATTTGTAATAAAAAAGTTGCTGAAAAGTGAAATTTGTGGGACCATAAACAGTACACGATGTGCACTGATTGGTCCAAAAAAATTTGAAAAGTCAAAGTTTGCGGCTACTGTTCATTGAACAGTGCATGAACAGTAACCGCAATCTGAAAAAACGCGTGAAAAAAAAAAAAAAAAAGCAAACAAAATGCAGACGCAGACGTATCAGCCCAATCCAAACGCAACTTAAGTGTCATTATTTAAAATTTTAAATGATGAAGCATTCTATATATATAAAGTTTAATTGTGAAATAAATCATCTCCATTTTAAGTAAAATAGATAGGGCCTATTCCCTTTGTTATGAAGCAGCAAGATAAATGCTTTTCCATCAATTTTTTAAAGTTAATCATTAGGGAAAAAAAACAATTTTGTAGTCCTAATATATATTTGGTTGAATATTATAAAATTTAATAGTAGAGGTGAGAAAAAAAAAATTATGAATCTACTAGCTTGATGATGTCTTTGTAGGGTGCAGCTAATTATTGGTAACTAATACAGTAAAAATTTTCTTTTTTGACAAATACAATAGAATTTTAACCTATGATATCCACTATACAATGATTATTTTTATTATTAGGTCAAGATGTCAATTAATTTTTAATATAGGTGAGAATTTAACCTCAAATATTTTATTTAACTAAAAAAAAAAAAAATATATATATATATATATATATATCAATGGAGCCAACTAAAACCCATGAAAAAAAACATACATATTCAATGTTACACATGTTTATTCGTTAAACATATAAATCATGTCATTTTGTGGAAGCTTAAACCTTTAGACTATATTATATGTGTTGCCTAACCCTTTAAATTCTTTATCAATCTGGACAATCAAATTGAGCGCTGAAAAGCTTTTTTGTTTTTTTTGGTTGAGAGTACACTTAAAAGTTAAAACAACACAACTTTCACATTAAGAGCTGATACAAGCTACCTAACACATTGACTAATTTAATGTCTCCAAGTGGCATTGTTTTTTTTTTTTTTTTAATTTTCTTTCTCGTTAGGCGATAATGTTTGTCTTTATCGAAAGGGGCATCAGAAAGTAGGAATCTTAGGTAGCATTTTACTTACATAAGTAAAAAAATTAAAATGTGCCGTTAGCAGCCTCGTTTGACTGCATTATTTTAGTTAAATTACGTATTTTTAATATGGTGGTCACTTTACAAATATAAATATTTGTAGAGTGTGAGAATAAGGATTGAAATTCAAGTTTTCATGAAGGAGTTTTACACATATTTATACTTAAATTAAGTTAGAGTAAAAATTTTATTATGTTAAAAAAAAAAAAAAAAAACCATTGTCTAAGAAAATATGTGAGACTACACTTGAATTATCGGTGAAAGTGGTTGTGAAAAATGGCCAGAGTCGAGCACAATGTTTTGGGAGAGAGAGAGAGAGAGAGAGAGAGAGATATGTTGAGAACTCCAATGCCAGAGCTCGTTGAGATTAATGTAATAATAAGTGGGCCATACATGGCAGCATTTATCCAAATATAATATGCACCTTGCGAAGCTTTTGACAGCAAAACTGTACGTTTTTTTTTTTTTTTGACAAAAAGCAAAACTGTACGTTCGCGTGAAAAATAACACGTTGATTCATAGCCTTTATATATAGGATTAAAAAAAAACAAAAACAAAAAGCATGTACATTATTATTAGGCGAAGTGTTCAAGACATCTCTTTTCGTAATAAAAAAGCTAAACAACCTAATTTTGTAACATTTGATATGTATCGTCTCTTGGAAAAATTATAACATTTATACGGTGGATAAATGATGTAATTCATCATTTTATTAAAAAAATTTTACCTATTTAAAATTATTAGTTAAAAATTTTTTTTAAATAGAAATTAATTATTGACTTAACAATTTTAAACAAGTATAAATTTTTTCGTGGAATGGTAGATAAGTGACGTGATCCACCAGAGGACTCTATAATTTCTCTACCTCTTGGGAGTAAGTCTAATAAACTTCTCTATCTTCTCAGTCATGGGTTTTAAAAAATTGGCACAAGAATTTTATTAGAAATCAATGAACTTTGGCAATTGACATTACCTTAAATTAAATCACATTTGCATGCATGGACTAATATTTACCTGAAATTAATAACCATTCTTTCTAGGTGTCATCGAAATGATGATTCAAAGTCGCTTGCTTTTCTTAGAACTTAGAAGATTCTGAAATTGGGATTGAGGACCAAAAAACAATGTAAACCATTTTAATGACAATTCTATTTGAAAGAAAGTGAAAGATTTTGGATGCTGAATTCACTTGAAGAATGACAAAAATGAAGAGGATATGAAAGCACTAAACTGAGGCTGTGGTTGTGGACTCGTGGGTTTGTACGATTTTTATAGCATCTCGGGTCCTGTAAACTGTAGTACACACAAAATGAAGTACAAGGCATGTACTACATTGCTTACGTTACTGAAATATCGGTTGCGCCACTTGATTGGCCAATACTGTCCATCTCCAAGATTATTATTTTTTTTTATATTTTTTTTTTTTGAGAATGATTTCCAAGAAAATTGATTCCAACTTGAGAAATATAATGAGTAATATATGGGACGAAATGTGTCAAAGTAAGTTACACATTTCATTTGGTTAAAGTCTCTAAGAAAGGAGTAGTATTACATGCATATATAACATGTTGGAAATATTTTAGTGAATAAACAAGTTTTGATACAAAAAATAATATCCCAAATAATTAGCAAGAACATAAAAGAAAAATGAGTTTAGAACAATCTCACAATGTTATAGAATCACGCTACGAAAGCGTTGTCCTTAAAGGTTGATTCGTGCTACCCAAAGTAAAACTTGGTGCGATTGATTCTCTTGGCCAAACAACCCCCCAGGATTAGACTACAGCGTCGACCTTTGTGATGTACGCACTTCCACTCACAAAAAGTTTAAAAACAACCCTTTATTACCTTTCCTTAAAACAAATATTCTTGTAGAAAAAATATGTGGGAGAGAAAGATAGTAGACTTGTGTATTTCTAAAATATAGAGTAGTAAAAAAGACCCCTTTAGAAAATGTGTTATGATGAGTATTATATAAGTTACTTATGAAGATAATAGTTTATAGTTATTGGTTACTAATAACCCTTAAAAGCCCAACGGCTATATTATCAATTATTGCCTAATGGCTATTTTTCTCATAATTATCCAATGACTATTTTTTTCATAATTGCCCAACAGCTATTTTACTCATAAATTTTCAATGGCTAGAAAATAAACAAGAATAAAAGTGTTTGGAACACACACTCACACCAACAATCCCCCACATGTTACAAACACAAAATAGGAAAGACACGCAACTAAAGAAAGTATGCATCAATATGGTACCAGAAGGTTTTAACCATACATAGGATAAATAAGTAGGAATTAAAAGACAGTGGTGGAGTTAAAACTCTTTTAACCAAGCTATTAGTAAACTAAACTTACCACCCACATAACTTTCTTTATCAAGGTTGTTTTTAAGCGGGTTGGCGCCTTATCCAGGCCATGCGCCACTGGGTTTCATGAGAGCTCTAGAGACCTACCCAAAAAGTCTCATAGGAAGTGGCACAACTTCCACTCACACATAGGTGGCATTCATCAGGAGTGCGTGCAGAACATTCCATCCCAACAAGTAGGGAGTATGGATCCATTAAGAGCCTAAAACTCAACCTCCAATAATCTGCAACTTAATCGGTGGCATCCATCAGGAGTGTGTGCAGATATGTCTCATCCCAATAGGTAGGGATATGGATCCATTAAGAGTCTAAAGCTCAACTTCACCAAATTCTGCAACTTAGCACTGTCTCACACCATAAGGATAGACTCATCACTAATCTCCTTACCGAGATAGCGGAAAACACGTAACAAATGACAGTGCCCATGGACCACTAATGACCTCTACCCATTTAACCTCTTGCATGGAATCACCTATCATAGAGGTTGGACATTAGCCACAGTGTCACAACTTGGATATCAGTCCAATCCCCCTAAATGTCTCACTCACCAGTCTCATTGCTGGTGGTTTGGTCAAAGGATCGGCTAAGTTCCTTTCAGACCTCACAAAGTCCAATAACATAACATCATTATCAATAAGCTGTCTCAGCCTCAATTGGATATGTTGACTTTTCCTATTTCACAAAGTCCAATGACATAACATCATTATCAATAAGCTGTTTTAACTTCAATTAGATACGTCGACTTTTCCCATTATAAACTTTGCTCTTAACACGTTTTATGTCAGGCTTATGGCAGCCTGACAATCACAAGGAAAGCAAACAGAGACAACATAGTTAGTAAATGGAGGCATATCAATTAATAAACTCCTAAGCCATATAGCTTTGGACCCAGCCTTCTCTAAAGCCATTAACTCTGTTTCCATATTAGATCTCACTATGCAAGTCTTCTTGGATGACTTTCAAGAGAAAGCCCTTCCAGCTAGTGTGAGCACATATCCACTAGTGGGCTTTACATAATCTGTATCAAGATCCCGTTAGCATCACAATATCCTTTTAAAACAACAGGATAACCACAATATGACAAACAAAAATAGAAATTCCCCTTTGAATATATCAATAATATAGATATTGTATCCCAGTGCTCAACACTAGGACTATGAGTGTATCTACTCAATCTACCAACATCATATGAAATATCAAGGCGACTATAGTTTGTTAAAAATATTAAACAACCAATAATTTGTGCTTACTTATCTTGTGAAACATTATCACCACATTTTTGACCAAGTGCACCTTTAAGTCATACATAATAGGTATAGGTCACATAACAAAGTGTTTTAATTTTTTTTTTTTTTTTTTTTTTTTTTCACATAATGAGATTGTGACAGTACACTGCAATCATTATCCTTAAGGATCTTGATACCTAAAATAGCATTTGCCCCAAACAAAATTTTCATATCAAATTTAGAGGCAAGAAAACATTTAGTATCATGCACAATATTATGGCTAGTTCCAAATGTAAGTAAGTTATCAACATATAAACAAATAATGACACCTTCATTATTATTTAGCTTATTATACATACATATATCCTCATGACCATAAATCACAAATCCATATATACGCATCATATATCAAAATTTTTCATGTCATTGTATAGGTGCTTGTTTTAATCCATACAAGAATTTAACCAATTTACAAACTTTATGTTATTGTCCTAGGACAATACAACCCTTGGGTTGCTCTATATAATTTTTTTTTCTCCTTTCTAATCCACCTATTAGAAAAACAGTTTTAACATCCATATGATGTATAATAGGTTTGTATATAGATACAATAACAAACAACATTCTTATAGATGCAATTCTAATAATCGAAGAATAAGTATAAAATAATCAACCTGATATTTTTGCTTATAGCCTTTAGCTACCGAACGTGTCTTATACTTATCTATGATCCCATTTAGTTATAAGTTTATTTTAAAAACCCACTTGCAACCATACAAATTTTGTTTTAAACACCCACTTGCAACCAACAGGCTTAACCTTAGGTGGAAGCTCAACCCATTCCAAGTGTGATTAGACATAATCTAATAATTTGTTAAAAGCTTCCAACAATAATGGTGCATCAACAAATTTAATTGCATCATAATAACTTACATGTTCATCTTCAACAATCTAGGTAAGAAAATTGTTACTGTAACTCTTTTTCTCCCTAGTTCTCTTACTTATTCTCAATTCTTGCACATCACTACAAGATCATTAGAAGTATCAATAGGTTCATGAAACATATTTTCCTTATTTTTCAAAGGAAACTCATACTTAAAGAAAGTAATTTTAAGATTCAACAATAATATTAAATTCTAAATACATCACTATTGATGATTATAATTTTATATCATGAATTATAACAAACATAACCAATAAACACACAATCACATATTTAAGAATCAAGTTTCCTCCTTTTGGGTTCATGTAGCACGACCTTAGGCAAGTACCCCCACACTTTGAGGTATTCTCTTTTTAGATTTGGGTAACATCTTAGCCCACCACCTCCACAATTCGAGGTATACCAAGTTAGGCTTATGCCATTCTCAACTTCATTTTTTATATTTTATAAAAATTTCCAATACCTCATCTTCGGTTCCTAATACACAAAGTTAAATAAATATAGAATGGTCATCAACAAAGATTATATAAAATCTTTTACCACCTCTAATCATTGTGTGTTTTAAATCATCCAAAATGCTATGGACCAAACTAAGGAGTTTGGTTCCTCTTATTATAGATGTGCAAGGTTTTTTATTTATTTATTTCAAATTCACAAAAACCTATCCACCATCTCAAAACAACACATATAGCTAATAAAAATATGAATATATAATTTTTCAATATCACTCTTGTACTTGGGGGATAAAAGGAATATTTATTCCCACTAAATCTTATCCACTAGCCCAAAATACTAGTTGGATCATTTTATTATTTATATATAAAGAAATTTTTAATTATTTTCCATAATTTCTCATTTCATATATTTGTGTCAACAGATGTAAAAATAATAGCTTTTGTACATAGAGCTGATAGCCTCTAGCTACTAGAAACCACTCTTAGAAATGTCCAAAATTTTACAAGAATAAGATACTTAATATTTTTGTAAAATCTGACATCATGATACCAAAATTGTATAATACAAATGTTTAATCATTCATAATTTCTTTTTCACACAACCATAAATGATTATTTGAGTACTTTGGCAAGGAAGATAATATTCAATTAAATTATAGTATCTTTGTATTTTCATCATACAAAAGGAGTATTCAAGATCATATGGCACCATTTTTCTCACTTAACAATAGGAATGCCTTCACCATAAGTCTACACCATTTTTTTCTCTATCAGAATTTTTCCAAAAAATAAAATTTTATCTCATTTCTCATAAAAATTATTTCTAACATTTTTTTTTTAATTCCAAAAAACATTTCTCAAAACACATATGTTTTTCTTCAATCTCATGTTCCTCAGATTTCAATAAACATAAAACAATTCCACAAAATATAATACACGTATAATATTACATAATTGCAAATGCAATAAGTTGATATCCACATATCAGTACAACGTTACATAATATTATTCACATATGATTTAGATTAGAGAATCAAAATCACATTTGGATGGACGTCATTTATTTTTTCTTCTAAAATATTAGTCCACCAAATTGTTTAGATAAACCAGATAGTAAAATAAACTCCACAAAAGATATAAGTAATTATATCTAAGAATATAACTACTAGCATTTTTTCTTTATAAACATAATATCATATCACAATATAAAATTTCATGATCAATAACTTGTTTATCAATAACTTGAAACACGAAACTCAACCTTTAAGATTGTTGGAAATATTTTAGTGAATAAACAAGTTTTGATACAAAAAATAATATCCCAAATAATTAGCAAGAACATAAAATAAAAAGGAGTTTAGAACAATCTCACAATGCTATAGAATCACGCTGTGAAAGCGTTGTCCTTAAAGGTTGATTCGTGCCACCCAAAGTAAAACTTGGTGCGATTGGTTCTCTTGGCCAAACAACCCCACAGGATTAGACCATAGCATCGACCTTTGTGATGTACGCACTTCCACTCACAAAAGGTTTAAGAACAACCCTCTATTGCCTTTCCTTAGAACAAATATTCTTGTAGAAAAAATACGTGGGAGAGAAAGATAGTAGACTTGTATATTTCTAAAATATAGGGTAGTAAAAAAGACCCCTTTAGAAAATGTGTTATGATGAGTATTATATAGGCTACTTATAAAGATAATAGTCTATAGTTATTGGTTACTAATAACCCTTAAAAGCCCAACGACTATATTATCAATTATTGCCTAACGACTATTTTTCTCATAATTATCCAATGGCTATTTTTCTCGTAATTGCCCAACGACTATTTTACTCATAAATTTCCAACTGCTAGAAAATAAACAAGAATAAAAGTGTTTGGAACACACACCCACACCAACACAACATTATCACAACAATTTCATGATAAAATTCATTTGGGTCAACTACCTATAACACACCGTTAGCTATTACTTAGGAATTATTGTGAAAATATTGTATCCCTTTATTGCTAATAAAAATATTGCTTAGGTATCCACACTTAGAGTTGTTATCGATATACATATATATATATATATATATATATAGTTATATTCACACACAAAAAAGGAAGAGGTTTTACCTTATGGTTGCTAGATTTAAATTTAGAGATACTAGGATAGCCATCAAAAGTCCCCATTCAAGTTTTGTTGTGCCTCATGCTCTCACTGCCACCATTGTTTTCTCACACTAAGTATTAGCATTAGGAGATCTAAAACTCTCAATTTACTATTTTATACTATCAAATCACAAAAAAATACATTACCCGGGTTGCTATTTGTAAAAAAATTTATAGCTCGGCTACAATAATATCTTAAAAATAGAACTTATTATAGCGGTATGTGTAAAATAAAATAATGGATTTAATGTCTCTCTCTCTCTCTCTCTCTCTCTCTCTCTCTCTCTCTCTCTCTGTGAGGTAGCCAGTGACGACTATGAGGAGAAGGACGACAACTTGATGGTTGCAAATATTGTGGTCGACAATTGCGGTGGTGGTCCTAGGTTTTCTGTCAGACCTTGCCTCTCTTTCCTCTATCGCTCAAGTCCTCACCTCTCTTTATTTGGTATTTGCTGTATTTTGGGTGTTTGGTGGTGGTGGATGTTTGATAATTATGGGTATTTGCAATTTGGTGATGGTGGTTGATTGTTGGTGGTGGTTGTGGTGTGTTTGGTGGTGGTGGACTAATGGGTTTATGGAAAATATTTCTTTTGGTTTTTTTGGGTTTGGGGTATGTGGTTGTGTGTTTGTAGTTGTGCTATGGTTGTTGGGATGCTTCATGAGTGAGAGAGAGAGAGAGAGAGAGAGAGAGAGAGAGAGAGAGAATAAATAAATAAATAATATTGGTTTTTATATGAAGTATAAGAATTTGGATGTTGTGTGAGTTATAAAATGGTATGCTAAAATGAATAAAATAACTTTTTAGAGTGTAAAATAACAAATGTTTAGAATTCTTGATGCTAATGCTTTAATTGGGAGAAGCTTATTTCCTTGTCTTTTAACATTAAGCTCAAGTCTCCCTTTGTTTCCCCAAGTGGAGCTTATTACCCATCATGGTCTACATAGTTAGGCCTATAATGGCCAACAATTCCCTAAAACCTTCAAACAAGTCAACATACAAACTAACTATATAAAAAATTAAATAACTTTTGTGAAACCCCACATAATTTTGAATTCGATGTCAAATATAAGGGGGTTGATTTGCTATAGTACCAAAATTTATGTACTAAATTAACTATAAAGTTGTGATTTTCAACTATGTTTTTGTTGGCTTTAATTATGTGTCAAATTTGATTGTATTCTGTCAATATTTTCTCTATATGTTTGTGAGATTTAATGTAAGGATTGAGTATGAAAGTTTGGTGAGGATTTGTGAAGAATAGTGAAGTTCACGACTTGCTCACAACTGGCTCGCGAGTTGACAATCTGTGAAAGGTGACGTAAGAAGCACATGCTGGAAGCTGAACAGTCAAGTGTCAGGAGGAATTTCTCAAGTTATTTCGTGACTAGACCAACTCATGAGTGACCTACAAAATTCTTTGTCTGGATGTTTTTAAAGTGTACTTTCCTCACTTCTTTACCCACACTTCATAAGCCCTCATTACCCACAAAATTATAATGAAAAGAATTATATTTACTTTAAGTTTAATCATTCTCTCACACCTCCCAAGAAAATGTTTCTTTCCAAATTTAGTTTGGAGAGAAATCCTTCAAATTCTTCTTATATTTTTTTCATTGAATGTGAATTTTGAAAATCTAACCGTTAGATTTCATATTCTTATGATATCCTTTATGTTTGCAAAATTTCAAGAAGATAAACTTGCAAAATTTCAAGAAGATAAAAGATCCATAGCTATATCGTAATCAAATGCTTTAATTTCAAGTTTTTTTTTAATCCAAAATTATGCATTGAAAATAATTTAATTGATTGAATAGTAAATAATATCCGATTTGAATGAAATTTGACATGTATGTTTAGAACATAAAGAATATGCAATACAACAATTAGATTTTCAAAATTTACATCCAATAACAAGATATATGGGGTGTTTGAAGAATTTCTTTCCAAACTAGTTTGGAAGGAAACCTTATCCCACTTCCCACCACACCTTAATCATTGGCATTTTCATGTCTTATTTAACACTTCCATCCAAATAAACAAAAATACCTATATGGCAAAGGGTTTTATTTTTGTTTCTTATTATGATGATAAAAAACAATCATTAAGAATGGACGCTAAAGGTTAAAACTCTTTTAAAAAAACATAAAAAACTTTTATACTTGAAGGATTAATAAATAAATTATTTTGCAATAGAAAAAAAAAAAACATCTTTTATTTATACTTTAAGATTTTTTATTTGTCTTACAAAAGTTGCAAAAATACATTTGAAAGTTATTTATTTTTTAAGATATTAATTTAGTCAATTTTTCTAATTTTTTACAGTTTTAATCCATTTATTTATATTTCAATTAGTTATTAAATTATATATGACATCATGAACTTTAGTAGAACATTGACCTCAAAACCTTGAATTTTTTTTTTATTCTTTAAATAATTAATTTTTAAATCCAAGATTTTAATTTGGAGAGGATTCGAACTTGGAACATGTCTCTATTGAAAAAACCAAAAATTGAAAATTCACAAATAAATTTGCAGTCTTTTAGCTAAAATACTGCTTAAATTAGAGGTTATAGGCTATATATGTACTATGCAAAATATGTTGGGCAAAGTATTATTTTTGTCCCCAAATTATCATAAAAGTTCACTTTTAGTCCATGAACTTTCAAAAGTTCTTTTAAGTAGTTCATTTTTTTTTTCTCACATCTTATGATTTTTATTGGATTTCCTGTATAGATAGTGATTTTGGCCTTTGAAGTTTAAGAGGAAAAAGAAAAGTTGTGTTAGTTTTGTATTCTTGTTATATAATTTAAGATAACTCGATTTGTTGTAAATGACAATTACAAGAAAGGTTTTTAAAAAATAGCTCGTTTGAAGAATAGTAAAAATTTTACTGTTCTTCAAACGGTAAAATTTTTACTGTTTCAAGAACACTAAAAGTAAAATAGATATATTCAAAGTTTTGTGGTCAAATCAAGTTTAATATTATTTGGCAAATAAATAAATAAATAAATAAAATCAAGTTTAATATCAACTAAATACAAAAAAGAAGGAATAAATTTGCAAAATTTAGTAACCTTGATTACAAAAGTAGTCACTAAAATTTAAATAATTTTCAAACATATTCCATGAGTTAAAAAAAGAAGATAATATTGTTAATCCTTTAAGTATATGGCATAATTGCATAAACAAACAAATAATTTCAATTTTCAGATTTTTTTTTCAAAGATTGCTAATTATAATAAAAATATATAATTATATTAATTAGAATAAAAATTAAAATGAAACTTTATTTATTTTATTGATACCAATTATTACTTTCTAATGTTTTTAATGAAAATGTTCAAAGCTACTGTTATGACTATCTATTTTCAGAATATTATATACTTTTTTTTTTAAAATATTTAAAATTTTGAAAAATAAATAAGGATAAAACCATAAGGTGCAACACACAAAGTTGAAGTTTTGGGGGATGTATCATATTTTGTAATTTTTTTTTTGTGTTCGTTAAGTGACACATCAGACTATCACATTTGCTAGTTGGACCAATTAAATGGTGACACATTTTATTAAATATTCTATGTCATTATTTAAACTTAAAAATCTTAAAAATAAATTAAAATAAATATTTAAAATTTATTAAATTAATTAAAAATTAAAAATTTTAACCTTTTCAACTTTTATTATCTCATTCCTTAGCCCCCTTCCGCTATCCATCTCCGGTGCAGCAGTGTCATACCACCACACTCAATTAGATTTAGCGTAAAGAGCAAATGGGAGGTGGGTCTTTTGGCCAAATGGGTTTTTGTTGAAAACTGAATGTAATCATGGTGTGGTGGTGGTGGTGGGAAAATGAGTAATTTTCGAGTGAACTCTGTTTCTTGATGTTTATTTTCTGGGCTTGTTGATGGATTGTTCAGATCTTTTTCTTCATTTTTTTTGTAGGTTTGTGTTTGTTTTCTGCAATGTTCAAACCCAGATACATAAAAAACAAAAAATCATTAAAACAGTACTCCCTAAGTTAATAATAATAATAATAATTTTTATTATTATAATAACACTATAAATATCAATTAAGAACTTTTCTAAACTAAAATTTGAAAATCGTGATCATCCCCAACTCTGATTCTTTGATGGTGGTGGACCTTGTTTGATGTTTGTGGAGCAAGATTTGTGGTTATAAAAGAAAAAGGAGCCTTTCATTTTTGGTTTTATCTTTGCTATTGCTGTCACTAGTCATCATCAGATTCGGTGCCGCACTCTTGAGGACCTTTGATTCTTTGGGGAAGAACACGTTCATACTGTTCTTCCGAAATTATATTCAAAAGAAAGAAAAAAATAATTAATTTAATTAGATTTTAGGATTTATTTTAAGTATTTTAAAGATTTTTTAAGTTATTTTAATAAATCATCCACATGTCCCAATTTAATTGGACTAGTTAATACATGTTATAAGCTGATGTGGGATTTTTTTTTTTTTTTTTTTTTTTTTTGAGAATCAGCTAATGTGGGTTTTAATGGACACATCAACCAAAAAAACTGAGGATTAATAATCCAACCAACATAGAACCTTTTAAAAGACAAAATAAAAATTTTGAAACATTAAAAATTAAAATTTAAAATTTAAATACCTTCAGACTTTAAGAGTGTTTTGCATGGTACATTATAGATAATTTAAAAAAAAAAAAAAAGTGTTACGTCGGTATCTGGCATGCCAGCTGTACACATATAACCTATAATCACGCATGCCAGCTGCATTCACCGAAAGGTCGCTGTATTATGTGCATTGTGTGGGGTATTTTTCTTTTTTTTGGTTAATCGTTATGTAGTGTATCTTCCACGATACAAACAGGTCTCATATGTCCTTTCATGCCTCCTTAAAAAAAAAAAAAAACTTTATTCTCATCGTCCAAAGTCCAAACCCTGTCAAATCCTTACACACATCGAGCATTAAAACTTATCTAATAAAAAATGTGAATGCATACACAATTATTTGCAATTTCGTAATTTGCGGGGGGAGGGGGGTCCATTTTGTCACTCACTCATTAATTCTGGTTTATAAATAAATAATATCAATCTTTTCACAATCTTGTCAACAACAACAAAAATCTATCCTTCCACACAAACGTTTAGATATTGTGTGTGTGGTGTAAACAATCAGTCTACTTCAAAATTATTTTTGTCATTTTCTCTTGTTGCCTCTTGTTTCTTTTGCACATGTGCCTTGTCAGGATAAGTATGTGATATGCATTTTTATTTTTGTTTTGTTTTTATTTTCTTAATTAGGTATGACTACTGTATGTGATGTTTTATCTCGGTCTTTAGGGCCCAAAGAAAAGGTATGTGGACTATAATTATTTTAATTATCATTTTAATCTATAACGTTTGTTTTATGTATAATATGTTAATTTAATTCTTAACAATTTCATACTATGGATCTGTTTGGATAGAACTTATTTTACTGAAACTGAAAATTTAAAATTGAAAACACTGTAGCAAAATAATTTTTAAATGTGTGAATAGTACCGTGGGGCCCATTTTTAATGAAAAAGTTGATAAAAAGTGTAATTTATGGGTCCGTGAACAGTGCATATGTGCACTGTTTACTGCAGAAAGTCAACAATTGCGGTTACTGTTCATTGAACAGTAACCGCAATACTCCAAATGAAAACACGTGAAAAAAAAAAAAAAAAAAAACAGAAACGCAACACAACGCAACTTAAGTCCAACCCAAACACACACTATGTCAAAAAAATTCATATTGTAAAGTGGTAGATGAAAAAAGTCAATGTACGGAAATATTTTGTGCTACTTGAGTTGTGAAGTAAACAGCTATGTAACTTTTTTTTTTAATAAAAAAAATCAATTAAAAATTTGGCTTTTATGCCCAAATATGAAACCTCCCTCTCTCAATCTTCTTCGTTCTAGCGTCACCTTCATCCTCCCTCAACCATCACCTACATGCTACATCTGCTTCCTCCTTCTCAAGAATCATACGTAAGCCACTTCTTTTTTATTTATATGAACTCTAATACTGAGGATTATCTCATATGCAAATCTTGTCTTTATCTTTTGAAGTTTTAAGATAACCTAGACTATTAACATTGGTCTCTCTAAATTTTCTCCCTATTTTTCTTATTTTAGCTAACAATATTTTAAAATACCCACATAAGATTCCTTACTCTATATTATAATTCATTAAAATATTATTTATTATTTATTATTTCTCTTACTTTTCAAAACACCAACTTTTTTTTTTTTAGGCACCAGGACACAAAAAAATAAAAATAAAAATAAGGATTTGGTAAATGAACAATGTAAGGACACGATTCTCTGGCGGCCCAATAAGGATGTTGGGCTCGCGCATGAAAGATCCCTCACAATATGATTTGTAGAGAGTGGGCTTGAAAAGCTAGCCGCTGGTCACGGGGCGGTGCCCGATCCTGGTTTTAGAGGAATTCAGGTAGAAAAAAGGAGTTGGGCTTGAACATTTAAGCCCTAAGACGTCGCACCCTATGGGATGGGACTCCTCGGAGTTGATCCGAGGACCATTGAGGCCTTACCCCGGTTATCCAACGACGGACTTTTTTCAGTGAAGTCCGGTGTTGTTGAGATGTTCTCCCCCATGTGATCTTTCTTTTTCGGAGGTGGGATGAGATCCCCCTTTAGATTTACTTACTTTCTTCTTTTATACTCGTCTGTGTTAATTGTCCTTCTTCCACGTGTAGGGTCAATCTTTACAAGACTGATATTTGTCCCATCAGTCTAATCCCAGAATTGTTGGGTATGGTTGATAAGGCTGCAGAGTACGGCTCTGTCATGTGTTGGGTCTTATCTGGAAGGGTAGTAAGGATAACTTCCCCAAGATATTTTGGATCTCCTTACAAATTCGTCCCTATACCAGTTTTACCCCTTTATTCCGGTGGGATTCAGGATCTGCCGAGGACTGAACTGTCCTCGGCTGCCTCCCAAAATTGTTTTGTGCTCTGTATTGTAGAGCTTGGGCCACAGTTCTCCTCGGCTCGGGCCTTTGGACTCTCTAAGGGCAAATGGGCCTGGTCCATGAATTATTGGGCCCCACAATAGCCCCTCAAAACCCTTCTATCCGACTTCCGGGTTGGGAAGGAGGGTTTTGGCAAACCCGGGCCCTTAATGTGGCTTATTTAGTTCAACCCCGCATTTATGTGAGCGGTTTTCCACCTGTCCAGGAAGTTAGCCGGTTTTCAAGGGATTCCGTTTAATCTGCTCGTGATCTACTCCTGCCGCTTGGCTGTCCCAGACGCGCCCTTAATGAATCCCCTTTATGAGGCTCATTTATGTCCGGCGGCTCATCTGATAAGGTGGGGAAATGGAACGGACGCCTCTTTTTTCTTCAGATTCTTTAGGAAACTAGAATGCATTTAATACCCTCCGTTTTGCCCTTCCTATAAGAAGGCAAGCAGGAGGCCATCACTTTCGTGCAGACCCCTTTCCTTCCTTCTGAGATCTGAAACTTGTAGCCTCCTTTAGCGTCTGCTTAGCCCGTTTGTTATACACCATATCAGTATACGCCTACCATAACGAATGATGAAGGAACCATGCCCCTCCTCAAAACACCATGTTCTGATAAAGCTTGAAATGGCTCGATCAGGGCAAGGATGGCGCAGACTTAAGATCTGTCCCGCCTCTCTTTCAGCCAAAATCCGAAGCAGGGGCTCGTCACGTCGAACTCTCGGCGTGACTGAGTCGAGAACACCAAATATCAGCACCACCCGGCTCCTCACGAGCGTACCTAACATGGCACCAGTGTGTTAAGAGTCAGGGCTGAGGCAGGGGCGAAGTGCTTCTGCTTCTCCCTCTCTTTGCTCACTGGTGCCCTCCTCCGCCTTCCTCTTATAGTCTTCCCAGCACCAGTTCCGCCCTGGTGCTGTCCTTCTCCCTCTTTTGCTCCTCCCTTTGTCTCTTCCTCTCTCCCCCTCTTCTTCTCCTCCTTCTCTTACTCATGTCCTCCATCTTCTTCATTCATCTCCTCCATCTTCTTCATTGATTTCTTCCTTACTATTTCCTTCTTCTTCATCATTTTTTTTAAAGTGAGTTCCTCTCTTAGTATGAGCAACAATGAGGCAGAGATTGGAGAGACTTTGAAGACAAGTTTAAAAGGCGCTTGACCGTTTACTTATTTGTACTGTGGATGTTAGTGCTGCTTCGGCAGCCCTTCGTTTGTATAGGCTTGTTGAAGCCCCTTTTTGTACATTGTAATGATTTTTCATATTAATAAAAGTTGTTTCTATTTCATTTTGCATGTTTTGTCTCTGTTTTATAAATTTGCAAGCGCCGCTCGGCACAATAATATAGCATCTAAATCAATGACGACTAAGACCAAAATACTTAATAATAAAAAGATGTTGCCATAACTTTAATAGAAGTGCTTGGCACAATAAGGCAGACTAATAAAAAGTAATACTTACCACCTTGGCTTGGGTCCGAGGACCATACAAGGCCTTGGTTATGTCCAGAACTTGTAATAATAATAATTTTTTGTACTTGGTTTCCCCATAGGCTTGAGTCCGAGGACTATACAAGGCCTTGGTTCCGTCCAAAACTTGTAATAATGATAATTTTTTGTACTTGGTTTCCCCATAGGCTTGAGTCCGAGGACCATGCAAGGCCTTGGTTCTGTCCAAAACTTGTAATATTTTCTTTTTTGTACTTGGTTTCCCCATAGGCTTGAGTCCGAGGACCATGCAAGGCCTTGGTTCTGTCCAAAACTTGTAATATATTTTTTTTACTTGGTTTCCCCATAGGCTTGAGTCCGAGGACCATGCAAGGCCTTGGTTCTGTCCAAAACTTGTAATATTTATCTTTTTTGTACTTGGTTTCCCCATAGGCTTGAGTCCGAGGACCATGCAAGGCCTTGGTTCTGTCCAAAACTTGTAATATATTTTTTTTTTACTTGGTTTCCCCATAGGCTTGAGTCCGAGGACCATGCAAGGCCTTGGTTCTGTCCCTGGGCCCCTATGCTGTACGGGCCTGGGCCGCGAATTTACTAGGACCACAAATTAAGAGGCATTTCCGTACTCTTGGGTCACGCGGTACTTTTTGGTGTCCCAGTGTTCGAGGTGCGCCTTCTCGAGGACCTTCAAATCCTACGGCTGAGGATGAAGTTGGAAATTGAGCCAAGTCCGCTTCATCCGTAGCGTTCCTTGGGAACTTGCATGAATTAAATGCCACCAGTTCACCTCCGGGTACAAATAGGATAGGGGATCACTTCACTTGCACATGAACTCCCCTGTTCCCTTCAGAACCACATTTCTTCCATACCCACGATCTCTCTTTCTAGTGCCACTGTCTCAAAGCAAGATGTTAGAGGCGTGGATGGGGATGAAAGGTCTCCGCACACTTCAGAGGCACCGAACCCTCAAGGTGATACGGTATGGACAAGGATGGCACAGATTCAAGCCAGTCCTTCGTCCGGACGGGAGGAAGATGGTATTCCTCCCTCTCTTAGTCAAAATCCGAAGCAGGTTCTGGTCATGCCAGATTTTTGGTATGTCAGAAGAAGGAATTTCCGCCATCAGCGCCGTCTGCCTTGTAGCAGGCAAATTTTTGCGGGGGCTCCCCAACTTCCGGTTCCCTGCACCTTTTCTGTAGATGGTGTTAGCCTGAGGTCAGGTTCTTTGGCTGCCTGAGTTATGGGCATGTAGAAGCGTCGAGGAATAGTTTCCTTAGACGACATCTTGGAACAGTAGCCAACCTCTCTTCTGTGCTACCTCCTCGGCTTTTCTTCATTCTATTGTATCTTTTTTCTTTTCACTTGAATAGTTAGTTGTAATGTAAGCTTATTTTAGCTTTTTACTGTACACTGTACTATTCCTTTGACTTAATAAAAGATAAGTTCATTTCTTTACACATGTTTTTCTTCTCTGCAACAACTACTTTGCGCATGAATACTAAATGTAAGCTTGCCCTTAATAATATTCCGGGCAGGAAAGTGCCTTAACGCAGATTCCTACCAGTTTAAACTCACAAATATCATTACGTATAACAAGGGTAAGCCTTCATAAATTAAATTCATGGAACTAACCGAGATAGCTGTTGAGCGCTGCGCGATGCACGCTAGACCAATTCCCGAGAATGATAAACTCCGAACAATTCGTCTGAGATGATAGTCGAGTAGCGAAGGACTTTGTGCTTTCGGGTAATTTGCTGTACCGTAGTGCATCATTCCCTTTGGTACGGGGGATCCGAGGGCAGACCGGGGAACCCGTGCAATTAAGGGATTGACCCAACCGTTAACGAGAAGTTCTCTTCGGATGGATCTTGAGGTTTACGTGCCATAGTACTTGGTTTCCCCATAGGCTTGAGTCCGTGGACCATGCAAGGCCTTGGTTCTGTCCAAAACTTATGAGATTTTTTTTATGTACTTGGTTTCCCCATAGGCTTGAGTCCGAGGACCATGCAAGGCCTTGGTTCTGTCCAAAACTTGTAAGATTTCTTTTATGTACTTGGTTTCCCCATAGGCTTGAGTCCGTGGACCATGCAAGGCCTTGGTTCTGTCCAAAACTTGTAAGATTTCTTTTATGTACTTGGTTTCCCCATAGGCTTGAGTCCGAGGACCATGCAAGGCCTTGGTTCTGTCCAAAACTTGTAAGATTTCTTTTATGTACTTGGTTTCCCCATAGGCTTGAGTCGAGGACCATGCAAGGCCTTGGTTCTGTCCAAAACTTGTAAGATTTCTTTTATGTACTTGGTTTCCATAGGCTTGAGTCCGAGGACCATGCAAGGCCTTGGTTCAGTCCAAAACTTGTAAGATTTCTTTTATGTACTTGGTTTCCCCATAGGCTTGAGTCGTGGACCATGCAAGGCCTTGGTTCTGTCCAAAACTTGTAAGATTTCTTTTATGTACTTGGTTTCCCCATAGGCTTGAGTCCGAGGACCATGCAAGGCCTTGGTTCTGTCCAAAACTTGTAAGATTTCTTTTATGTACTTGGTTTCCCCATAGGCTTGAGTCCGAGGACCATGCAAGGCCTTGGTTCTGTCCAAAACTTGTAAGATTTTTTTATGTACTTGGTTTCCCCATAGGCTTGAGTCCGAGGACCATGCAAGGCCTTGGTTCTGTCCAAAACTTGTGATTTTTCTTATGTACTTGGTTTCCCCATAGGCTTGAGTCCGAGGACCATGCAAGGCCTTGGTTCTGTCCAAAACTTGTAAGATTTTTCTTTTGTACTTGGTTTCCCCATAGGCTTGAGTCCGAGGACCATGCAAGGCCTTGGTTCTGTCCAAAACTTGTAAGATTTTTCTTTTGTACTTGGTTTCCCCATAGGCTTGAGTCCGAGGACCATGCAAGGCCTTGGTTCTGTCCAAAACTTATGATTTTTTTATGTACTTGGTTTCCCCATAGGCTTGAGTCCGAGGACCATGCAAGGCCTTGGTTCTGTCCAAAACTTATGATTTCTTTTATGTACTTGGTTTCCCCATAGGCTTGAGTCCGAGGACCATGCAAGGCCTTGGTTCTGTCCAAAACTTGTAAGATTTCTTTTATGTACTTGGTTTCCCCATAGGTTTGAGTCCGTGGACCAGCAAGGCCTTGGTTCTGACCAAGGCCTTGGTTCTTGGTTCCCAAAACTGGTGATCTTTTTTTTTTTTTTTTTTTTTTTTTTTTTTTTTTTTTACTTTTCGACCATAAGCCCCTATACCAGGGCGGGGAAAGTTGGCTTGAGGCCGGAAGCCCCTAGAGATGCCCGCGCCCTTGGCGCTGTAAGGCGTAGCCCCTAGCAGAAGCTTATGCCGGAGCAACAACTGTATGTCGCCGGAGTCGGAGGAAGCCCCAGGAATTTCTGCTTGCTAGAGAGCTGACTCCACCGCCACCTGCGCCAACGCGCAAGCTTTCCCACAGACGGCGCCAATTGTAAGGACACGATTCTCTGGCGGCCCAATAAGGATGTTGGGCTTGCGCATGAAAGATCCCTCACAATATGATTTGTAGAGAGTGGGCTTGAAAAGCTAGCCGCTGGTCACTGGGCGGTGCCCGATCCTGGTTTTAGAGGAATTCAGGTAGAAAAAAGGAGTTGGGCTTGAACATTTAAGCCCTAAGACGTCGCACCCTATGGGATGGGACTCCTCGGAGTTGATCCGAGGACCATTGAGGCCTTACCCCGGTTATCCAACGACGGACTTTCTTCAGTGAAGTCCGGTGTTCTTGAGATGTTCTCCCCCATGTGATCTTTCTTTTTCGGAGGTGGGATGAGATCCCCCTTTAGATTTACTTACTTTCTTCTTTTATACTCGTCTGTGTTAATTGTCCTTCGTCCACGTGTAGGGTCAATCTTTACAAGACTGATATTTGTCCCATCAGTCTAATCCCAGAATTGTTGGGTATGGTTGATAAGGCTGCAGAGTACGGCTCTGTCATGTGTTGGGTCTTATCTGGAAGGGTAGTAAGGATAACTTCCCCAAGATATTTTGGATCTCCTTACAAATTCGTCCCTATACCAGTTTTACCCCTTTATTCCGGTGGGATTCATGATCTGCCGAGGACTGAACTGTCCTCGGCTGCCTCCCAAAAATTGTTTTGTGCTCTGTATTGTAGAGCTCGGGCCACAGTTCTCCTCGGCTCGGGCCTTTGGACTCTCTAAGGGCAAATGGGCCTGGTCCATGAATTATTGGGCCTCACAAACAATGTTTCCCAAAATATAAGGAACCGCAATGTTATTTCAGGGAATATGTAAGGAAGCCAAACCGTTTGAAATATTAAGAATTATTTTGACACATAGGGCAATATAGAACAATATATATATATATATATATATATATATATATATATATTTAAAAGATAGAAATTCTACTCTACCATAATCTAAGTGTATATGTGCGTGAAACTCCCTCTTGGAAACTTGAACCCTGACCCTTGCCCCCCATATCCCACAAAAACTTATAAGGCACGTTTGGTAGACTGTAATAGACACTGTAATGTAATAGATATTCCTATGACATAATTATTCGGTTGTTTAGTTATGTTTTTATTACAATGAATAGTTATTCCTTATGAATAGTTATTCTTCAAAATGAGGAATAACTATTCCTTGTTAAAAGTACTGAATATCTATTTTTTCATCTTATGTAATAATTTTTTTTTAAAATTTCCTAAAAAGCTATTAGTTGTCACCTCTTCAAAAAGAAAGAAAATAAAATTTCCTTGTTAATTATTAGCTTTATTTTGAACACCTTAAAATAAGTGTATTTTAGGAAATTTGACTTAAAAATGATTTAATTACACATTCTTTTTATACTCTACTAAATTATGGGTGTATATTCAGGATTTTATTCTTAAATGGTCACCAAACTAATGAATAGTAATACTTATTACATTCTTACTTAATGTATTTCTTATAATACTTATTCTTATTCCCATATAATAATCATTACAGTGTACCAAATTTGCCCATACTCGTGAAATGACCATTGTGCCAAAGATGCGTGGTGGTAATATAGCACAATGTTAGTCTATAACATTTAGGGGTTAATTATCATTTTTGACACATAGGGAAAATGTTAGAAACTAAAGTGGTAATTAGCCCTTTTTTTTTTTTTTTTCTTGAATGGCGTATATATGTTGATAAAAAGATAAAAGACATTGGTGATTAGAAAATAGTTTTTTTTTTCTTTTTTCTTTTAAATTGCTTTTGAACCATGGACTGTAATAAGACTTCTCATATAATTTTCTTAGGATTCGAGAATTTAAAATTTTATCCTTCAGTTCCTGCCAATTAATAGAATACAACATAAATGACTCAAAACTTTTTTTTGGAAGTATCACAGACATTATTCAAAGCATCTTTACTGTAAAATTACTTCAACAAATGAATGTTCCTTGAAAGACGAAATCCAAGTCACTTTCCATTTTACGAGTCCTTAGAGATTGAATACAAATTTTTTCTAAATTAACTATGAACAAGTAGGCAAATTAGCTGGAGGTGGCAGAATGCTTGATTCCGCGGTGGTTCCATTCTTCACAATGAGGACCGTGTCCATACCCCAGCTTGCGTGCCTTTCCAAATGACAGTGCATAAACCACACCCCTGAAAAATAGATATCATCCATGTTATCCAAAAAGTGGTACACTAATTGTATTTTGAGAGAGAGAGAGATTACCTGGATTATTAGCAAAAAATCTAATCGTAGCCCATCCATTCTTAGGAACTCCAATGGTGTTAACTTCTGGTGGATCATTCAGATTGTAAGTACTTGGGGAAGAGGTAGCATTGAAATTTCCATAACCTGTCCCAACCAAATAGAAGCTAAAACCATGAAGATGCATTGGGTGATTCTCTGCAGTCTCAACGTTTGTCCCTTGGAACACTATTTCCACTGCTTCCCCATAATTTATCAACCTTGCCTTTGTTCCTTGGCTTGGGTATAACGTATTATTACCCACATCTCCTGTGAAGTTAAAAATATAGGGTGGCTGACTCGGGAAATCACTTCCGAAAACGCCTGTCAAGCTCCTGTGTATAGTTTCAAAAATTAGGTAATTTTCGTTAACAAGCTTAAGTTACAATCATTTTGATTTTCAAAAAAAAAAAAAAAAAATAAATCATTTTATAATTGGATCCTGTTAATGTGTGCTAGGGTACACTTTAAACTTTCTATTTTTAAAAATATTTTTTTAAAAATTGAAAAAACTGTTATTACTTTTTTAATTCTCAAGAATTTTTTTTCCAAAAATAGAAATTAATGTATGCTTTAAAGGCACACATCAATAAAATCCTTTATAATTTAGTGATACTTGCACGTTCTCCTAAAAGTGAGATTTATGGGACTAGATGCTATTCTATTATTTGCTTTAAAAGAAAAGTGATTTTTATAGCTCCTCGTAACAATAACAATAAGAATTATAATTTGTTTTTGTTCTTTTCTTATTATTATTAGTACTTCTGCATATAATCATTTTACACTAAAGCAAATAAAATATAAAAATTCTCTACAAATTACAATACCTCCATAGATTTATTATATTAGTTATCTCAATTAAATTCAAATACATACATGATTATATTAATTACTTAAACACAATTATTATTTTCTTGTACAAAGATAATTAAATTTAATATAGTAAGATGTTGAATTTAACTTGGAAACTTAATTTACAATACCTAAGTTTTAGCAATAATTTAATTTAATATATCATATTTTTCGTGCTTGTACTTTAAGCCTTCTCGGTAAAAGATTTTGTTAAGCAAAAAAGGGAAGAGAGAAAACATAAAATAGAGTGGTGTAGTACCTGTAGTATGCTTGTAGTATATCGATGGATGGGGTCACAAAACTTACGTTATTTAAGCTTGCAGCTAGCCTGTTACCATTTGGACCCCCACACGACGCATTAGCACAGAGTATTTCGTTTACAGAAACTGCGATGAAAATTTGTGTGGTGATATTTTTGGGCACATTAATTGGGTGTTCAACACTTGCCAAAGATCTTATGCGAGTTGTGAAGTTGTCTGCAGCATCCCGGTCTGTGACATTAGGAAGGGTCGGATAGGGAATAGAGGATGGAAGTGTATAATTGCCTGTGTACTCAAGAATAGCTGATGTATTGGTACTATCAAATGGAGCATTGGAGTCCAAGAAAGGAGTAGCAGCTATGTAATAGTGACTTGGAGACTGGTTTGCTGTGAGCAAAATATCCATTGTTTGCCCTGGGGTAATCATGATGTAACTTGTGGTTACGGGCTTTATGTATGCACCATCATGCGCCACAACTGTGAAGTTGTGTTTTGCGATTCCAAAGAACATTTCTTCATTCATCACTGCGTTTACTAGACGGAGAAGATATGTTTTCCCATACTCAACTGTAAGTTTATATGAAGTATCTGCATCATGAAATTATAATGATCAGAAAATGATGTGCAAGTTCTCTTCACTTACATTGCTGACCAATATTAGCTGACAACGACAAGCTCATTTCATTAAGTAATAACATTTTTAGTATACATTGATATTTCATACCATTAGAACAATTGTTTGGAAATCCTGGTTGTCCATTGATAGTATAAGCATCTGATACTGTTGGATCAGCGCCGGTAGCTGTGGCATTATCTATTATCTCTTTCACATCTCCCTTATACCATTCCCCTGCAACAAGGTTAAGATTTAGGTATATAATACTTGGGCTTTGATTGTTGGAGTCTCTTTATACCGCCTCCATACATATCATTTGTAATCATGTGTTATATATTAACATTCTTGAAAATTTTGAACACCTAATATGAAAATAATCAAAATATAAACATTGTGTGTACAAAGTTTATATAAAAAATGTGGAACAATAATTTCCCATAATACTTCACTTTAGATTTTAGATAGCTAGGACATGCAAGGGCAGAACTAGACAATTTAAAATAATAATAAAAAGTCTATTAATCTTCCATATAAAAGACTATAAATAATTAATTAAAATTTCTTAATTATCAACCGCTCCTTGAAAATTAGATATTTTAAATTCAAATATTCAAAAGGTTGGAATTTTCAATTAAGCATACTCATCTTATAAAATGAAAATAAAGCTATAAATAATATACTTGGGACAAAGGATGATGGGAGGAGAAATAAAGGCAGGGTAGAATGAATGTACTAATTTTAGGATATGTTTGATATACAATAATAAATCATGTAATGAAATGGTTATTTATGTGTAATAATTATTTAGTTATTTGGTTAAATTTTTATTATATGAAATAGTTATTTCTTAAATTAAGAAATATATATCTCTACTATTTACAAATTTATGACAATTTCATAATATGCTCTAATATTTTTAAACAGACACTAACATATGTGTATGCATTCATGTAGACATGTATATTATTTAAATTATGATAGTATAGTCTCGTCTTTCCAAGCAAAAATTCCTCATCCTACCCCTCAAAATTTCCCAATTATTAAGGTATGTATATGTTGTATGCTATTAACATGTTTGGGTTTGGCGTAGAGTTATTGGACCAATTTTGAAATATGGCGAAAGCTTTCAAAATTTTTCACAATTTTTTTTTTTCAAATGCTGACATTGTTTGCTATAATTGGTGAAAAGCAAAATTAGTGTAAGTGGTGGATTCATATTAAAGTAATTTTGTTCTGATCATTACTTGTCACCATATTGTGTGGTGAAAAAAAAATAGTCCCTAGCGTTGCTCTTACCAAGTATGAGTACTTGTTCCGCAGCAGGCTCGGGAAATGGATAAGTGGTATTAGCCTCAGGTAAAATAACAATGGCACCATGGACCGTGGCACGTGTCCAATCACTATGTGCATGCCACCACAGAGTTCCTTCTTCATCTGAAAATATGACCTCATAAGTGAAATTTTTTCCTGGTTTGATGGGACATTGTGTAATGTTCTCAGGACCATCAGACTATGGATTTCTTAGTTGTTTCACTCCATGCCTATAAAGAAAAGTTAAAAGTATTCATGAGTTTTCATGGTATTTGTTGATGAACACTGGATGACACATCGTATCATGCATTGTGGTACTAATGTATAAAGTTGTATAATATCTACATGACTTTATTTTACTATTATTTTACAATAAGTGAGGGAGGGGAATATAAACCCAAGCTCTCCTCATTAGGAAATTGAGATAATATCATTTAACTATAGGACTCTAACATCTTGACAAATGTTATATAATTTTGTTCTTTAGTTAAAAAGCAGCATGTTTTTGACATTTTCATGGACGAAACTTGAGCCCATCATTATTTATTTATTTATAGCCTGGTAACCGAATAATGTCATCAGCTTGCATATATGTTGAAAAATGCAAATTTTTTTTTTTTTTTACTATTCAACTTATTTTTGTTACTATTCAGTTTATTTTTGGTACTATTTATGAGTTACACTATATTATTTTAGCAATTTTTTAGCTTTATTTACAATATTTTCAACAAAAAATTTTCAG
The DNA here is from genome assembly GCF_001633185.2 of Quercus lobata. NCBI lineage: Eukaryota > Viridiplantae > Streptophyta > Magnoliopsida > Fagales > Fagaceae > Quercus > Quercus lobata. The sequence goes on along the minus strand of NC_044905.1, from coordinate 35,195,696 downwards.
TTCCAACTAAATAAGTTGTTCCCAAACGTACGTTAAGAGTAGTTAATGGAGGAGCCCTTGGGTCAACCGGGAAATTGGCCCTGGCCATCCAAAAATACAGAATAATAACTAATAATTTATTGAAGTGTATTCTAGTTAACTCAATTAGTAAACTTTCTTAATAAACAATTATCATGAAACCATATGTTGAAATTCTATTGAATCTAAAAAATATATATTAATTGATTATTATCATGGAACCATAGGTTGAAATACAGTGAAATTAGTGATTTTTTTTTTCTTTTCTACTTCATTTTTTGGTAAACAGATAAAAAAGAAAAAGAAAAAAGAAAAAGGAAGCAATACTTTTGATCAAACAGGAAAAAAAAATACAAAAATAAAAGAACAATGCAATTTCCTTTCAAAATTGATAACATTTCTTCTCTATGCAATAATTTCTTTCCTATTTTGTGAAAATTCATATATAAAAAATTTAATTAAATTTACAAGTTTAAAAGTTTATTAATTTAGTCTCTTTTTTTTTTTTTTTTTTTAAATTTATAAAGTTTTAACTGTTAAATTCAAATATATATATCATATGGAGTATAACTTTGCTGTTTTGGAATCAAATCCCAACTTTGTCCCTAAGAGTTAGGGAGAAGTGAACCCGAACATGTATGAAGGACCTACACTTCAAATATTAGTTTTTTCCAACATGCATGAGAACACATTTCAAATAAAATAAAATCTTTATGTATAACTTTTTAGAATCTCATTTTTCTGTTGTTCTATCAACTTTCACCAAATAAACTTTTAATAAAATAAAAATAGTCCTCTTTTCAAAAAAAAAGTCCAAATGCACTATTCAACATAAGTTTTTTTTTTTTCTCCAAATTAGTTTGATGGTCTATATTGTGTGGAGAGAGAGAGAGAGAGCCATCACCAGTGAATAGTGACACCATAGCTTGCTTCATTGTGGACATTAACATAAGCCCTATCGCCTTTGCGGACATGAATTGTTGGTCCAGGGAACCCACCGTTTACAGTAAGCATTGTCTTGTTGCTACAAAGCCTTTGAAAAAATGTGTTATTCACCTGCAACCAGAATGCAAAATATTTAAATCAAATACCATAAGATGAAAAAATTAAAGAAAAGGTGTCAATCACATTCTTTAGGTCCCTTACCAATATAGATCATTACTGATGGGTGGTTTTACATAGAAAAATAAAAATAATCAACACTTTTCCATAATGAATATATAAGCGACTTTTTTTTTTTTTTTGCAGGCACACACACTTCATAAGGTTTGTGTCCAATAAATTTTACAAGGATCAAGAATATAGGGGAAACTTACAATAAAATTGTAGTGGTGGACATTATAAGCAGTGCAAACGAGCAAACCTTGTAGAAAAACAAACCCTAGAAATCCTAGGATCAAACTCATATTCTTTAGTCCCATTTCTCTATTAATTCTTACCAAATTAACAAAGAAAAACTCACTCTTTGTTTCTGGCGTTTTTATTTCTGTGACTGTCAACATGACATTAGGATCTATTTATAGACTACTAATCTTGCCACCGAAAATAATTTAAAATGTTTACGTTTTGAAATTCATACGAAAAACATGGGATTTGTACACGTGCCTGCTCCCTGTAACATTCATAAAAACATGCATTGTTACTAAGATTCCTTTTCCTTAGCCCGTTAGCCGTGGGCCAGCTAATTTTTTATTATGAGGAAAGTTGATTTTTTTTAACATACTAAATGATGCATAATCGAGACACTTTGCAATTAATTAATGGGATTAAGATCTACATTCTCTCTTAAAATCTTTAAGTCAAATGATATTTCTTGTTGTGTATGAGAGAAACATCTAAAAATTCGAAACATCTACTTTCTGTTAGTTTTTATTTTTTCTTTTTCTTTTCCATTTTTTTTCGATAAAATGGCCGACTATCCTCTCTCATTTTTTTCCATTAAAAAAAACACAAAAACTGACGTCCCTTTCTCATATTTTCAAAAAAAAAAATCAATATTTCTTGAGAAACAAACACTTAGACTAATCATCATTTCTCATATTTTCAAAAAGTCAATATTTTCTTGGGAAACAAATACTCAAACTAAAACCATCCTTTCTCATTTTCACAATTTTTTAAGGAAAAAAACACAAAAGAGAGAAAAATTTCAGAGAAAAACCAAAGCAAAAATCAACCAAAGTGCCTGTGTGGTAAAAAGATTTTTCTATTTTCTTTGCATTTCTTTTATATCTTATTTAACAAAATTAGATTTTTTTTAATTACAAAATTAAGTTATATTTTAGTTTTTTTGTCATATATTTAGTATAAAAGTTAGCAAAAATTATATCTTTTATCTCATATTTAACAAATACGCTAGAAGAAAACTATGGGATAACACTATGAAACTTAATCTAATACTAATTCATTTCTTAGAGAAGAGCTTCTTCTTGTTCTCTCATACTACATATCTAGCAAAAACACCAATTTGATCCATATATTTTAGTAGCAATTAATTTGGTCAATGTTATTTTAAACTTATAATCAACTTAATTAGTTCTATTGTTAACTCATTAATAAAAAATATCAACGTAATAAATGGTTTGCATTGTTAGTGCATATGTGACTAACATAATAATATATAAAAAAAAAAAAGGTAAAGAAAGTGATTTTTTTTATATATAAAAAAGTCCTCAATTTCTCATTTCACGCTTTGATGTAAGGCTGTAAGCTTCTTATGTGGAAGCTAGGAGGGATCGGATCCTATAGTGCTAAAAAATAATGAAACTGAAATTAAACACAATTGGATTTTGTTCAAAGTAAAGAAATCACAAACCAAGTCCGATACGATTCTTTATGCATATTGTAGTTTAATTTTGGAAGGTATTGACGGCCATGGGTGAGGGCAATGCTTTAAATTTTAATCATGTGATATGCGTGTGAAATCGAGAGAACAGAGTGCATTTTTTTTTTTTTTTTTTTTCCTGATTGGGTAAAGTAGAAAAGTGGAAGGAGTAGGGGAAAAAAAAGAAGAAGTTAATTCTCTCTCTCTACTCTTATATATATATATATATATATATATATATCAATTGTAACAACAAGTAAAAGAGTGAGAATTGAGTCCGAGTTTTCTTTATAATGAAAATGAGAAAGTTTGGTTACAAATTACTTTGTAACTAATGATTGCAATTTCATTTAATATTTTTTTTTTCTCCACATTTATCATTCATCATCATTCCAATGTGCACCCTCAAAAAAAAATCATTCCAATGTGTGCATTTGTGAATAGAATATAAGACAACTTTTTTTTTTTTTTTTCAACAAATTGTGGGTACCGCAATAAATGGTCTTTTCTTTTGTTGCTTTGGTAGCCGTTTGTGTCGTCCTTTTTTCCTTTTTTTTTTTTTTTTTTTTTTTTGCGGGGCCCACTATTATGTTTATGGTCAAAAACTTAATACAATGAACTAAATATGGGTCCCATGCTATGGTTTTCCACAAAATGAACTAGCGTTGTTTGCTTATTACGGTCTCACTCTATCTCTTTTTTTTTTTTTTTTTTTTTTTTTTTTTTAAATTTTATTTAACTTTTAACTTTTATTTACAATGTTTCCAAAAAAATAAAAAAACTTTTTATTTACAATATATTTAAAGCTTTTGCTCTCAGTACATTTTTTTTTCTTCTTTTTCTTCTTTTATCATCCCTACAAAACTGCCTAATCTGTTTCGGTTGATAACCACGGGTGCGTCTTTTCTAGTGTCCGTCTAGGAGTTAGGGGCAAAACAGTTTGCTGCAACATTATATTAGTGAAATGCATGCTTCGCACGGTCAAAGTTTTTTATTTCAAAATTAAAGTCATGAATTAGGAACCTCTATACACTATTGATTTCAAAATCTGAAAATTTTGAAAGGAACTTTGTTAACAAATATTATACATTTGAACCTTGTTAACATAATATTATATATGAACAAACATTTGAACATTAATATTGTAACATCTCTCAAAAAAAAAAAAAAAAACATTAATATTGTAATGGCATTAGCAAAAAAATAAAAATGAAAATAAAAATTAATATTGTAATGGCGCCACTTATTATAAATAAGAATAATCAACTTTGTTTTTTGAGAAATAATTACAACATGTTGCTAATTCCGCAACTCGAACTCTTTCCTCCCTAAACCTCCAAGCACTTTGTGCATAGAGAGGTGCCAATTCAGCTACAAGACATTTGGCAAGAATAATCAACTTGGTTAGAGCTGTTAAGAGGCATTTAGACTGTTCATATCTTGACACGTTTATGGGATTAGTCGTGCCTGACCATGTGAATGATATACTCTTAAAAGTTAAAACATCAAAGTCGGATCCTATTCATTCTCAAAAAAAAAAAGTCGGATCCTATTGTATTACCAATATTTTTGAATTATTTACCATTAGAGAATTTGTTAAAATTATAAATTACACTGTCATGTCCATCTTCCCTTCATCAAGCCTATTGACGACTAATGTAAACAACTATGACAAGATATCCATGGGATATGATGACATGGATAGCTTAACACTTATCTTCCTCTCTTTATGGGTAGGGGAGCACTTCGAGATATATTTCTAGCCATTTTACAAAAAATAATAATAATAAATAACATTACCCACATTGTGCATTTTTTTTTTCCAGTAAATCATTGCGTTAAGAGTATGCATAGGCAGAAGTTGAGTTGATTCATAAATAATTGTCCAAAAATGGTCTCTTAATTGATGTCTTGAAGCAATCGAATTATTTAATACTTTTTTCCGGTGTTCTTATCAAATCATCATTAGATGACAAACTCCACAATGCAATTTTTTAAACTTTAAGACCAACCATGCATTAATATATATATATATATATATATATATATAAAGTTAAAATCTAATCACATTTTACTATTTAAAATTTATAAAGTTTTTCTCCAAACTAAATTGAAAGATATTCTTCCATCCTATACTAAGTGATGGTTCATAAAATCTTACACATGTTAAATCACATTATTAGTTAAATCATTTATACAATATTTCTGGCATAAGAAGTGGTGAGATCTCTTTTTCTTGTTTGAAGCTAAACAAGGGTGACCTGATGTTGACAAAGGAAAGCAGGAATTCACATTAATAAAGTTATACAATAATGATAGTTACATTTGGACCCCAACCATAGTTTTCCTTGGCTTTAACTCTGCAAGGGCAAGGTGCGGATTTTTTTTCTCACTTGTAGAATGATTGAAGTGACGGTGGCTACCATTTGAGTGATTGTAGCTATTTGAATTTACTCTATTTGAAATGCATACATTTTATAATTTTAGATTATATATTACAAATTTAAAAGTATATTAAGTGTCATTATTTAAAATTTTAAATGATGAAGCATTCTATATATATAAAATTTAATTGTGAAATAAATCATCTCCATTTTAAGTAAAATAGATAGGTCCTATTCCCTTTGTTATGAAGCAGCAAGATAAATGCTTTTCCATCAATTTTTTAAAGTTAATCATTAGGGAAAAAAAAAAAAAACAATTTTGTAGTCCTAAAATAGATTTGGTTGAATATTATAAAATTTAATAGTAGAGGAGAGAAAAAAAAAAAAAAAAAAATTACGAATCTGCTAGCTTGATGATGTCTTTGTAGGGTGCAGCTAATTGTTGGTAACTAATTCAGTAAAAATTTTCTTTGATAGATACAATAGAATTTTAACCTATGACATCCACTATATAATGATTACTTTTATTATTAGGTCAAGATGTCAATTGATTTTTGATATAGGTGAGAATTTAATCTCAAATCTCTAATTTGACCCAAAAAAAAAAAAAAAAATGGAGCCAACTAAAACCCATGAAAAAAGACGTACATATTCAATGCTACACATGTTTATTCTTCAAACATATAAATCATGTCATTTTGTGGAAGCTTAAACGTTTAGACTAAATTATATGTGTTGCCTAACCCTTTAAATTCTCTATGAATCTGGACAACGAAATTGAGCACTTAAAAGTTAAAACAACACAATTTTCACATTAATAAGAGCTGATACAAGCTAGCTAACATTGACTAATTTAATGTCTCCATGTGGCATTGTTTTTTTTCTTTTCTTTCTCGTTAGGCTATAATGTTTGTCTTTATCGAAAGGGGCATCAGAAAGTAGGAATCTTGGGTAGTATTTTACTTACATGAGTAAAAAAATTAAAATGTGCAGTTAGCTGCCTCGTCTGATCGCATCACTTTAGCTAAACCTTGGAGTGAACTATGTTTTTTTTGTAAAGTTGTGATTTAAAACTATGTTTTATATTGGTTTTATCTCATGACAAAAAGTGTTGTAATTGCATTAATTTATTTCCTTGTATTTTATGGGTTTTTATTGTAATGGGTTTAGTATTAAATTGGTGAAGAATCAAGCATGCATTGAAGATCAGTGCAATTTCGTGACTAGCTTGCAAGAAGTTAGTGTGTAAAGGCTCCTGTGAAAAGGCCACGTGAGAAGCACATATTGGAAGCTGAAGAGTCAAGTGCCAGGCTATATTTCGCGAGTACTTCACAAGATAGGCCATCTTACAAGGTACCCGCAAAACTCTCTGCCTGGAGGATTTTAAGTGTGACTTTCTTACCCTTCACCCATACTATATATACTTTCATCACCCACAAAAGTAAAAGAGACTATTCAGAAAGAAAACCCTCGATAAGTTTCTACAACACAACACACCTATCTTTTAGAGAGAGAGCTACTTATCCTTTAGTGAGAAATCATTGTAGTCTCTTCTCTTTCGCTCTCCTATTGTCGTACCTTGAGAGGAGATTTGTACCTAAACACAATCCACACATTTTCAGAGTGTAGAGAGTGTTTTAGAATTTGGGAAACATTTGGGATTTGCCAAAAAAAGCTGGTGAGACTTGGCGGATGCAATTGGGTGGTATTTTGGGATTCGAAAAGCTAGTGAAGATAAGACTCCGAAAAGTCTGTTGGTAATAGGAGCTTGAAGGGTTCAAGTATATTGTGTAGACTAGGCTTGAAGGGTTTTTTGTTATTCGTGTACTCCAACTTATTCACTAGTGGATCAATTTCGACTTGAAGGGTTACGGAGAGATTTTTCGCTGAGTTCTTTGGTTTCCTCTTCGATAACACGTCTTGGTGTTATCTCGTATTTGCATCTCTCTTCCCTATTCTTTAAGCTTGTTATTTATTGTTCATTGAGGTGGGATATGGCTTAGAGTAGTGTTACCGGTTTATTGTGCATATTTACTTTGGTTTCCCATTTTGTTTAGTTAGTGCAAAAACAATCTAGCCGTAATTTTAAAATTGAGGTCTAAACAAGTATTAGTGTTTCATACTAATTTAAGCTTTCATTTTTAAAGTCATTTGCTAGCCTAGAAACTGTTAAATATTGTAAAATAAAGAGATCATAATTAAGCAAATATCACGGTCTAACCATTTATGCCTATAGAGTAAAGCTCTAGCAATTGCATTTCTAATTGTGTGTTACATGAAATATAGGATATATACGAAGACTATGAAATCAGGGTTAGCCTTAATTAGACTTTATAGTGTATTGTACTTCTTGGACTATTAAACATAATAAACCATAATAAACTAGGCATTGCGATTGTAAGGTTGAATTTATTCAATCATGTGTTGGCTTTATTATGTGCCAAATTTGCTTGTAATTTATCAATTAAATACCCTACATTTAGGTGGGATTTATGTAAGGGTAGTGTGTGAGAGAGTGTGAGGAAAACTCAAGATGTGCACAATTCAAAGGAGTCTCGCAACTAGATCTCGCAATTGACTCGCGACTGGCAAGTCGCCAAAATGGCACACATGTGAAGCATGCAGGGGAGCTGAAGGGTCATGACAGTTGGGGCATTACAGGACAAAACTTCCAGTCTGACCAGGTAGTTAGCTCACGACTTAGACTCGTGACTCGTTCTAGTCGTGAGGTTGAGTCGCCAAAATGCCCTGTTTGGTTGAAACATGACTTTTCGCATTCCTCATACACACCACTGTAAATACCCTTATACTCACGAAATGTAGAGAGCTTCCAGAGAGAATTTTGAGAGAGAAACCCTAAAGAAAAACAAGATTGATTTATCCACAATTTTCATCATTTGATTCTTCAAATTCCTCTACTCTCACCCTCTCCATTGACATATCCTTGAGAGGTACATTTTGCCAAATCCTTATCTCACCATACCCATATCAGTGAGAAGGTGTTTTGGTGCTTAGGAAGCAGTTCAGAAGGGACCAATTCATTTGGTTGATGCAATGGGCTATTGCGGGATCCGGTAAGCTAGAGAAGACAAGGTTCAGCGTAACCCTATTAGAGCAAGAAGTTTGGAGGGTTTAGGTGCACTGGGTAGATTAGGCTTGAAGGGTCTTCTGCTATTCATGTATCCCAACTTTATTTTCTAGTGGATTATTAACCGCTTAGAGGGCGGCGGAGAGGTTTTTTGTCGAGTACTTCGGTTTCCTCTTTGATTATACATCGTTGTGTTATCTTTGTGTTTGTATCTCTCTTTCCTTTCTCTTTACCTTTTAATTGCTGCTATGTTTGTAATTAGTTATGGTTTAGAGTGTGTTACCATTTTGGATATAGCTTATAGTTCATATTCCGCACATATACTGTTTGATTATAAGCTTATGTTGGTAATTTTGTATTTGGGGGTCTAAACGTTTATTGGTGTTTTATACACTATTTGAACTTTCAATTGGTATCAGAGCAGGTGCACTTGCTGTGATTTAATTACCTAAGTGTGATCCTAGACCCCTTAGCTATGGATGAAGATATGGAAAAGGCTATGTTGAATTGTTGTTTAAATGTTTGTGATAATGACTCTATGAGTATGTTTGAAGATTGTCCTAACAATGAACTCCTAGAGTTATTAAAAACAAAGAAACATGCTAGAATGTTTGTTCACATGCTGAAATATTTTGAAAATGAGAATCATATCCTACACAATAGTCTATGTGAGTCAAATTCTTTGATTAAGAAGTATAAAAGAAGGAATAGAATATTGTGTGATAAGGTTGATAATCTTAAAAAGAAAATTCAATCTAACAAGAGTGTGGAAAATGAAGACAATTTTCTATTTGAAGGTCAAGAGTGCTTATCCCATGCTTGCTTGTTTGTGCACACTTCTTTGAAGGTATTTAATTCGTGTTTATGGTATCTTGATAGTGGTTGCTCTCGCCATATGACAAGAGATAAATCACTATTTAAGTCACTCAAAGAGAAGGTCGGTGACTATGTGACACTTGGTGATGGAAGTCATGCTCAAGTACTTGGCAAAGGGACTGTTGAGATACTGGGATTACCTCTATTGAAGGATGTCTTATACATCAAAGGGCTTAAGGCAAATCTCTTAAGCATCACTCAAGTATGTTATGAGGACTTCCTTGTCCAATTCTCAAAGAAGGGGTGTGTTTTCATTGATGAAGAAGGGATTCAAGTCTTGGAGGGAAATAGGACTACTGATAATTGCTATGGAGTAGTTCCTACGTCAAAGATTTCCTGCAGAAGTGCTCGTGTTGACATGTTGGAACTTTGGCATCAAAGACGTGGGCATGCAAATTTTAAACAAGTGGCTAAACTATCCAAACTTGAAGCTGTTAAGGTACTTCCAAAATTCGGAAAGGTGGAGAAGACCATTTGTGGTGCATGCCAAATTGGGAAGCAAACAAAGGCAAGTCATCACAAGGTGAATGTGATCACTACTTCACATTGTTTAGAGCTTCTTCATGTTGATCTAATAGGGCCCACAAGAATTGAAAGCTTAGGAGGAAAAATGTATATCATGGTCATTGTTGATGATTTTTCAAGATACACTTGGGTGGAATTTCTTAAAGAAAAATTAGAAGCATGTGAGAAACTGGAAATTCTGTGCAAGAGATTTCAAAACGAGAAAGGGGCCCCTATTGTCAAGATAAGGAGTGATCCTGGCAAGGAATTTGAGAATGCAAGATTTGAGTCCTTTTGTGAGAAGAATGGGATCAAAAAGGAATTTTCAACCCTCAAAACTCTTCAAAAAAATGGGGTGGTTGAGAGAAAAAATCGGGTGATTCAAGAAATGGCAAGAGTTATGCTACTCAACAAGCAAATTACTCAAAAGTTTTGGGGAGAAGCCGTGAACACTTCATGTCACATTGGTAGTGGAATATTCTTCCGAGTGGAAATAAAGAAGACCACATATGAAATTTGGAATGGAAAGAAACCAAAAGTGAAGTACTTCCGAGTATTCGAAAGCAAGTGTTACATTCTAAATGATCAGGAGTACCTTGGAAAATTTGATGCAGAAAACGATGAAGGCATCTTCCTTGGATATTCTACTACTAGCCGGGCATATAGAGTTTTCAACAAAAGAACAAAAACAATAATGGAGTCCATCAATGTGGAAATTGATGATGCTATAACAAAAGTAGAGATTGATGATGATGGAGAAGGACCAAACTTCAAAGGACCCACTGCTGAGGTCGAAGCCCAAGATATTGAAGGAGAAGGACTTACACTGGAAAAGGAATCGATTCCCGTGAACTCAAGAATGGAAACAAGGTCAATGTCTAGAACATCAAGTCCTCTCACTCCTCTGGAAGTTCATCCTCCTATCTCCCAAAATGATGAAGTGTCCACCTTAAAGAAGCCATCGTCAAGAGTGGTTAAAAACCATCCAGACAGTAACATCATTGGGTCTTTAGATGAAGGTCTTCGTCTTAGAAAGGAGAACATATTTCTAGCCAATCATGTAACATACCATTGCTACCTTGCCTAATTTGAGCTGAAAAGGGTTGAAGAAGCTCTTCAAGATGAAAATTGGGTTGAGTCATTACATGAAGAGCTGAATCAATTTGTAAGAAATGATGTATGGGAACTTGTTCCTAGGCCTGAAAATGTTCATGTCATCGGCACCAAATGGATCTTCATGAACAAGACCGATGAAGATGGAGAGATTATACAGAATAAGTCTTGGTTGGTGGCTTAAGGATACACTTAAGTGAAAGGAGTAGATTTTGATGAATCCTTCGCTCTCGTAGCAAGGCTTGAGTCTATCCACATTTTTATGTCAATTGCATGCACTATGAACTTCAAACTCTACCAAATGGATGTGAAATGTGCATTTCTCAATGGATATCTGAATGAAGAAGTGTTCGTTGAACAGCCCAAAGGTTTCCAAGATCCTCACTTCCCAAATCATGTGTTGAGATTGAAGAAGGCTCTTTATGGCTTGAAACAAGCTCCTAGAGCTTGGTATGATGAGCTTACACATTACCTCGTGGATAAAGGATCCAAAAGAGGATATGCCGACTGGGCTTTATTTGTCAAGAATGATGAGAACTATCTCCTTGTGGCTTAAGTATATGTTGTTGACATAGTATTTGGAGCTACCACTGATGCTCGAGCTATAGAGTTCTTTGAGGAGATGAAGAAAGAATTTGATATGAGTATGGTGGGAGAGCTTACATTTTTCTTGGGCCTTTAAGTCAAACAAAAGAAGGAGGGCATATTCATTTCACAAGAAAAATATGCTAGAAATATTGTCAAGAAGTTTGGATTAGATTCCAAAAAAGCATGCCTTCACTCCCATGAGTTCATCTACAAAGCTTAATCTTGATTCTTCCGAGGTAGAAGTGAGTACAACTTTGTATAGGAGCATTATTGGGAGCTTACTCTATCTTATAGCAAGTAGACCGGATATTGCTTTTAGTGTGGGAGTTTGTGCTCGATATCAAGCTGCTCTGAAAGAATCCCATTTGACAGCGGTGAAGCGAATCATAAGATATGTCAATGGCACTCTGGATTATGGCTTGTGGTACTCAAAGGATTCTAATGCTTACCTTGCAGGCTATTTAGATGCAGATTGGACTGGAAGTGTGGATGACCGGAAGAGTACCTCAGGTGGCTGTTTCTACCTTGGGAACAATCTTGTCTCTTGGATGAGCAAGAAACAAAATTTCGTGTCTCTCTCTACGGCAGAAGCAGAGTACATAGCTGTTGGGAGTTGCTGCACATAACTTCTTTGGATGAAGAAGCTACTTCACGACTACGGGATTCCACAAGATGCAATGTGTGTGTTATGTGGTAACACTAGTGCTATAAATCTATCTAAGAATCCGGTTCAGCATTCAAAGTCAAAGCACATAGAGATACATTACCACTTCATCTGGGATTTGGTGGAAGATAAAGTTGTGTGTCTTGAATTTACACATACAGACAACCAAAAGGCAGATATCTTCACTAAACCTCTCGATGATCCATGGTTTGAATCACTTCGTAAGGCCATCGGTGTTGGTACAATTCCTTGAATCTCATGTGTGATGTGTGCTTTACTTATATATCTGATTTGCTCTCACTGATGTATAGCACACACTACCTTGTTGACTATATGTATAGCAAGTTTTGATAAATTTTTGTTTGTTTTTTTTTTTTCTTGCTTTGAATGATATTTTTGATCAATCTTTAGTTGTTTTTTGTGTCAAAAATCCAAAAACACATAAAAAGTAGAAAAACCAAAAAGTTTGATCGGCATTATTATGTTTTGTCACACGCATGTTTTGCCTTGTACCTTCATACTAATGACTTTGTGCATTTACGAGCATAGCTTGTTCTTTATGCACTCATATCATTGTGGAAAAAATCTTGACATCTATGTGACTGTTGTAAATAGATCTTCAACCTTATCATGAATGATTAGTCAATGGTTTTGTTGATCTTGAGACTTGCATAGACTTGTGCCTATATATCTTCCCACTCTTTTATTTTTTGCTTAAAGAGCTCAACCAATGTAAATCTCAAAATGAAAAGAGATAATGAGCTGCAAAAGCCGTCACACATACTAGTATTTGACTAGGAAAAAGGGGAAGCGACTTATATGAAAATGTATGATGCCCAAAAAGCCAAAGGCTTGTTCATCAAATTGAAATATCAAAAATTTTAGGCATCGATCTCAAAATGAGATGTATTGTTCAAGAATGATCAATTGATATGAATTGTAAGAAACCAAATGAAAAGCTTCAAACTTATGTATTCAAGTTTTATGGGAGGTCATATATGCATACTTCTATAATTGAGATTGGTCACTTTTCCTCGTGCTAATTGTGTATTTCTTGGTTGAATTGATCATTGAAGCTTCACATTAGACTAAGGACTATCTCATCTTTGATACCCACACACATCACACATGCCTGTTTTCAATGAATGCCTTATTCATTTGTGTGAGTGTACTTGATTAAATGTGTTGCACATACTCAATCATATGTTGATCAAACACAAAAATATTTTTGAGTGTTTTGAATGTTTTTGGAAAGTGTTTTTGTTTTGAAATTTTTTAAAAACTGTGCAACTCTGTTTTGGTGACTCACTGTCACGAATCAACCTAGTCACGAGCTTACTCAGAAGCTTTCGCGACTCTTTGGCCAGTCAAGCCCCCAGTCGCGAAAAAGACTTAGAAAAATTTCAAAAATCTAGGATTTTAGGATTTTTGTGACTCAGTTTGGCGACTGGTTCGCAAATGGAAGCTCCAGTCACGAGGTTTACTCAGAATAATTAACGACTCCTTTCGCGACTTACTCACGAGTGGACCTTCCAGTCGCGAAAAACACTTAGACAAATTTTGAAAAATTTGTCACAAGGGATTTTGGCGACATGATTTGGCGACTTGTTCGTGACTCATTCCAGTCGCGAAAAACGCATGTTTTGTGCATTGAGGGTTATTTTCAGGGCAATTTTCAAAATTTTTTCATTTTTCCCTCACATCTCATGACTATTTATCGTCTTGTTCGTCCCTCCCTCTGCCAAAATCACCATTTTCACACATAAAACCTCCATTTTCTTTATCATTTCTTCACAAATCTTCAAGAAAAGGTATGGGTTCTATCTTTTTCTCAATGTATTTCATGTTTTTAGCCCTAGATTTCTTGGATTGTGTGTTTGTGTCGAGATTTGAAAATATGATGTTTGAATATGGCTTACTAATGTTTAGTTGAGCTTCATGTTTGGGTTTTTTTAGTTATGTGTTTTTACACTTTGCCCTACGGTACACATGGTGCCATTTGTTAAACACACACTCTTTGACATGATTAAGACCTTAATGTCATGATTTTAGGGTTTTATTCAAAAATTCTAGTTTGGGAATAACTTTGTGCTAATAAAGTGTGTTGTCGTGTGTGGTTTCTCTTGCTCTTTGACATTACATGATACAGCTTGAAAATGTCTCTGTTCAAGAGATCAGCCGTGAAAGGAAGTAGTAGCAAAGGAAAAGAACCAATGATTGATCTTGAGAGCTTCACTCCAACATCCAAGAAATCTCAATCAACGATAGGATTCTACGATGTTAGCAAGTTCAGATCATATGCAGCATCTCAAGCTTATGAGAACTACTTCAAGGAAGCTCTTATATTAGTGGAAAGGGTGCTTAAGCAGGGTTCTCTTTTGGATACAAACATTCCGAAATGGTTTGCTAACAGGGATTGGAACTTCCTCCTATCCAACTTAGAAGAACCATATGAACAAATGGTGAAGGAATTCTATGCAAAAGCCATTTCTGAAGGGGATGAGCTAAAATGTTAGGTTAGGGGACAAAACTTCACAGTAACACCTTACTATCTGGCTAACATTCTGCGCATCAACCGGCCAATGTTTCCAAAGCCATCGGTGTATGATGACTTGAATCTAGGGGAGGATTTGCTTTGAGATGCTCTTGGAGATAACTTGGAATTCTCTCCTAATAGGAAATCAATAAGTGTTTCCTCACTATCTCCAGAATTAAGGGTCTTACAACAATCATGTTCCACAATCTCTATCTTCTATCAAGCATTGGATACACGAATCTCGATAGAGCTTTGTTCCTTCATGATCTGATTACTGATGAAGAGATCGATATTTGCGCTCATATCTTCCATATTTTAAGCAAGACTGCTGAGAGAATTGCCTCAAGGAACTACATTCCTTTCTGCTACCTTATTTCAAAGATTTTGAAACTAAAAGGTATTCATCCATTGAAAGATGAGTATCCCTACCCTAAGCCAAGTCCAATCAAAATTCGTACACTCAATACTAGCATTGGTCACAGTCGAAAGGGAATCAAGACAGAGAGTCCAGCTCCTCATGGTGGTTCACGTTCTAGCTCACAATCCTATGATGTGAAGTTAGACAACATTATGGCAGCCGTCCATGACATAAGCACCAAGATGTCCGGACTTGCATCTCTCCTGCACTCTCACCACATCCGATGTGATACGGAGTTTACATCTCTCCAAACTCAATTGGACCAAATTCAAAGAAAGCTAGAAAAAAATGAGGACTAGCTATTCCATGACAAAAAGGGGGAGATGGTTCATGAAAGGAGGAGTGTAATGATAGGGGGAGAAAGAGCTTGATCAAAGGGGGAGTATTGAAGTTGAAGAGCTTAATATTTTGTGCTTCATATTATCATATATCATGGTCTATGTTGTATTTTTAAACTATGCTTTATTTTGTACCCATGCTTTGTAGCTTAGTACTTTTAGTTAATGTAATGCATTTTCTTTAGTACATCACACTTGTGCCGTTGTTGGATTCTATATCCTTGATGCAATGACTTTGTGTTTTTGTATCGATTGAGTGTTGGACATGCAAATGATACTTTGCATTGAGCTTATTAGCTTGCATGTCCGGATGTTCATTCCTTGAGTGAATGATCATTGTGATCACTATTTATAGTGATTGTTCTTGTTTGGTCAAGCTATGCTTTATTGCTATATTCTTTACTATTTGATCACATTATGCTTGCTCCATATGCATTTCAAGATTTCTGCTTACAATGATCGTCTTGTGTTGTTGTTTTTAGGAAAAACATGTTCTTACGGTTTAAGAGCTTCACAGTTTCTAGAGTTAGGTATGAGTGAGTTTTCACAATTGTTCCTAACTCACATGTTGCCTAACTCACATGTTAAGTCTAGAGTCTGTTTTAGGGTTTTGTCACGGAATAGCCAAAGGGGGAGATTGTAAGGTTGAATTTATTCAATCATGTGTTGGCTTTGTTCTATGCCAAATTTGCTTGTAATTTAGCAATTAGATACCCTGTATTTAGGTGAGATTTATGTAAGGGTAGTGTGTGAGAGAGTGTGAAGAAAACTCAAGATGTGCGTAATTCAAAGGAGTCTTGCGACTGGCTCGCGACTGGCAAGTCGCTAGAATGGCATACGTGTGAAGCATGCAGAGGAGCTAAAGGGTCACGACAGTTGGAGCACTACAAGAAAAAACTTTCAGTCTAGCTAGGCAGTTAGCTCGCGACTCAGACTCGTGACTCATTCCAATCGCGAGGTTGAGTCGCCAGAATGCCCTGTTTGGTTGAAACATGACTTTTCACATTCCTCATACACACCATTATAAATATCCTTATACCCACAAAATGTAGAGAGCTTTCAAAGAGAATTTTAAGAGAGAAACCCTAAAGAAAAACAAGATTGACTTATGCACAATCTTCATCATTTGATTTTTCAAATTCATTTACTCTCACCCTTTCCATTGACATATCCTTGAGAGGTACATTTTGCCAAATCTTTATCTCACCATACCCATATCAGTGAGAAGGTGTTTTGGTGCTTGGGAAGCAGTTCAGAAAGGGCCAATTCATTTGGTTGATACAATGGGCTATTGCGGGATCCGGTAAGCTAGAGAAGACAATGTTTGGTGTAACCCTGTTGGAGCAAGAAGCTTGAAGGGCTTAGGTGCACTAGGTAGATTAGGCTTTGAGGGTCTTTTGCTATTAATGTATCCCAACTTTATTCTCTAGTGGATTATTGACTACTTGGAGGGCGGCAGAGAAGTTTTTCGCTGAGTACTTGGGTTTCCTCTTCGATAACACATCACCGTATTATCTTTGTGTTTGCATCTCTCTTTCCTTTCTCTTTACCTTTTAATTGCTGTTGTATTTATAATTAATTATGGTTTAGAGTGTGTTACCATTTTGGATATAGTTTATATTTCATATTCCGCACATATACTGTTTGATTATAAACTTGTGTTGGTAATTTTGTATTCGGAGGTCTAAACGTTCATTGGTGTTTTATGCGCTATTTGAACTTTTAGTGACAATATTGTCTAAGAAAATATGTGAGACAAAACTTGAATTATCAACGAAAGTGGTTGTGAAAAATATCCTGAGTTGAGCACAATGTTTTGGGAGAGGGAGAGGTTGAGCACTCCAATGCCAGAGCTTGTTGAGATTAATGTAATAATAAGTGGGCCATACATGACAGCATTGATCCAAATATAATAAGCACATTGCGAAGCTTTTGACAGAAAAACTGTACATTCGCGTGAAAAATAACACGTTGATTCATAGCCTTTATCTTTGGGATTAAAAAAAAAAAAAAAAAAAAACAAAAAGCATGTACATTATTACTAGGCGAAGTGTTCAAGACATCTCTTTTCGTAATAAAAAAGCTAAACAACCTAATTTTGTTACATTTGATATGTATCACCTCTTGGGAGTAAGTATAATAAACTTCTCTATCTTCTCAATCATGCGTTTTAAAAAATTAAAAGGATTTTTATGACGCAAGAATTTTATTAGAAATCAATGAACTTTGGCAATTGACATTACCTTAAATTAAATCACATTTGCATGCATGGACTAATATTTACCTGAAATTAATAACCATTCTTTCTAGGTGTCATCGAAATGATGATTAAAAGTCGCTTGCTTTTCTTAGAACTTAGAAGATGCTGAAATTGGGATTGAGGACCAAAAAACAATGTAAACCATTTTAGAGCCAATTCTATTTGAAAGAAAGTGAAAGATTTTGGACTCTGAATTCACTTGAAGAATGACAAAAATGTAGAGGAAATGAAAGCACTGAACTGAGGCTGTAGTTGTGGCCTCGTGGGTTTGTACGATTTTTATAGCATATCGGGTCCTGTAGACTGTAGTACACACAAAATGAAGTGCAAGGCATCTACTACATTGCTTACGTTACTGAAATATCGGCTGCGCCACTTGTTTGGCCAATACTGTCCATCTCCAAGAATATTAATTCCAACTCGAGAAATATAATGAGTAATATATGGGACGAAATATATCACAGTAGGGTACACATTTCATATATATATATATATACACATATATAACCAATGCCCTATGCATTGATTAACTTTTCCCTAAAGACTTCTCTTTATATGCCTTGAGTCCACCAATCTATTCTAGGACTTCTAAAGTCTCCAAGAAAAGAGTAGTACAACATATACAAGACAAAATGGGCTTTTGCCCTTTTCAGGCAAATTAATTAGCTTTATACCCTATTTTCCAAACTAAATAAGGAAATGCCCCTCTTTTAAAAGTCGATTTATGATAAATCAAGTTAGGGAAAAAAAAAATTTGAAGCCCTATAGTGGCGTTTTAATGAGCCTATAGTGACGTTTTTAAGACCTATAGTAATGTTTTTTTAACTTGACTTCAATGAAATCGAGTTATAGGCAATTTTTTTACCTATAACTCGATTTTATTGAGGTCGAGTTAAAAAACGTCATTATAGGTCTTAAAAAATGTTACTATAAGCTCCTTAAAACGCCACTATAGGGCCTAACTCGATTTATCGTAAATCGAGTTTTAAAAGAGGGGCATTTCCCTACTTAGTTTGGAAAATGGGGTATAAAGCTAATTAATTTGCCCGAAAAGGGCAAAAGCCCATTTTGTCCTACATGTACAACATTATCACAACAATTTTATAATAAAATTCATTTGGGTCAACTACTTATAACACTTCCTTGTCTACAATTAAGTATTAACAGTGGTCACTTAGAAATTGTTGTGAAAATATTGTACCCTTTTATTGCTAATAAAAATATTGCTTAGGTATCCACACTTAGAGTTGTTATCAATATACATACATACATATATATATATATATATATATAGTTATATTCACACACAGAAAAGAAAGAGAGATTACCTTATGGTTGTTGGATTTAAACTTAGAGATACTTCCTAGGATAACCATCAAAGGTCCCCATTCAAGTTTTGTTGTGCCTCCTTCTCTCACTGCCACCATTGTTTTCTTACACTAAGTATTAGCATTAGGAATTCTAAAACTCTCAATTTGCTATTTTATACCATCAGATCACAAAAAAATACATTACCTAGGTTGCTATTTGTAAAAAAATTTACAGCTCGACTACAGTAACTTCTTAAAAATAGAACTTACTATAGCAGTGTATGTAAAATAAACTAATGGATTTATTGTCTCTCTCTTCCTATTTCTAACTTTTCTTCTCTCTCTCTCTCTCTCTCTCTCTCTCTCTCTCTTAACCAAGCTAACACACAGATCTCTTCCCTTTCTTTCAATTTCTCTCTATCGCTCTCTCTCTCTGGTAGCCAGTGACATCTATGAGGAGAAGGGCGATAGCTTGAAAGTAGCAAATATGGTGGTTGACAATTGTGGTGGTGGTCTTGGGTTTTCTGTCAGACCTTGCCTCTCTCTTCTCTATCGCTCAGGTCCTCACCTCTCTTTATTTGGTATTTGCTGTATTTTGGCTGTTTGGTGGTGGGTGTTTGATGGTGGGTATCGGAGGTGGTGGATGTTTGATGGTTGTGGGTATTTGCAATTTGGTGATGGTGGTTGATTGGTGGTGGTGGTTGTGGTGTGTGTTTGATGGTGGTGGATTGATGGGTTTATGGAAAATATTTCTTTTGTTTTTTTGTTTTTGGGTTTGGGAATGTGGCTATGTGTTTGTAGTTGTGCTATGGTTGTTGGGATGCTTCATGATGAGAATAGAGAGTGATAGAGATGGAGATGAAGAGAGAAAAAAAAGTAAGAGAGGAAGAGAGAGAGAGAGAGAGAGAGAGAGGTAAAATGAATACATAAATAAATAATGTTGGTTTTTATATGAAGTATAAGAATTAGGATGTTGTGTGAGTTGTAAAATGGTATGCTAAAATAAATAAAATAACTTTTTAGAGTGTAAAATAACAAATGTTTAGAATTCTTGATGCTAATGCTCTAATGGGGAGAAGCTTATTTCCTTGTCTTTTAACATTAAGCTCAAGTCTCCATTTTTTTCCTCGAGTGGAGCTTATTACCCATCATAGTCTACATAGTTAGGTCTATAATGGCCAACAATGCCCTAAAACCTTCAAGCAAGTCAACATACAAACTAACTATATAAAAAATTAAATAACTTTTGTAAAACCCCACATTTTTTTTTGAATTCGAAGACAAATTTAAGGGGGTCGATTTGCTACAGTACCAAAATTTATGTACTAAATTAACTGTAAAGTTGTGATTTTCAACTATGTTTTGTTGGCTTTAATTTTGTGTTAAATTTGATTGTATTCTATCAATATTTTCCCTATATGTTTGTGGGATTTAATGTAAGGGTTGAGTGTGAGAATTTGGTGAGGATTTGTGAAAAATAGTGAAGTTCGCGACTTGCTCCCAACTGACTCATGAGTGGACAACCCGTGAAAGGTGACATGAGAAGCATATGCTGGAAGCTGAACAATTAAGTGCCAAGAGGAATTTCGCAATTCATTTCGCAACTCGATCAACTCGCGAGTGACCCATAAAACTCTCTGCCTAGATGTACCCACGAAATTATAAGGAGCCTTTCAGAGAGAAAACCCTAAAAATACACTTGAGAGTTAGAGATTGTAAACCCACAATCATCTACATAACTTCTGTTAGTTTTCCTCTACTCCTACCTCTCTAATTACAAATACTTGAGAGATTCTTAGTCCAAACACTTACCTCACCGAATCGGAGTGGTGAGAGAAGTTTTGGTGCATGTGGGAGCATTGGAAGAAGCCATTGATTGGCAGATGCAATTTGAAGCTAATTGCGGGATTCAGATAACTAGTGAAGACATGACTCAGTGAAGTTTGTTAGTAGCCGAAACTCGGAGGGTTCAAGAACATTGGATAGATTAGGCTTGGAGGGTCTTTTTGATATCCTTGTACTCCAACTTTATTCACTAGTGGATCATTTCGGCTTGGAGGGCCATGGAGAGGTTTTTTGCCAAGTACTTCGGTTTCCTCTTTGATAACACGTCTCGGTATTATTTTGTGTTTGCATCTCTCTGCTCTTACTCTTTGTGCTTTACATCTATTGTTTATTATTTATGTTTATGCACTAGAGAGTAGTTTCGGTTTATTGCATTTTATTTACTCTTATTCCGTACTTAGTTCAGTAGAGTAAAAGTAATTTAGCCACTAGTTTAAAATTGGGGGTCTAAACAAGCAATAGTAGTTTTACTATTGAGCTTTCATATGGTATCAGAGCGGGTATACATATTTAGATTTAATTATCTTTGTGTGATCCTAGACCCCATTTTGAGATGGACCGATTTCAATCCTTTAACACACCTCCCTTCTTCGATGGGAACAATTATGCATTTTGGAAAGTACGTATGTGTGCTTTCTTGTGTGCTATTGATGAGAGTGTGTGGGACTCTGAAATTTCAAATAGTGTATAAAACACTATGAACGTTTAGACCCCCAATAACAAAATTATCAATTCAAGCTTAATGTCAAACAATAAATGTGCGGAACATGAACATAAGCCAATAATTGAATCGATAAACAATCTAAACCATAAAAAATGACAATCACAACAGTAATTAAATGGTAAAGATAAAGGGAAGAGAGATGCAAACACAAGGACAACACTCGATGTGTTATCGAAGAGGAAACCGAAGCCCTCGGTGTAAAACCTCTCTGCCACCAGCCAAGCGGTAAGTAATCTACTAGAAAATGTAGTTGGGATACATGAACAGCAATAGACCCTCCAAGCCTAATCTACCCAGTGTACCTAAGCCCTCCAAACTTCTTGCTCCAACGAGGTTGTGCCAAACCTATTTCTTTTCTAGCTTCCCCGATTCCGTTACTTGACCATAGCATCAACCAATGTGAAATTGGTTCCTTCCTAATTGCTTCCTAAAGCACCAAACAACCCTCTCACAAAAATGGATATGGTGAGAAAAGGTTTTGGTAAAAAGCCTCTCAAGGATTTAACAATGGAGAGGAAGAGAGTTGAAGAATTTGAAGAGTCTCTTAATGAAGATTGGGGATGAATTAATCTTGTTTTTCTCTAGGGTTTCTCTCTTAAAATTCTCTTTGGAAGCTCTCTATCTTTCGTGGGTAAAAGAGGTATATATACTAGGGTGAGAATGGAATGTGAAGAGTCAGGTTTTTCAAAACAGGACTGGCTCGCGACTTGGCCTTGTGGCTTAACTAAGTCGCGAGTTCCAGCTGCGAGGAAACTGGACGACTAATTGTCCTATTTTGTCCTATAGTGCTCCAGCTGGCATGACGCTTCAACTTCTGGCATGCCTGACATGTATGCAACTTCTGGCAGCTTGCAGCCACGAGTCCTTGTTTTTCTTGCACACTCTTGAGCAATTCTTTACACTATCTCACTCACTACCCTTACAAGAATCCCACGTAAATATAGGGTTACTGATTGCTGAAATACAAGCAAATTTGGCATGGAATAAAGCCAACAAGATGGTTGATTAAATTCAACCTTACAATCTCCCCCTTTGGCTATTCAGTGACAAAACCTTAAAACAGATTCTAGACTTAACATGTGAGTTGGGAACAGTTGAACATAACTCAATCACACCTAACTCTAGAAACTGTGAAGCTCTTGAATCATATAAACATGAATCTCCTAAAACACAACAATACACATGATCATTGTATGCAGAGAAGCATGAAATGCATATGAAGTAGGCATGATGTGATCAAGCAAAGATGAAGTTAAGAAACAAACCATGGCTTGATCAAACAAGCAATCACTATAAGGTAGTGACCACAATGCTTATTCACACTTGGACATACAAGCTAATAAGATCAATGCAAATCACTTGCATGCCTAACACTCAAAAAATGCATAATACACTAAGTATATGCATCTAGGAACAATCCTACAAAGGCATAAGAGTGACAGTAATTAAAAGGAAAATGCATGACATTTAGATAGAAGTACTGATTTAACAAAGCATAAAGGCTGCATAAAGCATCGTACAAACCATAAAGCCTACAAAATATGAAAACAAACTGTAAAGTTGAATTTAATCAACCATCTTGTTGGTTTTATTCCGTACCAAATTTGCTTGTATTTCAGCAATTTGTAACCTTGTATTTAGGTGGGTTTGTTCTAAAGGTAGTGAGTGAGATAGAGTGATTGAATGCTCAAGAGTGTGCAAGAAAATAGAGTCTCACAGCTAGATCTCACGGGTGAATCGCGGCTGCAAGCCGCCAGAAGCAGCACACGTGCCAAGCATGCCAGAAGTTGAAGCGTCATGCTAGCTGGAGCACTACAGGACAAAATAGGACAACTGGCCATTCTGTTATCGCGCAGCTGGATCTCGCGACTCAGTCAAGCCGCGAGGCCAAGCCGCGAGCCACCCCTGTTTTGAAAAACCTGACGTTTCACATTCTTTTCTCACCCCAGTATAAATACCCCTTATACCCACAAAAGAATGAGAGCTTCCAGAGAGAATTTTGAGAGAGAAACCCTAGAGTAAAACAAGATTGATTCATCTACAATATTTACATAAGAGTCTCTTCAAATTCCTCAACTCTCTTCCTCTCCATTGTTAAACCCTTGAGAGGCATTTTACCAAAACCTTTTCTCACCATATCCATTACTATGAGAGGGCTGTTTGGTGTTCTGTGAAGCAGTTAGAAAGGAACCAATTTACATTGGTTGATGCTATGGTCAAGTAGCGGAATCCGGGAAGCTAAAAAAGAAATAGGTTCGGCGCAACCTCATTGGAGTAAGAAGCTTGGAGGGCTTAGGTGCACTGGGTAGATTAGGCTTGGAGGGTCTATTGTTGTCTATGTATCCCAACTACATTTTCTAGTGGATTACTTACCACTTGGAGGGCAGCGGAGAGGTTTTACGTCGAGGGCTTCGGTTTCCTCTTCGATAACACATCGCGTGTTGTCCTTGTGTTTGCATCTTCCTTCCCTTTTTTCTTTGCATTTTATTATCTGCTGTGGGTTGTGATTTTAATTTGGTTTAGATTGTTTTCCAATTCTGTTTTATAGCTTTTGTTCATTTTTCGCACACTTGTTGTTTGACATAAAGCTTGAATTGGTTAATTTGTAATTTGGGGGTCTAAACGTTCAAGGGTGTTTTTACACTATTTGAACTTTCACAAACCCTAAAAGGCTTACAAAAGCAACACGGGTACAAACCACATTATATACTGAAAAACATCATCAATAAAAAAAATACCAAAGTTTCAAAACCATCCATGAGTTATGAGTTTAAACCAAACATTAACCATAACCACAGTGTATCAAACCCATAATAACAACAGTCATCCAAAATATAATACTAAAACCATAAACATAAACAAAGTAAACAAGATAAACACAGTTTTTTTACTGCTCCCCCTCAAATTAGTACTCCCCCTCAAGAGCTGCTTCTCAAAAACTGCTCCCCCTTTTTGACTGGAATGGCCAAAGGGTCACTGCTCATGATGTGTGGTGATGCTGTCAAGTTTTGCTGAGAGAACATCAAGCTGGTCTTGCATGGCTGTCATCCTCTCAGACTTCTCGGTCTGGACCTCTCTGAGTCCATCAAGTCTTTCCAGGATGACCTGAAATGCATCTGGAGGTATATTTGAAGAAGTTGATGCTCTAGTCCTCTTGCCTCTCCTTCTGGGTGTTGAAGTTGATGTCTGACCTGCTGCCTCTACCTTAGTCTCCATTGGATCACCCTCTCCTTCATCACCTTCATCTTCTTCACTTGGAAGACGAACACTTATTCTCTTGAAGGTTTGCTTGTTAATGGCTGAAGGTGTAGACATGGGACTGATGTCTTGAGGGATTGCAACACCCTTCTTTCTGAAAATCCTCATGAGTAGGCTAGGGAAGATTAGCTTAGGCCGAGAAGTGGTTCTAGTCTCATCCATAATAGTATCAAATATGTGAGAGCTGATATCAATGAATGTCTTTTCCTTGAGCTCCATTAGAAAAATTGCTCTGACATTATTAATTGTAGTCAACTTCTTTATAGGATACAGGTTAAACATCATGATAATAGTGAGACACCTCATATCCACTAGAAAGGTTGTGGTATTTAGGCATCTCCCCTCTCTTTGTCCACCAATCCTCTGCTGTATAGTTTCTATAGAAAGCATCCTATTCTTATAATTGATGAAATCATGATCTTCTAACCCCTCAAGACCTAGCACATCATCAATGTCATATGCATCTACGGTGAATTTTGTTCCTCTAACCCAGTAGCTCAACTCATCTTCCCTTATCACAGCGTTGGAGTAAAACTCCCTAATCAAGGGTTCACACATAGCTGGTAAATCACTTAGCAGCTTTTCCCATCCTCTCCCCTCAAAACAATTTGGGATAAAGGTGTCTCTCAAATCCTCCAAATCCACATACCTTTCTTGTATGATGCCTGCCCTTAAGAAAAAATTCTTGTATCTCTCAAAATGGGGAACAGACCTTGTAAGGTTGAATTTATTCAACCATCTAATTGGCTTTATTCCGTGCCAAATTTGCTTGTAATTCAGCATTTAGTAACCCTGTATTTAGGTGGGTTTGATGTAAGGGTAGTGAGTGAGATAGAGTGAAGTTTGCTCAAGAGTGTGCAAGAAAACAGAATGTCGCGGCTGGGACTCGCGGGTGACTCGCGGCTGCAAGCCGCCAGAAGCTGCACACGTGCCAAGCATGCTGGAAGATGAACAGTCATGCTAGCTGGAGCACTACAGGACAAAACAGGACAACTGGCCATACGGTTATCTCGCGACTGGATCTCGCGACTTAGTCAAGCCGCGAGGTCAAGCCGCGAGCCACCCCTGTTTTGTAAAAACCTGACGTTTCACATTCCTCTCCACTCCAGTATAAATACCCCTTTTACCCACGATTGAAAGAGAGCTTCCAGAGAGAATTTTGAGAGAGAAACCCTAGAGAAAAACTAGATTGATTCACACACAATCTATACCTTAGAGACTCTTCAAATTCCTCAACTCTCTTCCTCTCCATTGTCAAATCCTTGAGAGGCTTTATACCAAACCAGGTTCTCACCATTATCATCATTGTGAGACTGCTGTTTGGATTTCTGGGAAGCAGTTAGGAAGGAACCAATCTTCATTGGTTGATGCTACGGTCTAGTAGCGGAATCCGGGAAGCTAGAAAAGAAAAAGGTTCGGCGCAACCTCGTTGGAGCAAGAAGCTTGGAGGGCTTAGGTGCACTGGGTAGATTAGGCTTGGAGGGTCTATTGCTGTCCTTGTATCCCAACTATATTTTCTAGTGGATTGATTACCGCTTGGAGGGCGGCGGAGAGGTTTTTCGCCGAGGACTTCGGTTTCCTCTTCGATAACACATCGCGTGTTGTCTTTGTGTTTGCATCTTCCTTCCTCTCTATCTTTGCCTTTTTATTTATCTGCTGTGGATATTAATTTGTTATGGCTTAGATAGTATTTAATCAATTTCGTTTGATAGCATATGTTAAGTTTCCGCACACTAGTTGTTTGACATATTGCTTGAATTGATTAAGTTGTTATTTGGGGGTCTAAACGTTCAAAGGTGTTTTTGTACACGTTTTTGAACTTTCAATTGGTATCAGAGCGGGTACACTGATATTGGTTTCATTACCATTGTGTGATCCTTGACTCCCTTTTGAGATGGATAGGTCTCAATCCCTAAATGCACCTCCATATTTTGATGGTAGTAATTATGCTTTTTGGAAGGTTCGAATGAGAGCTTTTCTGTGTTCTATTGATGAATCCGTTTGGGATGCTGTTGAGATTGGTTGGACCAAACCAGAGGCAGCAAAATCCACATGGGATAAGGCAGCACTTGCTGCATCTAATGCTAACAGTAAAGCACTCAATGCTATTTTCTGTGGTGTGTCTCCAGATGAATTTCACAGGATTTCTCATATTACCGTGGCCAAAGAAGCATGGGAGATTTTGGAAACTACCTATGAAGGCACGAAGAAAGTGAAAGACACCAAGTTACAAATGCTGACCACTCGGTTTGAGGAGCTCAAAATGAGTGAGGATGAGTCTTTTGACTCTTTCTATGGGAAGTTAAATGAAGTGGTTGTCAGCAAGTTCAACTTGGGGGAGAAAACGGAGGACTCGAAGATTGTAAGAAAGATCCTTCGATCATTGCCGGAAAGTTTTCGAGCTAAAGTGACAGCAATAGAAGAGAGCAAGGACCTCGATGACATCAAAGTGCAAGAGCTGGTGGGTTCTCTGCAGACTTATGAGATGTCGCTGCCCAATCAACGGAAGAGTAAATCTCTTGCTCTAAAGACCATTAATGAGAAGGTGGAAGATCAAGACTCATCGGGAGAAGATGTGGTTGACAAAGATGTTGCATACCTTGTCAAAAATTTCAAAAAGTTTTTGAAATTCAAAAATAATGGCAAATTTGATGATAAAAGAAAATTCCAAAGTTCTGGAAGGGAGAAAAGGGAATTCAAAAGGAAAGATGGAAAAGAATCCCAACCTACACAAGGTGTCACTTGTTTCGAATGTAACGGGCATGGACACTTCAAAAAGGAATGTCCGAATTATTTGAAATCGAAAGGTAAAGTGTATGCCACGACCTTGAGTGACTCGGATTCGTCTGACTCAGAGTCTGAAGAGAGCTGTGATGGAGAGGGGAACTATTCAGCTTTTATGACTATTGCTCATGTTGAGTCGTCAGATGAACTGAATCTGCTTGTGCAAGACCTTGGAGAACATAGTGATGATGAATCACTAGGAATTGTTGAAGAATCGGATGCTGAAGAAGATGGAAGCAACGCGAATCTTCAGGAGAATTATAACTTACTTTTGGAGAAGTCCGGGGAATACACAAGGGTGGCCAAGGCTGCTGTGAGAAAAATGAAGAAGGCTGAGGAGGACTACAAAAGTCTCCTAATCCGATATAGGGAGGCCAAGTGTGAGATAGAAACTTTGAATGGAGAGTTGTCCGAAGCTTACACAAAAGTAAGGTTTCTTGAGAGTGAGGTTGTGCAAGCTAATGCTAAAGTAGAGAGGGTTACCACCAAGAAGCTAGATGATGTTATATCATCTCAAAAGAGCTTTTCAGACAAATCCGGATTGGGATATACCGGAGGAGGTAGTTCGTCTGGAAATATCACAAAAGAAGTAAAGTTTGTAAAGGCCAAAGATCCAGTTGTAGCTGACTCTACTGGTGAAAAGCTCGAGGTGAAGGAGAAGAAGAATTTGGTGAACCAACGGATGTTAAATCATCACAATCAGTTAGCAGGCAGGTCTGAATCTCGTGCCAAGTCACGTCCTCGACCCCAAAGAGGTCCTAGAGGAACTTATGTGTGCCACTACTGTGGACTTCAAGGGCATACTCGACCAAATTGCCAAAAGCTGAGAGCAAAGAATAGTGCAACCCCTCAAAGGTCAGGAGGACCTAGAAATGAGAGAAGAAGTTGGGCTGGAGATCAATCTAGAGATCAGAATGGTGATCCCGGAATGATGAACGTGATGAAGATGATTGGTGCATTCACCAACTGCTTGGAAAGCTTCTCACGAAGGTTTGAAAGCCCTAACTCCCGTACCCAATCCTATAAGGAAATCACCCCAAACGCAAGTGACGTGAGGGTGAATAAGGGTAC
The DNA here is from genome assembly GCF_001633185.2 of Quercus lobata. Lineage (NCBI taxonomy): Eukaryota > Viridiplantae > Streptophyta > Magnoliopsida > Fagales > Fagaceae > Quercus > Quercus lobata. The sequence continues at coordinate 35,167,096 of NC_044905.1, read as the reverse complement.
TCATGCATAAGCATTACAACATGTCCATGCATCAATACTTCCTATGCTTTGTGACTATGTTTGATTGTTTTGCTTGCTATTTTTGCTGTTGGTTGTTTGTTTGTCTTCTTGTACATTTCTTTAATTTTGTCTTATCAATCTTTTTGTTTCTTGTGTCAAAAATCCAAAAAACACATAAAAATAGAAAATCAAAAAGCTTGATTGACTTTGTTGAGCTTTTGTCTCAAAACTTGTTTTGCCTTGTACCTTTGTGCTAATGGCTTTGTGCATTTTCGAGCATTGCTTGTCTTTATGCACTTATATCACTGTGGGAAAAATCTTGAAATCTTTGTGATTGTTGTAAATAGATCTTCAAACTTGTCATGAATGATTAGTGAATGGTTTTGTTGATCTTGAGACTTGCATAGACTTGTGTCTATATATCTTCCCACTCTTTATTTTTGTTTTGCTAAAAAGAGCTCTCCAAATGTAAATCTCCAAATGAAAAGAGATATTGAGCTGCAAAAGCCTGTCGCACACTCTAGTATTTGACTAGGAAAAAGGGTAAGCGACCTTATATTGAAGTGATTGTTCATTCAAAAAGCCAAAGGCTTATTCATTAAAGTGAAATATCCTATATCACTCTCACAATGAGAGGTGATTGACTCAAAAGATCAAAAAGGTCAATTGTTATGTTTGAAAGTGGAGTCAAATGTAAAGCTCCAAATCATGTTATCAAGTTTTATGGGAGGTCATATATACATTCTTCTATAATTGAGATAGGTCACATGATCTAGTGCTAATTGTGTATGCCTTGGTTGAATTGATCATTGAAGCTTCACATTAGACGAAGGACTATCTCATTGTTGATATCCACACACAACACACAAGTTTATGTTCAATAAATGCCATATTCATTTGTGTGATTGTACTTGATGAAATGTGTTTTCACATGCTCAATCTTTGTTATTTCAAGCACAAAAAGATTTTTGAGTGTTTTAGGTGCTTTTGGAAAGTATTTTTGTTTGAAAAATCTGAAAATTTCAAAAAATCTGTTTTGCCCTGTTTTGGCGGCTCAGTCGCGGGTATGTCAAGTCGCGAGCCTCAGTCGCGTCTCCGCGGGTAATTTTTGGCGACTTGTTCGCGAGTGGAAGGTCCAGTCGCGAGGTTACTCAGAGATTTTCGCGGCTCAGCTCGCGACTCACTCGAGGGTAGACCTTCCAGTCGCGAAAAACACTTAGAAAAATTTTTTCAAAATTTTGTTCTTGAGCTGGCGACTGTATGGCGACTTATTCCAGTCGCGAAAAACGCGTGTTTTGCAGAAACAGGAGCAGTTTTTAAACCTTTTTCAGTTTTCCCTTGAACTTTTGTGACTGTTCATCTTCTCTTTAAACTTTCTCCTTTCCAAATACTCTGTGAATCCATTTTCAAACCTCATTGGTGCTTCATTTCTTATCCAAATCATCAAGAAAAGGTATGGGTTTTTGCTTTCTCTATCTCATTTTTTTCCTGAATATTTTTGCTACTGTTTGGTTTGATTTTGTGTTCGAAATACTTCTATCTTGTGTAATGGGTATGGCGTGTCTTGTTCGATATTATTCTCATCTGTTTTCATGTTGAGCGGTCACCATGTGAGTTTCATTGTTCTGATATTTGCCTATTATTGTGTCTGACAATCTTTTCTTAAATGGGTTTGGTGTCTTTTTGACTTACTCATTTCATTTGCTTGAGTATTGATGTTGGTGTTCGGTATTGGTTACTGAGTTGTTATGATAACATATTGTATGTCTATCATCCATGTGCACTATCACCATATTGCTGCACCTATCATTTCGTGCTCCTGTGTATTGTTGGTAGTTTGGTTGGGACTGCAATGTCTTCAATTTGTGTTTAAATATTGAAATTTTGTTTACACTGAATCTTGTTGACATTTCTCTTGTGTGGTATTATTGTTTGGTTCTTTGCTGTGGGCCTGTTCTCTTGCAGATGTCTCGTCGATCTTCCAGGGGTAAAGACATTGTTGCTGACGAACTAGCATCACCAGTTGCCAAAAGGACTCGACTATCATCTCAGGCTTCTCAAGACCCCAATGAGGATAGGTTCAGACTTCCTCTTAACTCACACGTCTACTCAAACGTGTTTGACAAGTCGACCACTATAGTGGAACGGGTGGTAGAGTTTAATACCTTAGGGACCACTTTCATCCCTCGAATCTTTGAGAAACGAGATTGGGCAAACTTGTTTGGGAACTTTGATGATCCAATGGATGAACTGGTTAAGGAATGCTTCTCCAATGCGACTGATCTTGGACCCCAACTCATTTTCTGGGTCAGAGGAACAGAGTTTAGTGTTACCCCAGACTCCATCGCAGATCTTCTCGGCATCACCAGACCTCAGAATGTGAATCTCACTCCTTACGATGAACGAAATCCAGAAGTTGGAGAAATTTTACAAATCCTAGGATACGATCATGAAGTATCCAGTGCAGGAACCTCCATCAGCACCGCAAAGTTTGCACCTGAGTTGACCACACTGAAGTTGATCATGTTCACCAATCTCTACCCACTGTCCAACACTACATTCATCAATCTTGGGAGAGCTCTGTTTCTCTGTGACCTTATTACAGGAGCCCCCATTGATATATGTGCTCACATCTACTACACCTTGAGGAAGACCGCGTGTCGATCTGCAGCTCGAGGAGTCATTCCATTTTGCAGTCTCATCATGAAGCTCATTCTTCGTGAAGGCATTATTCCTCCTGCCGATGGAAAAATATTACCTCGTCAACGTCCCATTTCCTTGTTCACTCTTCAAGCCAGCAGAAGTCACTCCTCTAAATCACCAAGGAGTGCTCACATATCTCCGGTTACTCCATCTGCCCCTGACTCAGAGACACCTGCACATACCACATCTACATCACGTGCAGTTCCTGAAGCTTCACCGGCTAGTATTCCGCAAGCACAGACTGCTCCTCATACTGATAGAGTCGGCAGTGTACTTGAGCATATTCAGAAACGCGTTGATGAGCTTGTGGCACTTCTCTACTCCACAAACAACCATGTCCAAATGCGTCTCGAGACTATGGAGAATCAGTTGGATGATATTCAACGAAAGTTGGACGAGAGCCTTTAGCTATTCCTGACAAAAAGGGGGAGAGCATTCAGTAAGGCGGAGAAAGTTTCAAAGGGAAGTGTGCATAGTGATAGGGGGAGTACACACATACTTTTGTCATACTTTTGTTTTTCCTCTAAACCTATAGTTTTCGGTTTATGCTTGTTGGACTAGTTTATGTTTATATGGGTTTGATACACTGTGTTTTGGTGTATAGTTGTTTCTAACTCTTATCATATACTCTTGGTTTAAACTTTAATATATTTTGATGATGTTATTCAGGATGTTTAGTGTTTTGTACCCATGTGCTTATGTAAGCTTTTAGGGTTATGTTTTTATGCATATTTGTAGGCTTTATGGTATGTACCTTGCTTAATGCAGCCTTTATGCTATGTTGAAATCAGTACTTTAATCTAAATGGTATGCATTTTGGTTTATGTACTGTCACTCTTGTGCCCTTGTAGGATTGTTCCTAGATGCATATGCCTTGTGCGATATGCATTGGTTGAGTGTTGTGCATACAAGTGTCTTGCCTTGTGCTTGTTAACTTGTATGTCCTTGTGTTCATTCCAAGTGTGAATGAGCACTGTGATCACTACCTTGTGGTGTTCACTTGATTGATCAAGCCGTGGTTTGTTTCTTAAACTCCATCTTTGCTTGATCTCATATTGCCTGTTTCATATGCATTTTATAATTTTCTGCTTACAATGATCATGGTGTATTGTTGTGTTTCAGGAGTATTATGTTCATATGATTCAAGTGCTTCACAGCTTCTAGAGTTAGGTGTGAGTGAGTTTTGTTCAACTGTTCCCAACTCACATGTTAAGTCTAGAGTCTGTTTTAGGGTTTTGTCACGGAATAGCCAAAGGGGGAGATTGTAAGGTTGAATTTATTCAACCATCTAATTGGCTTTATTCCGTGCCAAATTTGCTTGTAATTCAGCATTTAGTAACCCTGTATTTAGGTGGGTTTGATGTAAGGGTAGTGAGTGAGATAGAGTGAAGTTTGCTCAAGAGTGTGCAAGAAACAGAATGTCGCGGCTGGGACTCGCGGGTGACTCGCGGCTGCAAGCCGCCAGAAGCTGCACACGTGCCAAGCATGCTGGAAGATGAACAGTCATGCTAGCTGGAGCACTACAGGACAAAACAGGACAACTGGTCATACGGTTATCTCGCGACTGGATCTCGCGACTTAGTCAAGCCGCGAGGTCAAGCCGCGAGCCACCCCTGTTTTGTAAAAACCTGACGTTTCACATTCCTCTCCACTCCAGTATAAATACCCCTATTACCCACAATTGAAAGAGAGCTTCCAGAGAGAATTTTGAGAGAGAAACCCTAAAGAAAAACTAGATTGATTCACACACAATCTATACCTTAGAGACTCTTCAAATTCCTCAACTCTCTTCCTCTCCATTGTTAAATCCTTGAGAGGCATTATACCAAACCAGGTTCTCACCATCATCATCATTGTGAGACTGCTGTTTGAATTTCTGGGAAGCAGTTAGGAAGGAGCCAATCTACATTGGTTGATGCTACGGTCTAGTAGCGGAATCCGGAAAGTTAGAAAAGAAAAAGGTTCGGCGCAACCTCGTTGGAGCAAGAAGCTTGGAGGGCTTAGGTGCACTGGGTAGATTAGGCTTGGAGGGTCTATTGCTGTCCTTGTATCCCAACTATATTTTCTAGTGGATTGATTACCGCTTGGAGGGCGGCGGAGAGGTTTTTCGCCGAGGACTTCGGTTTCCTCTTCGATAACACATCGCGTGTTGTCTTTGTGTTTGCATCTTCCTTCCTCTCTATCTTTGCCTTTTTATTTATCTGCTGTGGATTTTAATTTGTTATGGCTTAGATAGTATTTAATCAATTTCGTTTGATAGCATATGTTAAGTTTCCGCACACTAGTTGTTTGACATATTGCTTGAATTGATTAAGTTGTTATTTGGGGGTCTAAACGTTCAAAGGTGTTTTTGTACACGTTTTTGAACTTTCAGACCTAAACAGATTATGGTCCATTTTCATTCTCTTATCTGCTTTCTTGGCAGGTGTTTTCTTCTTTGGGGATGAAGGAGCCATCTGTAGACAAACAGAAAAGGTCACAACAACAAAGCACAATACATGTATACTAAAAAAATCAGTACTCTGTTAGTGTCATAAAGAAATAAGCGTAGAGCAACAAGACCAAAGATGGCTTAAAGTCAGGTATAGAGGAAATGGCTCAAATCAAAAACCAACAACTCAAATGAGTGTACCCATTGGTAGAAACTCAAGAATAGACAACATTTTGCAGAAAAGTTCTAATGTTGCATAGTATAACATCACCCAAAGGGCAAACATATGTCAATGAGACATATCTTGATGAGTATGAAATGACTTAAAATACTAAAGACAGAAGCACACATAAGATATACCAACACAAAATCAAATCAATATATTCCAATAGACAAAACTCAATCATTTTGAATCAACTAAACAAAGTGAGTTCAAACAAAATGGGTATAAGTCAGTCAACAAACCCTAAGCATAGAGTAAGACAAAAGATAATGAACAAATCTAGCAACCTAAACAAGTTCACATAAACCAAGAGCCTCAACAAGCCATACATGGACAAAACTCAACACCGAATCACCAACCCATCACAAATCAGAATATCAACTCATAGAATCAAGAGGGAAATGCTCAAAAACAAGAAATACTGAGTGAGAAAGTAAGAACCCATACCATCTTCTTGAGGATTTTGAGAATAAATGAAGCAAAAATGAAGTTTGGAGAGAGTGACACAAAGTGTTTGGGTTAGTTTCAGTTGAGAGAGAAAGTGAATAGTCATAAAAGGTTCGAGGGAAAACTGAACACCTTTTAAAAACAGACCAACTTTTGCCAAACACGCGTTTTTCGTGACCGAGGTAAGTCGCCAGAAAGTCGCCAGTTTCACCCGCCAAAACACTTCAAGCTAAAAGTTTTGAAAAAATTTTCTAAGTGGTTTTCGCAACTGGAAGTCTCACTTGCGAGGGAGTCGTGAGCTGAGCTGCGAAAATCTCTGTGTACCCCTCGCAGCTGGACCTTCCACTCACGAACAAGTTGCCAAAACCGACCCGCGAGAATGCGATTGTGACATGCGACTTGTCTGACACGCAACTGAGTCACCAAAACAGGGCAACATTGTTTTTGAAATTTTTAGTTTTTGTAAAAACAAAATACTTTCTAAAAACCACTCAAAAATCTTTTTGTATTTGAATCAACAAAGATTAAGCATGTGAAAACACAATTTATCAAGTACAATCACACAAATGAATATGGCATTCATTGGACATAAACTTGTGTGTTGTGTGTGGATATCAACAATGAGATAGTCCTTAGTCTAATGTGAAGCTTCAATGATCAATTCAACCAAGGCATACATAATTAGCACTAGATCATGTGACCCATCTCAATTATAGAAGTACGCATATATGACCTCCCACAAGACTTGATTACATCACTTGGAGCTTTACATTTGGCACCAATTTCAATCATAACATTTGATCTTTTTGATCCTTTTGAAACAATCACATCTCATTGTGAGAATGATGTTTGATATTTCACCTTGATGGGATAGCCTTTGGCTTTTTGAAAAATCATACACTTTATTTTTGGTCGCTTTCCCTTTTTCGTAGTCAAATACTAGTATGTGCGAAGGCTTTTGCAGCTCAATATCTCTTTATATTTGGAGATTTACATTTGGTGAGCTCTTTTTAGCAAAATCAAAAAAATAAAGAGTGGGAAGATATATAGGCACAAGTCTATGCATGTCTCAAGATCAACATAACCATTCACTAATCATTCATGACAAGTTTGAAGATCTATTTACAACAGTCACATAGATTTCAAGATTTCTTCCACAGTGATAAGAGTGCAAAGGAACAAGCTACGCTCGTAAATGCACAAAGGTACAAGGCAAAACAAGTTTTAAGACAAAACTCAACAATGTCAATCAAACTTTTTGATTTTCTACTTTTTATGTGGTTTTTGGATTTTTGACAGATAAGAAGAAAAAGATTGATCAAAAGCAACATTAAAAAAATATGAATGAAAGTATGCAAAAACAGACAAACAAATTTCAACCCACACAATCAATAATCAAACAACCAAACAAAGTCACAAAGCATAGGAAGTATTGATGCATAGACATGTTGTAATGCTTATGCATGAGTACCCTTTTTCACCCACACATCACTTGTGTTTGGGGTGATTTCCTTATAGGATTGGGTACGGGAGTTAGGGCTTTCAAACCTTCGTGTGAAGCTTTCCAAGCAGTTGGTGAATGCACCAATCATCTTCATCACATCCATTATTTCGGGATCACCATTTCGATCTCTTGATGGTTCACCAGCCCAATTTCTCTTGTCATTTCTGGGTCCCCTTGACCTTGGAGTAGTTGCACTATTCATTGCTCTCAGCTTTTGACAATTTGGTCGAGTATGCCCTTGAAGTCCGCAGTGATGACACACATAGTTCGATCTAGGACCTCTTTATGGTCGTGGACAAGACTTGGCTCGGGATTCAGACCTGCCCACAGATTGATTACGGGGGTTGTTCAACATCCGTTGGTCCTCCACATTCCTCTTCTCCTCCATCTTGGGCTTCTCAGCTGTAGGGCTAACTTCAAGTGGCTCTTTGGCCTTTATAAACTTCACTTCTTTGGTGATATTGCCCGATGAGCTACTCCCTCCGATATATCCCAACCCGGATTTGTCTAAAAAATGCTTTTGAGATGAAATAACATCATCTAGCTTCTTGGTGGAGACCCTCTCTATCTTGATATTTGCTTGCACAACCTCTTGCTCAAGAAATCTCATTTTTGTGTAGGCTTCTGATAGCTCACCATTTAGTGTCTCTATCTCACATTTGGCCTCCTTATAGTAAATTAGGAGACTTTTATACTCCTCCTCTGCCTTCTTCATCTTTTTCACAGTTGCTTTGACCACCCTTGTGTACTCACCCAACTTCTCTAGGAGTGAGTTATAATTCTCTTGAAGATTGGCTGTGCTTTCATCTTCTTCTGCATCTGATTCTTCAACAACTCCCAATGATTCTTCATCACTATGCTCTCCAAGCTCTTGTACAAGCAAATTCAACTCATCTAAAGACTCAACATGCACAATAGTCATAAAAGCAGAGTAATTCCCTTCTTCGTCACAACTTTCCTCAAAATCAGAGTTGGATGAATCCGAGTCACTCAGTGTCGTGGCATACACCTTGCCTTTCGATTTCAAATAATTCGGACATTCTTTCTTAAAGTGTCCATGCCCGTTGCATTCAAAACAAGTGACACCTTGTGTAGATTGGGATTCTTTTCCATCTTTCTTTTTGAATTCCCTTTTCTCCATTCCTGAACTTTGGAATTTCCCTATATCACCAAATTTACCTTTATTCTTGAATTTTAAGAATTTCCGGAAATTTTTCACAAGGTATGCAATATCTTTGTCAACCACATCCTCATCCAATGAGTCATGGACTTCTAACCTTTCATTAATGGTCTTAAGAGCAAGAGATTTGCTCTTCCATTGAGTGGGCAGTGACAATTCATAAGTCTGAAGAGAACCAATCAACTTTTGGACTTTGATGTTATTAAGGTCCTTGCTCTCTTCAATCGCTGTCACTTTGGCACAAAAGTTTTCCGGCAATGACTGAAGGATTTTCCTTACTATTTAGAATCCTCCGTTTTCTCCCCCAAATTGAACTTACTGACAACCACCTCATTCAGCTTGTTATAGAAAGAGTCAAAGGACTCATCCTCACTCATTTTGAGCTCCTCAAACTGAGTGGTTAGCATCTGCTGCTTGGTGTCTTTCACTTTCTTTGTGCCTTTGTAGGTGGTCTCCAATATCTCCCATGCTTCTTTAGTAACGGTAATGTGAGAAATCCTGTGAAACTCATCTGGAGACACACCACAGAAAATAGCGTTAAGTGCTTTACTGTTAGCATTAGATGCGGCGAGTGCTGCCTTATCCCATGGGGATTTGGCTGCCTCAAGCCTGATCCAACATATATCAACAGCATCCCAAACTGATTCATCAATGGAATATAAAAATGCTCTCATGCGAACCTTCCAAAATGCATAATTACTACCATCAAAATATGGAGGTGCATTTAGGGATTGAGACCGGTCTATCTCAATATGGGGTCAAGGATCACACTATGGTAATGAAACCAATAACAGTGTACTTGCTCTGAGATACCAAATGAAAGTTCAAATAGTGTATAAAACGCTATGAACATTTAGACCCCCAATAACAAAATTATCAATTCAACCTTAATGTTAAACAATAAATGTGCGGAACATGAACATAAGCTAATAATCGAATCAATAAACAATCTAAACCATAAAAAATCACAATCACAGTAGTAATTAAATGGTAAAGATAAAGGGAAGAGAGATGCAAACACAAGGACAACACTCGATGTGTTCTCGAAGAGGAAACCGAAGCCCTTGGCGTAAAACCTCTCCGCCGCCCTCCAAGTGGTAAGTAATCCATTAGAAAATGTAGTTGGGATACATGAACAGTAATAGACCCTCCAAGCCTAATCTACCTAGTGTACCTAAGCCCTCCAAGCTTCTTGCTCCAACGAGGTTGCGTCGAACCTATTTCTTTTCTAGCTTCCTGGATTCCGCTACTTGACCATAGCATCAACCAATGTGAAATTGGTTCCTTCCTAACTGCTTCCCAAAGCACCAAACAGCCCTCGCACAGAAATGGATATGGTGAGAAAAGGTTTTGGTAAAAAGCCTCTCAAGGATTTAACAATGGAGAGGAAGAGAGTTAAGGAATTTGAAGAGTCTCTTAATGAAGATTGGGGATGAATCAATCTTTTTTTTTCTCTAGGGTTTCTCTCTCAAAATTCTCTCTGGAAGCTCTCTATCTTTCATGGGTAAAAGGGGTATATATACTAGGGTGAGAATGGAATGTGAAGAGTCAGGTTTTTCAAAATAGGGCTGGCTCATGGCTTGGCCTCGCGGCTTGACTGAGTCGCGAGTTCCAGCCGTGAGGTAACTGAATGGCCAGTTATCCTATTTTGTCCTGTAGTGCTCCAGCTAGCATGACGCTTCAACTTCTGGCATGCCTGGCACGTGTGCAGTTTCTGGTGGCTTGCAGCCGCGAGTCACCCGTGAGATCTAGTCACGAGTCCCTATTTTTCTTGCACATTCTTGAGCAGTTCTTTACACTATCTCACTCACTACCCTTACAAGAATCCCACCTAAATACAGGGTTACTAATTGCTGAAATACAAGCAAATTTGGCACAGAATAAAGCCAACAAGATGGTTGATTAAATTCAACCTTACAGACTCCGTTAAGATTGGATGTGTTAGACCAGAAAAACCCATGGCCAAATGGGATAAGGCTGTTATTGCTTTAACCAATTCCAATAGCAAAGCTATTAATGCAATTTTTTGTGGTGTGTCTACTCGAATTTCATAAGATATCTCATGTGAAGACTGCCCAAGAAGCATGGAAATTCCTTGAGACTACTTATGAGGGAACCAAAAAGGTCTAGGACACAAAGTTTCAAATTCTCACTCGATTCAAGGAAATGAAGATGAGTGAGGACGAGTCGTTTGACTCATTTTATGGTAGATCAACGAGATTGTTAGTGCCAAGCTTCATCTCAGAAAGAAGATTGAGGACACCAAAGTTGTGAGGAAGGTCCTAAAATCTCTACTTGAAAGCTTCCAGACCAAAGTCATTGCCATTGAAGAGAGCAAAGACTTGGATGCCATCAACATTTTGGTGCTTGTTGGCTTACTTCAAACTTATGAGCTTGGGCTGCCATCTAACAAAAGCAGCAAGTCCCTTGCTCTGAAGACCATAAATGAGTGAGCTGATGAGTCCTCGGATGAGGATGATGTAGAGAAAGAGGTGGTTTACCTTGCAAAGAATTTCTGAAAATTTTTGAAAATGAAGAATAATGGAAAGTTGTTTGGCAAGGGGAAATCTACATCTTTCAAGAATGACAAGAAAGATTTCAAGAAGGATGCCAAAGAGTCATTACCATCTCAAGGAATCGTTTGCTATGAATGCAACGAGCATGGACATTTGAAGGAGTGCCCAAACTATTTAAAAGGAAAGGGTAAGGTGTTAACTACCACCCTTAGTGATTCTGCAAAGCTCTAGTTCAGATTTGGAAGATAGCTATGATGGTGATGGTAATTATTCTGCCTTTATGGCAATTACCTTAGTGGGCACAAAGGAAGAATTAGAAGAATTGAATGAGGAACTTGGTGAACACATTGATGTTTAAGAAGTTGAAGCTACTGATGATGAAGGAGAATACCTTGATGAAGGTAATAGAAAGCTTCAAGTTGTATAAGATGCATTGCTTGAGGACTATGGCAAGTATGCTAAAGTGGCAAAGAGTGCAGTTATAAAGATGAAGAGAGTTGAAGAAGACCATAAATCCACTCTTGCGCAACTTTAAGATGCCAAATGTGCGCAACTTTAAGATGCCAAATGTGAAGTCGAGAATTCGAAAGAAGAGTTATTGAATGCTTATTCAAAGATCAAATTTCTTGAACTAGAAGTGATCCAAGTAAATGCAAAGGTTGAGCGCATCACAACCAAGAAGCTTGATAGCGTGCTCACATCTCAAAAGTCCTTTTCGGACAAGACCGGATTGGGTTGCACTGGTGAAGGAAGTTCAAGTGCTAAACCAAAAAGGGAGATGAAGTTCGTATCAGCAAAGGTTGTGGAAAAGCCTAAGGTTGGGAGTCCAATTGTTGAGAAGAAGGCCATTGTGGCAAATTCTAAGGCAAAAGGGAAGTCATTGCCTAAGAATCAAAGGGGATCTCAAGTGAAGCATTTTTGCCATCGCTGTGGCATTTGTGGTCATACAAGACCAAATTGCTTCAAGCTTCATGCTCTTAAAAGAGCCGATCTTCAAAGCGCTCAATGAAATGAAAAGGGGAAGCCAAGAGGAAAGCAAGCCAAGGAAGACAATGGTACACACCTCATAGGGGATGTCATGGAGATGCTCAATAGCATTTCATTGTGCCTAGCTAGCTTCACCTTGAGGTTTGAGCATAATGTCGCATGTACCCACCCCCTATTAAGGATCTCACCTAAAACACCTGTGTGGTGTGGGTGAAGAAGGGTGCATATGCATGATTTCAATACCATGTCCATGCATTAATATTTCCAATGTTTTAGGGACATAGTATCAAGCATGCTCTCATGTGCATCCTCTTTGGGCTATATCATTTGTGTATCAGGCTACCCCTCTAGCATGTTTCTTTTAATAGCTTTTTATTTAAAAGTTTGTTTGTTTATGATCTTACTTCATTTTTTTTGTTTTGAGTGAGATCTTACTTCATTGTTTTTGTTTTGAGTAAAAATCCAAAATCACATAAAAAGTACAAAATCCAAAAAGTTTGATCCCTTAAGTTGTGTCATATCACATGTTGAGTTTGGCCTAGTACCTTCATACTAATGGCATGGTGTATTTATGAGCTTAGTATTGTTATGTATGCACATATTGAATGTGAGTGAAATCTAGAAATCTATGTTTTATTGTTGTAAATAGATCTTTAAGTTTGTCATGAATGTCTAGCCAATAGTCTTGATTGATCTTGATACATGCGTTGACTTGATCTTATATATCTCCTCATATTTAGTTTTTTGTTAAAAAGCTATTCAAATGTCAATCTCTAAAAAGAGAAAGAGCTGAAAAGCTTTACTTCAAAAACTAGTTAGACTAGGAAAAGGAGGAGCAAAATGTATTCAAAATATATGATGACAAAGCCAAAGGCCTCTTCAAAGAAATATAAAACATTTCATGGCATCGATGCTCAAAAATTGAGTTGTGCTGATCAAAGTATGAAAAATGGAAGCCAAATAAAAAGTTTTCAATCAATGTAAACAATTTGGTGAGGAGTCATATACATTCATTTCTATTCATGAGATAGGTCTCTTGACTTAGTGCTATTTGTGTATGACTTGATTGAATTGATCATTGAAGCTTCATGTTAGACTATGGTCTAATTCATAATTGATACTCACACACAACACACATTTCTAATGTTCAATGAATATCCATTTCATTTGTGTCATTGTACGAGTTTAAATGTGATATGTTTATGCTCAATCACTTGTTGATTAAACCAAAAGGATTTTTGAGTGTTTTATTTGTTTTTGGAAGTGATTTTTGTCAATCTTGTTTTTGAAAATTTTTCTCAAAAAGTCAAAATTTTTTGTTGAAAAACTTTGTGTTTGGCAATTTCATGACTTATCTTGCGGGTCGATGCAGTCACATCCAAGTCTCGAGATGAAATGGGGAAATTCAGTCTCTTTGTAATTTCAGGTAGAAAGTTTCGCGACTCATTCACGAGTTCTTTGCGACTCAGTCTTGACCCACAAAACCAGCCCTGTGCATTTTGCACAATTCACGAGTAACTCGCAAATGGCTTATGAGTCACTGACTCACGAAATGTGCAAAAAGATAGTTTTAAAGGGCTTGAAATGTAAGTTTTCAAAAAAATTGTCTTTTGCTTTCTGCGACTCCCACTCCCCAAATCACCAAATTTCTTCAAAACTCAACCTTTTTCTCTTGAATTTCAACTCTAAGACTTCTCTGAGGTAATTTCTAACACCTTTCATCTTTTAAATCCATAATTTCTGTCTTAGATTGCTTAAAACCTAGGTTTGAGTTTGTTTTTCTTTAGGGGTTGGGTATAATTTTTGCAAAATTTATGTGAAATTGTTGATTGGGCTTTGTCCCATTTGTGTTGATGATGATTATGTTGGCCCCTTGTGGCATTTTGAATTTTCATTAAGGCATATTTTCACATGTTCATGCATTTTTCATCATCTAGGGTTATTTTGAGCATGTTAAGTGTTTGATAAAATGCCCCTAAGGCATTTTTTCACTCGTTTGGACTACAATGAGTACCAAACTTTGGGGATAGCCATGTTTCCTCATTAGGAACATGTTTTGATCACTATTTGTGTGTGTAGACACTGCATTTTGTACCCCTTATAACTCGGGCCACCATCTCCAATGTTGTAAGAGTTCCAAAGCCCAAGTTTGGTTTAGGGCCCAATTAGATGAAAGTTGACTTGAAAAAAGTGTTTATGAAAAATATAACTTATTTTTGGACCACGCATGCTCAAGCTCTGCGTGTGCATGCTAGGGTTCCAGAAACTATGAATATGCGTGTGTAACTCTAGAATGACAATATTGAATATGCATTTAACAAGATTAAGACGTATGACACAATGAGTGGAAGTCGACCCACGGGTCAGGCGGTCATGGATGCCTAACACCTTCCCAAGCCGTAACTAAACTCCAAACCATACTCTTGTAGTAAGACTAGTCCTTCTATGAAGGGTGCTATATATATGGTTCCTAGACCTAATCTAGGTGGTGACTCCATTTCTTTTCTCTACCCTGGTTCACTCGGCCAAGGCGTACTCCCCTCCTGTTGCGCCCACAGTGGCGATTCCATTAGGGATGGAGAGTTTGATTCCAATGTGTCTTATTTCTCAATCTTGATAAAGGTTTGTTCAATATTTGTTTGCACACACTTCACTTGGTTCTTTTGTCCCTTTCACCCCGGTTGGTGATAAGTGGGAAGATGAGTACACTCCATTCAGGCCAAAGTCTTTCAGAGTTCATCCCACCAACTCATAATCTATGCCATTGCCTATGATGGGCTTTGAGTACGTTAATTGTTTGCCACCAATCCACAACGTTCCATTTAGGCCCAAGGTTGGAATCATGGCCCACCTAGTTGTGAGTGACCCATTGATCTATCCCTTCAGCTCTAAAGAGCCTACCTACACTTAGAGAGATCTTAGATCTATTAATAAAAGGGTGCCCTTTTATATCTCTTGTTTGTTCAACCATATATCTTGTATTCACCAAATTCTAAAGGAGAAATAAAAGATGTAAAAATTTGAGGATGACCTAAAAGTTATACCCTAAGATGTTGGCATAAAAGAAAAGAAGTTCTTACATGTAAGATGCTTATTACAAAGTCCAAAGGCATATCTTAACTTTAAAGGTTCATAAGACCATAGCCTAGTCGCTATCATAAGCCTAAATCAAAAGGCCTCTTGAAAAGGAGAACCTGGGGCCCAAGGTAACAAATATGCTATGGACTTAGCAACCAACATCTTACAAAACCAACATGAAATTCTCTGATCTTGGGCATGCCAAAGCCCAAAATGATGAGAAATTCATGGATTTTGAATGAAATGCTACAATATATCCTAGCTAGAAGGCTACTCCAAAAAAAATGATGATGATAATGATGAAAAAAAGAAGAGCCCAAAGGTGATGGATATGTTGTAAGCCCATGTTCGAGACAAAGGGTTGAAAATCTCTATGCACATTCTAATGAAAGCCCACGAGAGTAAAGATGAGAGCTTTGTTGTAAATGGACTCAAGACCAGTGAAACAAGGGGCAAGGTTCATGAGAGGAAAGGGAGTGATTTTGTAATTGGGCCTTAATTAAAATGGACTTAAGGACTTTCTAAAAACATCTAAGTCAATAAAAAAAACCTTTTAATTGGGATATGGGCTTAATAAAATGGGACTTCTTTTCAGGCACCATTGCACCACCAAGATAAAGAAAGTACGTCCCCACTCCAATTTGGGTCTGAGAAAAGAACGGAAGGTGTTTGGTCAAGATTGAGGAAACATATCAAGAAGAGGTATCTTAAGAAGATACATTTCAAGAGGAAGTATCTCAAGAAGGAATGGCTGCTCCAATTGATGATAGGACCGCAAAAAATATATTCAAGGCAATAGAAGAATAAAGCAATGCTCTCAAGAAAATAGGAGGTCTTCTTACCAAGTTAGAGAAGAGCAAGCACAAAAAGCTAGTACATGTGGAGATACATGATGAGGATGAAAGGGAGGATTGAGATGAAAGGGATAAGGCTAAAATTTGAAAGGAACAAGCAATTTTAGAAACTCACCGCGAATGCCAAGGCCATGAAGGAAAAAATGGACAAAATGCAACTAGCCTTTCGCAAGGCTTTAGGAATGGATGATTGTTTCTACAATATGGGTGGAGTGGGCTCCAAAACTCCCATTGCATTGCCTCAAAGTTTAAGATTTCTGATGTGGAAAAAATTGATAGGATTGGAAATCCTAAGCAACATTTTAGGAGATATCTAAACATCGCTGAAATGAAAAGGTTGGATGAGAAGCAAATTTTACATGCATTTCCTCTATCCCTCACAGGGGGTGCATCAAGATGGTACTATAGCTTATGTTAGGTTCTAAGACTTTAGGAACTAATGTTTTAGAACTTCAATTTGTATATGTTGGCAAACCATGATCAAAACATTTAGTTTAGGTTTAGACTTGCTCAAAGTTTGGTTTAATGTAAGTTTGGAATCAAGTAATTGCAGGAAATTACTATTCAATTTCTGCAAGGCTCGATTGATCGAAAATTAGACTCAATTAATTGAGAATCATAGATCAGCAATTTTCTACAAAATTCTCAAACTAGCCTAAGCCCATATGACGTGTAGGGTTAAGTGTTTCACTCCAAGTATAAAAGGAAAAACCCTAGCTATGTTTTAGAAGTCTTGGTTGAGTTGTGTGTTGAATCTTTTGTGAGATCTGAGAGGTGTTTACCTTTAAACACACACATAGAGCTATAAAGATCAAGATTCACATCAAGAACTTGATGGTTGTTTTAGTTGCTGCATAAAGAACTTTCAAGAAGATCTAAAACCTTTGAGTGGAGTCTCAAAGTCACAAGTAGGAGAACTTGTGGTTGCTGCAGATCAAGGAAAGAAATAGTCCATGGACTCGGAGCTATCAAGTGGTTGTGGTAGTAAGTTTTCTACATGAGGTAGCAATAGGATATTAGTGGTCTAATTCTTATTGTACAAATTTCAATTCTTTCATAGTGGATCTGTTTTTACCTTGAGGATAGCTAGGTTAAATCCTCCTCAGGTTTTTTACCGTTTTGGTTTTCTTGGGTCATCAGATCTGTGTGTTCTTTACTTTCCGCATTATATTTGTTTTACACATATTGGTTTAACCTAGATTTAATTAAAAAACTTGTTAATCAACTTGGCTTAATATTAGGTTAAACATATTGTGTTAAGGGGTCTAAAACCTAACAAGTGGTATTAGAGTAGGTTAGCTCTTGTGTTAGATCTCTTGATCTAAGAGTTGATCCTTGACCCCTGTTGTCATGGAACACGATCACTCTCTTGTGATCCATCCACACTTAGATGGGAATAACTATGCCTATTGGAAGTTTAGGATGAAAGCCTTCTTAAATCTATAGATGAAAGAGTGTGGAACTTGGTTGAATAAGGATGGCAGAAACCAACTACTCCTATTAGTGGGTGGTGTACTTCCCAAAAAGATGCAGCTGCTTTTAATAGCAAAGCCATGAATGCTATTTTTAATATTGTTTCTATGGAGGAGTTTAGGAGAATCTCAAATGTTGAGGTTGCTCATATTGCGTGGATAATTCTCCAAACTGTGCATGAAGGCACAAAGGCAGTTAAAATAAACAAGTTGTCGTAGTTAACAACTAGATTTGAAAGCATTAGGATGTTTGAGGATGAAAGTTTTGATGAATTCTATGCTAAACTTAATGATATTGTTAATTCTGCATATAATTTGGGTAAAATTTATGATCAACCTAAGATAGTTAGAAAAATTCTTAGATCCTTAACTGAGGACTTTAGACCTAAAGTAACTGTCATTACTGAAAGTAAGGATGTGGACTTCATCCCTGTCGATGAGCTTGTAGGATCTCTACAATCCTATGAGTTAGACCTACCCAAAACAAACAAATCTAAATCAATGGCTCTTAAGTCAGTTGATGATGTTGATGATAATGGATTTGATGATGAACTCTCTTCTACATAGTTGCATATCTTGCCAAGAACTTTAGAAACTTTCTTAGGAATAACAATAGAAGGGCAAGAGGTAGAAACAATGTTGAACCTAAGAACTTAAAGAAAAATGAACCAACTAAAATCAATAATGCTGAAAAATCAAAAGAAAAAGTTGGTCAATCTTCTTGTAATTCTCTAGGTCAACAATGTTTTGGTTGTCAAGGGTATGCTTATGTAAAATCTGAATGTCCAACATTCTTGAGATCAGAGGGTAAAGCTATGGCTATAACCCTTAGTGATGGTGAAGTTTTTGATCACGAGTTTGGAAGTGATGAAGATGGAAACTTCTTTGCTTTCACAGCTATTGTTATAGTTAATGAAAGTGATTTGGTTGAAGAGAACCCTTCTGATGGGGAACTCTCTGAGTGTGCTAACTTGCAAGAAGCTTATAACAAGCTATGCAAGGTTGCTGCAAAGGATACAATGAGTGTGGATTTAGGGCTAAAGAAGATAGCCATTCTTGAACAAGAAAAGAAAAACTTGTTGTTGAATTTGTTTGATGCTAATGAACTGGTTAATAAGGAGAAGACTGAAAATATTATGTTGCTTGATAGGATTAAGAACCTAGAATTAGAATTGTCTATTGCTAGAGAACAAACAAATAGTTCTGCTAGTTCTAAACTTGATCACATGTTGAGTATTCAGAAGTCTCCCTTAGACAAATCAGGTTTAGGTTTTGTTGATAGCATCTCTGTGCCTGAAACTCATTCAACAAACTTTGTTCATTCTTTTGAGCCATCTAAGATAGAAGTTGTCAAACCAAAAGAAGATGTTCCTGTTCCTAGGAAGATTAGGATTGATCTTATAGAGTCTAAGCCTAAGAGTCCTAACTTCCCTAAGGACAAGAAGCATGTTAGACCTTTGTGGGTTTGTCATTTTTGTGGAAAAGCTAGGCATACTCGCCCAAACTGTTTCAAGTTGCAAGCTGCAAAGTGAGCAAATAAGCAAAAAGTACTTGTGCCTCAAGCACAAGATCCTATGGTACTTATTGGTGAATTCGTAAAAGGCTTTAAACCTTTATACCAATGTTGGAGTTGCTCAATGTTCTAATATGAATAATAACTCCAAAACCAAAGTTGCATCTAAGAGGTTATAGATGCAAAAGACTTAATCTAATTGAGTCTTTCTGACATGGTCCTTGTGCTTCATCTTAAAATCCTTTGTGACAATTTTCTTGATTTTTTGTTTTCTTTTGTTTCTAGGATTTGCATTGCATTACATTCATGCATTTCATATTAAGTTGTTTTTCTTACAAAAAAAATAAAAAAAATGGAAAGAGGAATGTGGAAGGATGTGTTTTGTATTACATATCATGGATGTGTAGTTAAGGTTGGCCATATTATCTTTGCATAACATGCTTGTGTACCTTGGTTAGCTTGGATGAGCTTATTTTTCTGCACTTTGCTAGTTTAAGCTATGTAGTGCATGTTGTGTGTGAGTTGTTTATAGTTTTTGATCACATAATCTTGATTTTGAAGTCACATGTTTTTTATTGTAAGGACTAAAAAATCTTAAGAGAAATGCATAAATAATCATCTCACCACTGTTTACTAGTCAATCATGAACACCTTAGTGCATATCGTAAGATTTTGTGCTCGAGAAAGTGTAGCACATGCACAAAAGGAAAATAAGGTGTAGTCTTTTTTTTTTAAAAAAAGAATGCATATATACAATAAGGCTAAATAAAAAAATAAAATGCATGATTGCAAGCTTGTTTTCTAGGAGATGTGGGAGTTATATGATGTAACTCTTTAGGTGATAGTCACTTTCAAATTTGTGTGATAAATAATGTAGAAATTGTGATTGGTTACTATCTACATATCACCTCACATGTATCTCATGCTGTTACTAGTTGCACATACTTCACAAGTTATTCTTTGCTAAACTTAGTACATGAAATTGTGTGTGAATTTGTTTTGGCCATCCAAGATTATATATTCTATGATTTTGATACAAAATATGTTCAAGGGTTGAAAATTTTGGGGTAAGGTTTTGAAAATCTTGTTTTTGAAATTCTAGGTTGAAAAAAATTGTTTTTGAAAAACTTTTAAACTCATTCTCATGCATTTCATTCATGAAATTATTTGGGTTAAGTGTTTTCTGCATAAACTTCTACAGTTTTTCAAAAAATTTTGTTTTCCAAAATTTCGATTGATTGAATGTGTTTTCTGACTGATTGAAAATCCTTTAACTTTTAAGTTTGGTCTTGGGTTGGTTCGATTGATATTTGATTGGTACTCGATCAATCCAATATGTTTTTCGATCGATCGAAACCATTTTTCGACCGATCGAAATTTTAAGTGATTTTAAAGAAAACCTTATGTCTGGCTTGATTGGTACCCAATTGGTACTCGATTGATCGAGATTCAAAAGGAAAGAAAAATAAAAGGCTTTTTCTCAGCACGTGTTCTTCACTTTTTCAAATAGTTTTCTCTCATTTTTGTCTTTTTCTCTCTCGACCAATCCAATCCAAGATTTTTTGCCGTTTTCCACCTCAAATCTTCAAGGGTTTTTGTCCTCAAGTGTAGGTAAGACCTAAATACCCTTCCTTTTTCAATTTATTTACATCTATCATGCATTTTCTTCATTTTTTCAAACTAAGAATTTTTTGGGTTTTTTGATTTTTGGTTTGTTCTTGTTCAAATTTGATCAATGGGTTTTTGTTCTTAGATGATATATACATGATTCCATTGCATTAATTTGATCAATTTTGTGATTTGAGAAAGATTTGAAATTCTAGGGCTTGAAATTTTGCAAAATTGGGGTTTTGTTCAATTAAGCATAAATTGATGAAACTGACTCGTGAAATTGATGGATTAAGTCATTATATGATGTGCTCTAACTAGTATAAGGATTAATTGATCAATTTGATTTGGTTTTGAAAAGTGGGTTTTTCAAAATTTGGGGTTTTAGGTTAAAACTCTTTTGTTCAAGTCAATTGTTGGTAAAGTTGGTAAAATTGAACAAGTTTTTGTGCATTAGAGCATGCATCATATGTGCATTCATTACATGGATAATATTGTTTGTTATTTGTTGATATACATTGTGCTCTAACCCTTTCTAATGTAGTCTGCCCTTGGTTTTTGTGTTTTCTTTTTGTTTTATTTTTCCTTTATACTCTTAGAGTCATGGTTAGGAAAAATAGAGCTAAGAAAAACACTACCTCCTCCTTTTTTGACTTTGAAAGGTCTAGATTTCAGTTTAAGTCAAATCAATAAACCTATGAGAAGTTGAATATTTTTAAGTCTGTTTGGGCTGAGAGAAAAGTTATCCTAGATGATGTTAATCCTGAGATTCGTAGGAATTTTGAGAGTAGCGGTTGGTTACCTCTTTTGGATGTTGAGCATCCTCCTCCAATTGCATTGATTAGAGAGTTTTATTCAAGCCTTGCTATTCATTCCAATGACTCCAATATTCACTATGTGAGGACTTGGATAAGGGGTGAAGAGTTTGTCATTACCCATGAGGTAGTGGCTACAGCTCTCAATATACGTTTGGTACAGCAGCCTATGTATTCGTATATAGAGTTTCCTCCCATTAACGACATTATGTCTCTTCTTACTGGTACTACCATTAGTTGGGGTACTGATCCTAGGATTACCACACATAAGCTTACTGAGTTCAATTATTTGTTCTTTAGAATTTCTTGTCATAGCGTCTGGCCTATTTCTCATATACATACCATTCCCATTGAGAGATGTGCGTTTTTGTACACTCTCATCACTGATGCTCCTATTAGCTTTCCTACTCTTTTCATTCATTCTCTTGTAGAGGTTCATTGGTGTTGTGCTAAGTATCATTGTTTGTTTTTCCTGGTGTTTATACATAGGATTCTTTTAGATTTAGGTTTAGAGGACTTCCTCGCGTCAGAGCCTGTTCATATCATCGCTTCTATAGGTGACACCTTTCTTAGGCAAAGGGCTGCTTAGTTAAGAGCTAGCTCTAAATGCCCTAGAGTCGAGTCTTCTACAAGTGATACATTTAGAGCCCTTCCTTCAGGTGATCCTACTGTTGAGGATTTTGTGGACCCCACTGCTACTATGGATCCTCCACCATCTACATCATCATCTTTATCTATGCGCACTATGCTGGAGACGTGTCTCACCGTTCAGGCGGCACATGGATAGATTTTGTTGGATTTGCTCAATGAGGCTATGACCTTACGAGCAGATTTAGCTGATGCTAGATGTGCTTCTCCACCGGCTCCACCCTCGGATTAGCCTTGATTGCCCTTTGGCAATATGTCACAAAAAGGGGGAGTGCATTGTGATTGGGGGAGATATATATAAATATATATTTGGTGTATATTGTATTTAAGGGGGAGATATGTTTTGATGATGTGATTGTACATGTTAGGGGGAGACATTGCTTTTATATTTTTTATGTTCTTGTTTCACAAACTATGATACATTGGTTATGATTTATATTATGAGTTTATTCATGGTATATGTCTTTTATTTTATGTTTTGTGAAAACAAGAAATTTATTTTGGTTTACTTGTATTTTCCACACATGTGTTTATAGTTTGTTTAGTGTTTCAGGAATTTACAGGTTGATTCATTCAAAGCTGCTGTCTATTTTTGCAACTGATAGATAGTAGTTAGGTTGAATTGTATTTTGGGCAACATTATGTAATTGGGCTGTTTTTACTTTGAGCATTTTATTTTGTGTAATTTGTTTTGTCACGAATTGCCAAAGGGGGAGATCGTTAGGTTCTAAGACTTTAGGAACTAATGTATTAGAACTTCAAATTGTATATGTTGGCAAACCTTGATCAAAACATTTAGTCTAGGTTTAGACTTGCTCAAAGTTTGGTTTAATGTAATTTTGGAATCGAGTAATTGTAGGAAATTACTATTTAATTTTTACAAGGCTCGACGATCGAAAATTAGACTCAATCGATTGAGAATCGTGGGTTAGCAATATTTTGTAGAATTCTCAAACCAGCCCAAGACAATATGATGTTTAGGGTTTAGTGTTTCACTCCAAGTATAAAAGGAAAAACCCTAGCTACATTTTAGAAGTCTTTGTTGAGTTGTGTGTTGAATCTTTTGTGAGATCTGAGAGGTGTTTACCTTCAAACACACACATAAAGCTATGAAGATCAAGATTCACATCAAGAACTTGATGGTTATTTTAGTTGCTGCATAAAGAACTTTCAGGAAGATTTAAAACCTTTGTGTGGAGTCTCAAAGTCACAAGTAGGAGAACTTGTGGTTTTTGCAAATCAAGGAAAGAAGTAGCCCGTGAACTCGAAGCTGTCACGTGGTCATAGTAGTAAGATTTCTACACGAGGTAGCAATAGGATGTTAGTGGTCTAAGTCTTATTGTACAAACTTTAATTCTTTCATAGTGGATTTGTTTTTACCTTGAGGATAGCTAAGTTAAATCTTCTCTAGCTTTTTTACCTGTATGGTTTTTGTGGGTCATCAGATTTGTGTGTTCTTTACTTTCCGCATTATATTTGTTTTACACATATTGGTTTAACCTAGATTTAATTAACAAACTTGTTAATCAACTTGGCTTAATATTAGGTTAAACATATTGTGTTAAGGGGTCTAAAACCTAACAATGCACTTCCTAGTCCCTAGTTGGCTAGTACACACTCTCTTAACAACTAAAAAAAAGTAGGCCAGTACACACTTCTTACTCACACTCCATAGAACAAGAAAAAAAATGTCTAGAACTATACCTTTTTGTGTCACAATGTTGCAACAATTTTAATATGATAGATAATGAGTGATGATGAAAAAATGGTAGATTCATATGAAAATGAAAGACAACTAGTCATAGTTTGCCATATAAAATAGTTATGGAAAATGATATATCAAATGATGGGACTCTAAAATTATTTGCACATTGCACATGATGATGATTAATTTGCATTTGGAATGTCTTAATTGTCTATATGCTTATTTATTGAAAATTTGAAAGTGGATAAAACTAAGATTATATCTAAAAATAATAATGTTTTTTTGAAAAAGGTAGATAAACAATTAAGTTTTAAAAAGTTGGGAAAAATTAACAGATATTTTAAGGGGAAAATTGCACATTACCATCCTAAATTATATCTCATATAACATTTTGCATCCTAAACTATTCGAATACATAGTTTGCACCTTAAACTATAACCCTCGTTACACTTTGCACTCAGCCGTTAGTTTTATTATTAAGTTGGATGGAAATATGAAGCACACGTCTTGCATGTGCGTTGCTTAAGTGGCACAAACTTTTTTTGAGATAATATAGACAGAAGATATAGGGAATGGGAAAGGAGGGAGTGGGAAGAAAGACCAAACCCCCCCTATTCCCAAGCAATTAAAAACAAAACTTCTATTTTTTTTTTCTTGTTCTCTCTCTCTCTTATGTGTATCACGCATCAGCCTCTCTCCCCAAATCAGAATTCCTGCAACCCTAAAGACATCCATTATTTTAAGGGTATTAGTTTAAAAAATATTTTTAGAAACTTTTTTATGTGAAAAAAAGTAACTTTTTTTTTTTTTTTGAGATAATTTATAATAGAATAATACTAGATATACAAACTATATACCGCCAACTCCACAATTACAATAAAGATCTTTTTGAATAATATCTAATAAACATGGTATCAAAAATTTTCTAAAATAATCTATTAAAAAACGTCATAAAGACATCCATTAATCGTATTCAAAAAAGTTAACCAAACATACATTAATTATTACGATAATTAATGGATTATAACAAATAACAATAAAATGATATATTTAAGAGAATATCGTGAGTTTAAATGGTAATGATGAAGACTTTTTTATTGTTAACCTCAAAACATTTTTATTTTTTAAATTGAGAATTGAACTTGGTTGAGGCATGTAGTACAAGGTCTGTACTTCAATCTATGTACTGCAAAAAAATTGGAACGCTATAAATGAAACTCGAGGAAGTTCGCTTCAATTATCGAAAGTTTCTGCAGATCTTCCTGATATTGTTGCACTAGATCATTCAGAAAGCTTTTTCTTTTCTTTTTTTGTGGATACAATGCAATACCCACTGATTTTAGTCTCCTAGAAAGCCCGTGACTAAAGCAAAGATTATGTTTCTAGTGGGAAGTTTAGGTCAAAATTTATCAAAAGACGAAATTGAATTGCGAAGGAATCAAGGTTCATTTCATTGGTAAGGTTCTTCCTTCCAACACTAAATTTTGAAAATGAAATTTATAGTCAATACTCCACTAAGGAGGATAGAATTTTCTTGAGTTTGTCTCATGCGAATGATATATTATTGTGCCAAATGCAAAGCATCAATTCTCAATTTTATTTTTTTAATTTTTTTTTTGTCCTTTCTCACATTGATGTTAAAACTGTTTTTTATAATATGTATGACTTTATTTGGTACTAATTCGTAAAAAAATTGTTAGATTCGTCTGTCATTTCAGCATTAGAATTGTTTTCTTAATTTGATTTGATTTTGTACCTTGTTTTTGGTTTTTGGCCAAAACCACTAATGGTGGAGGAACCAGGAATCTTCAAAGGCATTGGTTGAATGGCATTTTTCATCTTTGGCACTAAAAAAGTTGTTGTCCTTGGAGGCTTAGAAATTACTAGAATTCAACTTGCAAAGATAGACGCTATTCTTTAGTTAGGCCATCATTGCAGGGAAATGGTTGTATGTATCTGTTTCTTGCAAAAATGATTGAAAAAGACAACATTTCTTTGTGGATAGGCACAGCAGGCTAGCTCTAGCTTGCTACAAAGCTTATGCTAATCCATTGATGTAAGTGTAAAAATTAAAAAAACCGAAGTGCCGTAACCAACAAAAAATATCAACACGTTTTTATAAAACTTTCTATTAATCCAAACACGTTTATATTTTAATCTTGAATATTAATAAGCCTGTAGGCTGTGTACATCATGCATTGTATTATGATATGATAATGAATCATAAACCCAGAATGATCTTGACCATATGGGGCCAGTCTCTGTCGTCCCGTTCTGGAGTGAGCTGGAGGGCAATCATCATCTTTTGTTTTTGTATATATTTTGAATTATTTAAGAAATTATGGTTTTAAATTTATGGGATCCATTTAATAATAATAATAATGAAAAGAGTAATGTTAGAAATATTACAAATTTTACTATATAAAACTTACAAACTCAATATGAGTAGTGCAACAGTATCAACTCATTTTTACAAAACTTTCTACTAATCCGAATGTGTTATGTTCGAATCTTGCATAGTATTTTGATATGATATTGAATCATAAACCTAGAACGATCTTGATCATATGGGCCACTCCAATGGTGCTTATTGATAATGGATCTGCATTAAATGTGTGCCCTTTTAGGACCGCTCTCAAAATTGGTTTAAATGTGAAGACAATCATTTCCACTCCTTTGACTGTTAGAGCTTATGACAACATTTTAAGAAAGGTCATAGGAACTTTCAAGGCTCCTTGCAACATTGGTCTGTTGGAAACAATTGTAGAATTTCACATGATGGACATCTCCCCTAACTACAACCTTCTCTTAGGAAGAGCATGGCTTCATCCCATTGGAGCTATCCCTTCCACTCTACACCAAAAGATGAAGATCCCATGGAAAAAGAGGAATTGCTTTAGTGCTTGGTGATGGTGAGATCCTAGTTCCCGTTTGTGGACTTGAAGAGGGAGGAAATGAGCTTCTAATGAGTAGCTTTAAGCTTGTAAACATGGTTGATTATGGATTAAAGAATGAGAAGTATACTACAGATTTACTCCCATATTGTAGTCATGAGGTGATTGCAGTGATGAAGAAAATAGGGTATATGCGTTGTATGGGTCTTGGAAAAGAATGTTTGGGATTCCTTGAAGGTTGTGATGGAATTAAAAGGAACCTTAGTGCCCTAAATGGGAACTTTGTGAAGGAAGGAGAAGACTTTTCTTTCTATGGCTTTCCCGAGCTTTGGGTGAAAAAGGATGGAAAAGTAAATCCTGGCTAGGAAATATTCTTCAATGAGAAGCTTACCTTCAAGGAAAAACCTATTGTGGTGATAAAGGAAATTCAAGAGGAGGTCGACTGGGTGGACTACATGGATGCTAAAGCAATGGGAGCTATGTTGAAAGAGGAGGGAGATGTGCTTGCCGTCATCATCGAAGAGCCAAGTGATCCTTCTACCTTTATCATGCTTGCTGATAGGCAACTTAGCTATTGGACTTGGGTTGGGTTTTCTAAGAATATGGGAAATGAATTTTGTAATATAAGTTCAGATGTACTTTTCAACATTTTTAATAAAATGAATTCTGATTTGGCTTATTTTGATGTGTCCCATAATATTGAAATTCTACACTTAAATGATTCTAATGAATTTGAAAATGAAATTAATAAACAATTGGAAAAGAAAATTGAACCTGGGGAACCAACTTTTGAAACTCTTAATTTGGGCAATAATAAGGATCTACGCTTAATTAAAATTGGCTCAACCCTAACTGAAGAAGAAAGAAAAGATCTTCAAGAACTTCTCACAGAATTCTAGGAGGTGTTTGCATGGTCCTATGAAGATGTGCCCTAGGAATGGCAACAGGCCAGGTTCGGGCCGAGTTTTTGCATACACGGACCTGACCCGCGGGTCTGGACCTGTGACCCGGACCTGGCCCGATTATTAAACGGATTTTTTTCTGGGGCCCAGACCCACCCGTTGGCCCTGTTTAATTTGGGCCCAAGCGGTGGCCCAAATAGTGGCCTAACCAAAAAAAAAAAAAAAAAAAGAAGAAGAAATGAAGCCTAGAATGATAAAACGTGGCCTATATGCCAAAATTTGGCATTTAGGCCATGTTATATGGCAGCCCAATCAATCCAAAATTCCAAATCATAGGTTAATCATAAATCAATAAATCAATGTATATAAATCAATAAATCACTTAACTAAGATAACTATTTAATCATTAATCAACAAAATCATAGCTAAAATCACCACCTAAACATAAAAATAAAATAAAAAGCTTGAAATAAGTATCACAAGTCCAAGAATTTAAAAAGGTAAAAAATAAAATTAATAAATCCCACAAGTTTAGAATAATTACAAACCAACAAATTAATCCAACAAGTCTAAGAAATTAAAAAGGCTACTAAATTATTACAAAATGTCTAATCCTCCCCAATTGTGACACAACTCCCATCCTCTTCATCAGGCTCCCCATCATCAAGAATTGTTTGAAGTGTACAGTCTTTAGACATAGTTGAAGAACCTACAACAACAATGAATTTAAAAATGGAATAAACTTCATCAAATTGTAACTAGCAAATATAAAAATACAATTTTGATTTTATAAATAGAAATTAGACAATTGCTAACCATTGATTTCACTCCATAACCAATTTGAGCACACATCATTGCCTCTATAGTCTTGGGATGTAGCCTACTACAGTGTGGACTTAAAAGTCTCCCACTAGTGCTAAAGGTAGATTCTGAAGTAACAGTTGTGACAAGAATGGCTAAAATATCTCTTGCAATCCTTTGTAAAGTAGGATACTTGAGACCATTACTTTTGCACCATCCCAAAATATCAAAATCTTCACTCCTCTTCAACAATCCCTCATCAATGAAATGATCAAATTCCATTCTAGCACTCCCATGTTTTTTTGAACTACTTGAACTATTGTTCACAAACAAATCAAAAGATGACATTGCCCCACTCAACCTGAACTTAATTTGTGCCGCAGGGCCTGAAGTACTTACAAGAATATGAGAACTTCTTTCATTATCTACAGGGGACTCATCTACATCTCCATACTCATCAAGCAAATCATAACAAAGATTCTTAATTTTTTCAATCTCTAAATCAGAATTATCACCATAAATGTTAGGATAATAAAACTCCAATAACTTCATCTTATATCTTGGATCTAAGATAGCAGCAACAGCCATAACAACACTAACATTATCCTAATAAGAATTAAATTTAGCAAGCATGCTTTCTGCTATCGTACTTATCATCTCATTTGAAGACAAACTCCATCCATTCAATGCAATTTTCAACACACACACCAAAGTAAAATACATATTAGTTGTGGGGTACTTACGACTAGAGAAAAACTCAGTCACACTATGAAACAACTTCAACCTCCCACAAATATTTTTGGCTAACTTCCAATCATAATCATGTGGCAAACAAGTATAAGATGTTTCACGTTTAACCAAACGCGGGAAAACATCTTTATAAATCAATGTAGTAGAAAACATTAA
This sequence comes from Quercus lobata, assembly GCF_001633185.2. Taxonomy (NCBI): domain Eukaryota; kingdom Viridiplantae; phylum Streptophyta; class Magnoliopsida; order Fagales; family Fagaceae; genus Quercus; species Quercus lobata. Next base: position 35,137,909 of record NC_044905.1, on the reverse strand, counting down.
GTAAGTTGAATTCCAACGAGTTTTACAATCTAAGACTAACTCTTTGGTGCATTATACACGCAATTGATATGCATTTTCCTCAATTTTTTGCCTCCTTTTTGGTAATCTAGTCCAATAAATCACACTATCACGAATCCTTTCAATACCATCACCAATAAGAGACAACCCATCTTGAACAATCAAATTCAACATATGTGCAGCACACCTCATATGCAACATTGACCCATCCAAAGAGAACTAGTGTCAAGCTTATTCAAGAGAAGTCTTATCATGGCATCATTAGTACTACAATTATCAACAGTTATTGTGGACAACTTCCAATCAATGTTCCACTCTAAAAAACAATTAACAAGGACTTCAGCAAGGACATCTTTCGTGTATGGAGAAGGAACATAAACAAATCTTCAAAAATAATAGGAATAATTATAACATAACTCAATAAACATTCAATTTAACATAAAGTCTAAACATTCAATTTAACATAACTCAATAAACATCCTGAATATAAAATCTTTAACATTCAATTTATAGATAAAAAAATATCCTTAAAACCTGACTTTGCAATGTCTAAGTATGATCAATAAAATGAGCGGTAATGACCATAAATCCTCTCTTTTTGTTACTTGAAGTCCACATATCTGTTGTAATTTCCATCCTACTTCCATTCTTGTCCGTCATCTTCAAAACTTTCTCCCTCTCATTATCATAGATTTTAAGAATGTCACTCTTCAAAGTATTTCTTGAGACAAGTTTAAATAGAGGTTGAAGAGAAGCCACAAATTCTCTAAACCCAATGTGGTCAACTATTGAAAGGGGGTATTCATGTAAGATGATCATACGAGCAAGATTATTCCTCACTTTGACTTGATCAAATTGGTAAGCATTTAAACTCATAGTTTCATCCACCTTATTTTGTTTTTTGACTAAAACTTGTTGTCGCATATCCCTTATATCTTTAAACTTCAACTGTGGACATCTTGCTAAATGATTACGCAAATGGGTTGTACCCATGCTAGAATCACCCAAGTAAAGTTTGCTACAATGATGGCATTGGGCTTTAAATTTTCCATCAACTTTCTTCCTTGTAAAATGATCCCAAACATCTGAGGTAGTCTTTCTTTTTCTACTTGTATCCAACTCCAAGTCCTCATTTGTAGTCTCTTGCTCTCCCTTCTTTTTCCATTACTTCTAAGTCTTCTCCAACTAAGTCCACCGTCAGGGATTTCAGACTCCTAATTGGTTCAGAAGTTTGGGAGTTAGAATCACAACAAATATTCACAAATTTATTATTACACATACTCATTGATTAATAGGCACAAATTCATAATTAAACATGATTAACTACAAATTCCAAACACTTACTCGTTGTTTAATGGGCATACATGTGATGGTGATCCTGAGGGTGAGCTGCCAGGCGACAATGGTGAGGGTGATCATGAAAATGGCGAAGGAGACCGCATAGCTGGCAAGGGACAACGTTCGATTCTCAAGGGAGAGCCACTTGGCAAGGAAGAACCAGATTTGTTTGTGTCTTCCATCTCCGTTTTAGGTTCTACATTCCCAACAAACACAAAAAACAATAAACAATTTCTTCCATTAGCACAAAATGGTTGCAGCAATAATAAGGATCTAAGCACACACGTCTCAACATAAACTGAAAATACATGTCTCAACATTGTTGAAATTATATATTAGAGCATTATCAAGAGCCAGAGTAATAGGATGACAGCCATAGAAATAGCTAGTTAAAACATTTATATCAAAACTATGTTGTGCAGTAACCCCAGCGTATTAACTGTCAATAGCCATTATAAACTTTTAGAAGATTTATCATAACTATGATAATACCTAGAACTTGCTTCATGTAATTAAAAACATCATGCACAAGACAATTTTTACATTTCACAAAAAGAACATTACTTGTTCACAAGAACAAAAACAATGAACATTATTACAAGGGAGAGTAACAGTAATCATAACATTGGATCCAATTTATTCAAGGTACAAATACAATGACATCTCATATATAAATAATAACAAAATAAAATATTAGTATTAGACCATTAGTACAAGTAATGAATAGATTTATATGAGGATCATAAGTGTAGGAAAAGGTTTCTGGAGTCCGAATACTAATAGGAATGAGACTGATATTTGCAAATCGTATCCACCTTACCAACAAAGTAAGATGAAATAGAAAGATAATTTGTAAACACGAGTTATTAGGCAAAGGTCTTTGTAGTTAATTAGGCCAAGGATTTTAGAGTACTAGTACTATAGTAACTAGTAAGAACAGGTTTCCCCTTTCCAACAAAGTAGCTGAACTGATTATAAATATAAAGTGAGTGATGTGGTGCAAAAAGAGAAGGATTTTGAGGAAAAAAAAAAAAAAAAAAAAAACAAGCAAATCACCTCAACAGATGGAGAAACAAGTAGATCACGACCCAAAACCAATTCAGAGTGAGGCTGAGGCGTGGCTGTGTGCTTTTGTGCGTGGCTGCATGAGTGACAGAGAGATTGAGGATTAGTGAGACACTGAGGCGTGAATTGCTTTGGTTCTATGAGAGGCTGATGGTTACTATACTACTGGGTTAGTGACTTAGGGTTTACAACTACATATATATAAGGGGGGTTTTTAGTAATTTTATGGTAACCGGGTGATATCCGGGTTGGGTTTTAGGCCTGGTTTTTTTATAAAACCCGGACCTGACTTAGATCCGTTTTGGGTTTTTTTTTTTTTTAAACCCATACCTGACCCTATTCTTTATCGGGCCGGGTAAAATCCAGCCCATTAGGGTCGGGCCAGGCCGGGTATCCACGAGTCGAATCTAAATTGCTATCCCTAATGTGCCCGACATTGATCCCGGGATAGCCCAACACCACATTGATACCCACACTCACATGGAACCAGTTAAGCAAAAGTTGAGGCGTATAAGAATCGAGTGGCTCCTTAAGATTAAGGAAGAAGTCACAAAACAATTGAAAGTAAGATTCATCAAACCCGTGCACCAAGCTAATTGGATAGCCAATGTTGTGCCGGTATCCAAGAAGGATTGAAAGGTAAGGATGTGTGTGGACTTTAGAGACCTAAGCAAGGCTTGCCCTAAGGATGATTTCCCTCTTCCTCACATAGATGTCTTTGTGGATAACATCGCCAATAGTGCTTTGATGTCTTTTATAAATAGTTTCTCAAGATATAACCAAATCAAGATGGCTCTTAAGGACATGACCAATGTAAGGTTGAATTTAATCAACCATCTTGTTGGCTTTATTCCGTACCAAATTTGCTTGTATTTCAACAATTAGTAACCCTGTATTTAGGTGGGTTTGTTGTAAGGGTAGTGAGTGAGATAGTGTATTGAATGCTCAAGAATGTGCAAGAAAACAGAGTCTCGTGGCTGGATCTAGCGGGTGACTCGCGGCTGCAAGCCGCCAGAAGCAGCACACGTGCCAAGCATGCTAGAAGTTGAAGCGTCATACTAGCTGGAGCACTACAGGAAAAAATAGGACAACTAGCCGTTCTGTTATCGCGCGGCTGGATCTCGCGACTCAGTCAAGCCGCGAGACCAAGCCGCGAGCCACCCCTGTTTTGAAAAACCTGACGTTTCACATTCCCTTCTCACCCCAGTATAAATACCCCTTATACTCACAAAAGAAAGAGGGATTCCAGAGAGAATTTTGAGAGAGAAACCCTAGAGTAAAACAAGATTGATTCATCTACAATCTTTACATAAGAGTCTCTTCAAATTCCTCAACTCTCTTCCTCTCCATTGTTAAACCCTTGAGAGGTCTTTTACCAAAACCTGTTCTCACCATATCCATTAATGTGAGAGGGCTGTTTGGCATTCTGGGAAGCAGTTAGGAAGGAACCAATCTACATTGGTTGATGCTATGGTCAAGTAGCGGAATCCGGGAAGCTAGAAAAGAAATAGGTTCGGCGCAACCTCGTTGGAGCAAGAAGCTTGGAGGGCTTAGGTGCACTGAGTAGATTAGGCTTGGAGGGTCTATTGCTGTCCATATATCCCAACTACATTTTCTAGTGGATTACTTACCGCTTGGAGGGCGGCGGAGAGGTTTTATGCCGACGCTTCGGTTTCCTCTTCGATAACACATCGCGTGTTGTCCTTGTGTTTGCATCTTCCTTCCCTTTTATCTTTGCCTTTTATTATCTGCTGTGGGTTGTGATTTTAAATTGGCTTAGATTGTTTACCAATTCTGTTTTATAGCTTTTGTTCATTTTCCGCATACTAGTTATTTGACATAAAACTTGAATTGGTTATTTTGTAATTGGGGATCTAAACGTTCAAGGATGTTTTACACACTATTTGAACTTTCATTTGGTATCAGAGCGGGTACACTTTTGTTGGTTTCATTACCATAGTGTGATCCTTGACCCTTTTTAATATGGACCAGTCTCAATCCCTAAATTTACCTCCATATTTTGATGGTAGTAATTATGCCTTTTGGAAGGTTTGTATGAGAGCATTTTTATGTTCCATTGAAGAATCTGTTTGGGATGTGGTTGAGATAGGTTGGACCAGACCTGAGGCAACCAAATCCACATGAGATAAGGCAGCACTCGCCGCATCTAATGCTAACAGTAAAGCACTCAATGCTATTTTCTGTGGTGTGTCTCCAGATGAATTTCACAGGATCTCTCACATTACCGTCGCCAAAGAAGCATGGGAGATATTGGAGACCACTTATGAAGGCACGAAGAAAGTAAAAGACACCAAGCTACAAATGCTGACCACTCGGTTTGAGGAGCTCAAAATGGGTAAGGATGAGTCCTTTGACTCTTTCTATAGCAAGCTGAATGAGGTGGTTATCAGCAAGTTCAATTTGGGGGAGAAAACAGAGGATTCTAAAATAGTAAGGAAGATCCTTCGATCATTGCCGGAAAGCTTTCGTGCCAAATTAATAGCAATTGAAGAGAGTAAGGACCTTGATGACATCAACGTCCAGGAGCTGGTTGGTTCTCTTCAGACTTATGAAATGTCGCTGCCAAATCAACGGAAGAGCAAATCTCTTGCTCTTAAGACCATTAATGAGAAGGTAGAAGTCCATGACTCATCGGATGAAGATGTGGTTGACAAGGATGTTGCATACCTTGTGAAAAATTTCTAAAAATTCTTGAAATTCAAGAATAATGGTAAATTTGGGGACAAAGGAAAATTTCAAAGTTCAGGAAGGGATAAAATGGAATTTAAAAAGAAAGATGGAAAAGAATCCCAATCTACACAAGGTGTAACTTGTTTTGAATGCAACGGGTATGGACACTTTAAGAAAGAATGTCCAAATTATTTGAAATCAAAAGGCAAGGTGTATGCCACAACACTGAGTGACTCAAATTCATCCAACTCTGATTCTGAGGAAAGCTGTGACGGAGAAGGGAATTACTCCGCTTTTACGACTATTGCTCATGTTGATTCTTCAGACGAGTTGAATCTGCTTGTACAAGAGCTTGGAGTACATAGTGATGAAGAATCATTTGGAGCTGTTGAGGAATTAGATGCAGAAGAAGATGGAAACACAGCCAATCTTTAAGACAATTATAACTCACTCCTGGAGAGGTCGGGTGAGTACACAAGGGTGGCAAAGGCAGCTGTGAGAAAGATGAAAAAGGCAGAGAAGGACTATAAAAGTCTCCTAATTCGCTATAAGGAGGCCAAGTGTGAGATAGAAACACTAAATGGTGAGCTGTCAGAAGCCTACACAAAAGTGAGATTTCTTGAGCAAGAGGTTGTGCAAGCAAATGCCAAGATAGAGAGGGTCTCCACCAAGAAGCTAGATGATGTTATTTCATCTCAAAAGCATTTTTCAGACAAATCCGGGTTGGGATATACCGGAGGGAGTAGCTCATCTGGCAATGTCACAAAAGAAGTGAAGCTTATAAAGGCCAAAGAGCCAGTTGAAGTTGGCCCTACTGCTGAGAAGCCCAAGATAGAGGAGAAGAGGAATGTGGGGAACGAATGGTTGTTGAATCCCTGTAATCAATCTGTGGGCCGGTCTGAATCTCAAGACAAGTCTCGTCCATGACCACAAAGAGGTCCTAGATCGAACTATGTGTGTCATCATTTCAGACTTCAAAGGCATACTCGGCCAAATTGCCAAAAGTTGAGAGCAATGAATAATGCAACTGCTCCAAGGTCACGAGGACCTAGAAATGACAGAAGAAATTGGGCTGTTGAACCATCAAGAGATCAAAGTGGTGATACCGGAATGATGGACGTGATGAAGATGATTGGTGCTTTCACCAATTACTTGGAGAGCTTCACACGAAGGTTTGAAAGCCCTAACTCTCGTACCCAATCCTATAAGGAAATCACCCCAAATGCAAGTGACGTGTGGGTGAAAAAGGGTACTCATGCATAAGCATTACAACATGTCCATGCATCAATACTTCCTATGCTTTGTGACTTAGTTTGGTTGTTTGCTTTTTAATTGTGTTGGTTGAATTGTGTTTATTTATTTTTTCATTCTATCGTTTATTCCTTTTTGTTGTTTTTTATCAATCTTTTCCTTCTTATGTGTCAAATATCCAAAAACCACATAAAAAGTAGAAAATCAAAAAGTTTGATCGACATTGTTGAAGTTTTGTCTCAAAACTTATTTTGCCTTGTACCTTTGTGCTAATGGTTTTGTGCATTTACGAGCGTAGCTTGTTTCTTTGCACTCTTATCACTGTGGAAGAAATCTTGAAATCTATGTGACTGTTGTAAATAGATTTTCAAACTTGTCATGAATGATTAGTGAATGGTTATGTTGATCTTGAGACATGCATAGACTTGTGCCTATATATCTTCCCACTCTTTATTTTTGTTTTTGCTAAAAAGAGCTCACCAAATGTAAATCTCCAAATGAAAAGAGATATTGAGCTGCAAAAACCTGTAGCACATACTAGTATTTGACTAGGAAAAAGAGAAAGCGACCAAAAATTTATGTGAATGATTATTCAAAAAAGCCAAAGGCTATCTCATCAAGGTGAAATATCAAAAATCACTCTCACACTGAGAGGTGATTGTCTTAAAAGGACCAAAAAGATCAAATGTTATGATTGAAAGTGGAGTCAAATGTAAAGCTCCAAGTTATGTTATGAAGTCTTGTGGGAGGTCATATATGCATACTTCTATAATTAAGATGGGCCACATGATCTAGTGCTAATTGTGTATGCCTTGATTGAATTGATCATTGAAGCTTCACACTAGACAAAGGACTATCTCATTGTTGATACTCACACACAACACACAAGTTTATGTTCAATGAATGCCATATTCATTTGTGTGATTGTACTTGATAAAATGTGTTTTCACATGCTCAATCTTTGTTGATTCAAACACAAAAAGATTTTTGAGTGTTTTAGGTGTTTTTGGAAAGTATTTTGTTCTTCAAAAACTGAAAATTTCAAAAAACAGTATTGCCCTGTTTTGGCGACTCAGTTGCGGGTAAGTCAAGTTGCATGCCACAGTCGCGAGCTCGTGGGTCAATTTTGGCGACTTGTTCACGAGTGGAAGGTCCAGTCACGAGAGGTACACAGAGATTTTCGCGGCTCAGCTCGCGAGTAAGACTTCCAATCGCGAAAAACACTTAGAAATTTTTTCAAAACTTTTGACTTGAAGTGTTTTGGCGGGTGGATCTGGCGACTATCTGGCGACTTACCTCAGCCGCAAAAAACGTGTGTTTTGCACAGTGAGGGTAGTTTTTAAAAATCTTTTTCAGTTTTCCCTCGAACTTTTTGTGACCGTTCATCTTCTCTCTCAACTGTCTCCTTCCCAAACGCTCCGTATAACCCACTTCGAACTCCATCGTTGATTCATTTCTTCTCAAAATCATCAAGAAAACGTATGGGTCTTCTCTTCCTCACTTCATATGTTATGTTTTGAGTATTATTTTCTTGCCGTTTGAGTTGTTACTGGATTTTGTGTTCGAACATTCTACTCTTAGATTGCTGGGTTTGGACGGTTGTGTTTGATGCTGATTTCATCCGTTTTCATAGTATTGGTCTCATTGTGTTTTTCTTTGTTCTGTACTTTGGCTGTTGTTGGATTTCATACTCATTTGGTTAATGGGTTTGGTATTTTTTTGTGTTTTACTTCGTTTGTATGGGTTTGGATTACTTATCTTATATTACTGTGTTTTTATGATTGACATAACATGTGTGTGCTTATGTCTTGAGGGTATTACTTTAAATCATTTCTTTTTCAGAATGCTGTGCCTCACTGCTGTGTGCTCTATCTTGGGTGTATGTGGTTTCCACTATTCTTCCATATTGATGTTTTATGCCTGTTCCTATCTTTTGTGGTCTTATTTGTGATATCCGTCCTTATTTCACCAATATTCTTGATCTGTGCACATCATGCTCATGGTAGACTGTCTCACTGATAGTTATTTATAAATTTGTGTTTCTCTGTGTTCTCTTGCAATATCACCATTTTGATGCACCTGCCTCTTTCTGCACTTCAGTGTTGCTTATGGTTTTGTTTGGCACTGACTTGACTTATGGTTGTATTTGTTTATGATATCTCTGGTTTACACTCATATCTGAATCTAATCAAGTTGATATCTGTCCTTTGTGGTGCTGTTTTTGGTTCTTTGCTGTGTGCCTATTCTCTTGCAGATGTCTCGTCGATCCTCTAAGGGCAAAGACATTGTTACTGATGATCCATCAACCCCAGTTGCTAAAAGGACTCGACTCTCATCTCAGTCATCTCAAGACTCCAATTTGGAGAGGTTCAGAACCCCGCTTACCTCACACATCTACTTAAACATTTTTGACAGGGCATCTTCTATAGTGGAACGGGTGGTTGAGTTTAACACCTTAGGGACCACTTTTATCCCTCAAATCTTTGAGCCAAGAGATTGGGCAAACTTATTTGGGAATTTTGTCAATCCAATGGATGAACTAGTTAAGGAATGCTACTCTAATTCAAGTGATCTTGGAGTTGCACTAGTTTGCTGGGTAAGAGGAAAGGAATTTATCATCACCCCAGACTCCATAGCCGAAATTCTTTGCATCACTAGACCTACGGATGTGGACCTAACTCCATATGATGATCAAACGCCAGAGACTCAAGACATTCTACGAGTTCTTGGACCTGATCATGAAGTATTCAGTATAGGCACATCCATAAGCACCGCAAAGTTTGCACTAGAGTTGACCACACTAAAGCTGATCATGTTCTCTAATCTCTACCCACTGTCCAACACTACCTTCATAAATCTTGGAAGAGCTCAATTCCTTTGTGATCTTATTACAGGAACCCCCATTGATATTTGTGCCTATATCTTTCAAACTATGAGGAAGACCGCGGCTCGATCTGCAGCTCAAGGATGTATTCCATTTTACAGTCTCATCATGAAGTTCATTCTTTGTGAAGGCATTGTACCTCCCTCAAATGGAAAAATGATGACCCGTCTGCGTCCAATTTCCATGTTCACTCTACAAGCCAGCAGAAGTCATTCCTCTAAAACACCAAAGAGTACACACATCTCTCCAGTTACTCCATCTGCTCCTGAGTCAGAGACACCTGTACATACCACACCTACTTCACGTGTCATCCCTGAAGTTCAACAAACTAGCATTCTGCAAGCACAGTCTGATCCTCAAATTGATAGAGTGGGTAGTTTGCTTGAAAATATTCAGAAACGCATTGAGGAAATGGTGACACTTCTCTACTCCACCAACAACCATGTTCAAATGCGACTCGAGACCATGGAGAATTAGCTAGAAGCTATTCAACAAAAGTTAGACGACAACCTTTAGCTATTCGTGCCAAAAAGGGGGAGAGCATTCAGTAAGGGGGAGAAAGCTCAAAGGGAAGTGTGCATAGTAATAGGGGGAGTACACATACTTTTGTTTTAGTCTTATCCTTTAATTTATAGGTTTATGTTTTTGGATATTTATTGTTACTATGGGTTTGATACACTGTGGTTTTGGTGTATTTTTGTTTCTAACTCATAACACATGGATGGTTTTTAAAACTTGGTTTACTATATATATTGTTGATGTTTTTCAGTTTATAATGTGTTTGTACCCATGCTGCTTTTGTAAGCTTTTAGGGTTTCTTGTAGGCTTTATGGTTTGTACCATGCTTTATGCAGCCTCTATGTTTTTGTTAAATCAGTACTTCTATCTAAATGTCATGCATTTTCTTGTTAAGTACTGTCACTCTTATGCCCTTGTAGGATTGTTCCTAGATGCATATACTTAGTGTATTTTGCATTGGTTGAGTGTTGGGCATACAAGTAACTTGCATTGTTCTTGTTAGCTTGTATGTTCAAGTGTTCATTCCAAGTGTGAATGAGCATTATGATCACTACCTTGTAGTGATTACTTGTTTGATCAAGTCATGGTTTGTTTCTTAACTTCATCTTTGCTTGATCACTTTATGCTTGTTTCATATGCATTTCGTGTTTTCTGCATACAATGATCATGGTGTATTTTTGTGTTTCAGGAGTTTTATGTTCATATGATTCAAGTGCCTCACAGTTTCTAGAATTAGGTGTGAGTGAGTTTTGCTCAACTGTTCCCAACTCACATGTTAAGTCTAGAGTCTGTTTTAGGGTTTTGTCACGGAATAGCCAAAGGGGGAGATTGTAAGGTTGAATTTAATCAACCATCTTGTTGGGTTTATTTTGTGCCAAATTTTCTTGTATTTCAGCAATTAGTAACCTTATATTTAGGTGGGTTTGTTGTAAGGGTAGTGAGTGAGATAGAGTATTGAATGCTCAAGAGTGTGCAAGAAAACAGAGTCTTGCGGCTGGATCTAGCAGGTGACTCGTGACTGCAAGCCGCCAGAAGCAGCACACGTGCCAAGCATGCCAGAAGTTGAAGCGTCATGCTAGCTGGAGCACTACAAGACAAAATAGGACAACTGGCCGTTCTGTTATGGCGCAGCTGGATCTCGCGACTCAGTCAAGCTGCGAGGCCAAGCCGCGAGCCACTCCTATTTTGAAAAACCTGACGTTTCACATTCCTTTCTCACCCCAGTATAAATACCCCTTATACCCACAAAAGAAAGAGGGCTTCCAGAGAGAATTTTGAGAGAGAAACCCTAGAGTAAAACAAGATTGATTCATCTACAATCTTTACATAAGAGTCTCTTCAAATTCCTCAACTCTCTTCCTCTCCATTGTTAAACCCTTAAGAGGTCTTTTACCAAAACCTGTTCTCACCATATCCATTACTGTGAGAGGGCTGTTTGGTGTTTTGGAAAGCAGTTAGGAAGGAACCAATCTACATTGGTTGATGCTATGGTCAAGTAGCGGAATCTGGGAAGCTAGAAAAGAAATAGGTTCGGCGCAACCTCGTTGGAGCAAGAAGCTTGGAGGGCTTAGGTGTTTGGGTAGATTAGGCTTGGAGGGTCTATTGCTATCCATGTATCCCAACTACATTTTCTAGTGGATTACTTACCGCTTGGAGGGTGGCGGAGAGGTTTTACGCCGAGGGCTTCGGTTTCCTCTTCGATAACACATCGCGTGTTGTCCTTGTGTTTGCATCTTCCTTCCCTTTTATCTTTGCCTTTTATTATCTGCTGTGGGTTGTGATTTTAAATTGGCTTAGATTGTTTACCAATTTTGTTTTATAGCTTTTGTTCATTTTTCGCACTTAGTTGTTCAAATAGTGTGTAAAACACCCTTGAACGTTTAGACCCTCAATTACAAAATAACCAATTCAAGCAAGACCACCTTCACCACAGAAATGGGGTATCTATTGTTATACGGTGATGCGATTTGGGCTCAAGAATATGAGTGCGACTTATCAAAGAATGACTACAGCCTTGTTACATGACATGATGCACAATGAAGTTAAGGTATTTATTGATGACATGATCGTGAAGTCCAAAGATAGAGAGGGACACATAGCTAATTTGAGGAAGTTCTTCAAAAGGATCAAGGAGTATAGATTGAGATTTAACCCACAAAAATGCACCTTTGGAGTAACTGCTAGGATTTTGCTAGGCTTCTTGGTAAGTGATAGAGGGATAGAGGTTGACTCATCAAAGATCAAAGCCATATTGGATATGCCTCCACCCAAGAGTGAGAAAGAGATAAGAGGATTCTTAGGCCGACTACAGTACATCAACTGATTCATCGCCAAGCTCACCTCCATTTGTGAGCCCATCTTCAAGCTCTTAAGGAAGAATGAATCCCATACAAGGAATGATGAGTGTCAGAAAGCCTTTGAACTTATCAAGGAATACCTTCTCCATCCAACCATCTTAGTGCCCTCGAGGCATGGAAAGCCACTACTTCTTTATCTCTCGATCATAGAAAATTCAGTTGGAAGTATGCTTGCACAAGAGGATGATGATAGAAATGAGAGGGTTATATACTACTTGAGAAAGAGGTTCCATGATTATGAGACTAGATACCCACCCATAGAAAAGTCATGTTTTGCTCTCGTATGGGTCATGCACAAATTGAGTCATACCATCCTACCTTTCCAGATATGGATAGTAGTTAGAATGGACTCGTTGAAGTATTTGTTTGAGAAACCTGCCTTAAGTGGAAGGTAATTGAGATGGTTGATTCTATTGGCAGAATTCAATTTGAAATATGAGGCTAGAAAAACCATCAAAGAAAACGACATGTCAGATTTTTGTGTCGAAAACCCTATAGAAGGAGAAACTGGTAAAGAAGATTTCCAGGATGAGGATATTTTGGATATCAAACTAGGGGCATGGAAGATGTATTTCGGTGGAACTATGAACCAATATGGAAATGGGATAGGAATACTTTTGATAACCCCCGATGGATCTCACATACCTTTAGCAGTCAAGTTGAACTTCGAGGCAACTAACAACATGGAAGAATATGAGGCTTGTATTGCCAAAATGGAAGCTCTTCAAGAGTTAGGGATAAAAGAGGCAGAAGTCTTTGGAGATTCAACTTTGGTCATAGCCCAGGCATAAAGATTATGGAAGGTGAAGGAAGAACACTTGAAACTTTATTAGCAATATTTACAGGATTTGACCAAAAACCTTTGACAAGATTGAATACAATATCATACCCAAAGTTCAAAATCAGGTTGCAGATGCCTTGGCTACTTTAGCCTCAATGGTTGAGATACCCTAAAGAGTATGGATGCTATAGACATCGCATTTTGTACCCCTTACGACTCGGGCCCCCGTTCCCCAATGATGCTAAAATTCTAAGTCCCAAGGGTGGTTTAGGGCCTAATCAGATTACAAATTGACTTAAGGGATGTTAAAATGAAAAATATAACTTTTTAATGAGCTGAAAATCTATTTTTGGAAAATAAAGGACAAAAGAAACCCTAGACATATGTACGCAAGCATGAACTTGCATATGCAACCTAGAAGCTTGCATATGCAGGCATTAGCTTGCGCATGTAGGTAAGGTTTCAAAAGTACTAGAAAAGCAAGTTTTCTGCATTAAAGATTGAGGTTTGGAACGAATCCCACACCATCTGGGAGTCGTTCCAAGCCCCCATTTTCACAATATATATAGCCATACATGGTACTTTTCAAAAACACACAGAAATCCCATGTGAAAACATTAAGATTCACTAGAAATAATGAATCAAAGAGGGAGTTTTTCACAAAACATCCTCAAGTCAATTTATTTGATTATGGCCTTTTCTAGCCTGGATCTTTGAATTTTAAGATTACTAATCGCATTCTTATTGATTTGTGATAGATTTAACAGAGGGGAACGGTCAAAATTCAAGCCTAGGAGCTTTGGCTTTGAGGTATTCATTTCAACCTTTTTCTTTTATTTTCTCCTTTTAATTCTATTCTTGCTTTGTTTCTTTACTTGTTTTATGCTTCAATATGTTTTCATAGCTTAGGTTTGTGTAGTTTTATCTTTTAAAAGCATGTTAGGCTGCTAGAAATCGTGTTTTAAAACCTTGCTTTGTTTGCTGTGCTTCTCGGGTTTCTGGGTAGAAGCCCACGTACGCATGATCAAGGCTGCATACATAGACTTAATTATGCACATGTAGGGTTGTTCATGCGTACGCATGAACCAACCTAGAAACCCTAATTTTATTTCTTTTGTTTTTGCTTCTGCTTTCACATGTATGCTTTTGTTTTAGACCCTTTTTTTTTTTTTTTTTTTTTTTTTTTTTTTTGTTTTGATGGTTTTAAGCCTCTATTTCACATGTTTTTTTTGCTTGTTTGCTCTTCATATGTTAGAATTAGAGTTTATCTTGTGTTTTCCTTGTTTGATGCCATGAACATGCATTCATATGCTCATGCATAATACCATAGGTACTGAGTTGCTACAAGGTAAGTGAGGTAAGTCATGCATTGGTATGAACATGCATTTTAATGATGTAATGTGTTTGTTTGATGTTTGATTTCATGTCTAAAAGCTTGGAATACATGTGATGATCTATGTTTGCTTGTCATGCCTATGTTTTTGCCTTGAATGGATATGATGATATAATGATAATAACTGCTTGGATACATGATGCAATGCTAGATGTATGTTAGGGTTTATGAAGTGAGATAGGAAGCATGATTAGGGTTTGTGGTGTGATGAAATGCCTTGATGATATGACATGTATGCTAGATGAATGTTAGGTGATGCCATGACATGTATGCTTGATGAATGCTAGGGTATGCCATGATTGATGCCATGTTGAGTGATTAGATGTATGCTAGTGTGTGTGTTAGTATAGATACAATATTAAGTCTGCCTTTAATAGGGTTAAGACATAAAGACACAATGATGGGAAGCCAACCTTAGAGTTGGGCGGTTTTAGGTGCCTTACCTTCCTAAGACCGTACCTTAACTCCGAACCCATATATCTGGTAGTAAGATTAAAAGGTCCTTCCTCGAAAGGACACTATATATATGGTTCCTAGACCATTGTAAAAAGTAAGTGGCGACTCTATCCATTGTGCCACAAACGTGACCCTTAGAGATTGAACAGAGCTATGGGTTGGTGCACAAGGAGAATGTAGTGTCTTCAGTTTTGGCTATATAGGGGGAAGGAATCCCTTGGTATTATGACATCATGAAATTCCTGGAATTGGGGATATATCCTGTCGGTGTCGATAAGAGAGAGCATATTTCGATTAGAGTGATGGCAATGCATTACATCCTATGTAGGGGTCAGCTTTATAGGAGATCCTTTGATGGTATACACCTTTGTTGTCTAAAGAAAGAAGAAGTTGAGAGAGTTATGGGAGAAGTTCATCAAGGGATTTGTGGTCCCCACATGAATGAGAGAAGGTTAGCGAAAAAGATCCTAAGGATAGGATACTATTGGAATACGATGGAAATTGATTGTGTAAGCTTCGTGAAAAGTTGCCATGACTGCTAAACACATGCAAACTTGAACCATGTACCACCTTGTAAGCTATATAGCATGTCCTCTCCATGGCCTTTCTCAGTATGGTCATAGACATGATAGGAAGATTAGCCCCCAAGGCCTCAAATGGACACGAGTACATTCTAGTGGCAATTGACTATTTCACCCAGTGGGTAGAAGCAACCTCTTACTCTGTATTAAAAGCCAAGCATGTAGCTATATTCATAGAGAACAAAATCATTTGTTGGTTTGGGGTACCACAAGAGATCATCTCAGATAATAGTTCCCACTTTGAAGGGGAAGTTTGAAGGATCATGGAGTTGTACAACATTAAGCATCACAAGTCTTCACCATACCGACCGTAGACCAATGGGGCCGTAGATCAAGCAGCCAATAAGAATATCAAGAATATACTAGTCAAGATGGTAATGACATACAAGGATTGGGCCAAAAAACTTTCATTCGCCTTATGGGGTTACAAAACTTCTATCCGAGCATCAACTAGGGCGGTACTTCCTATTTATGTGGAGATACAATCTTTGAGAGTGCTAGTAGAAACCAAAGTCCTAGAAGAATATTGAATGAGAGAAAGATATGAACAGTTGGCTTTGATAGATGAAAAGAGAGCTAGCTCACAATACCATGCACACAGTTATCAAAAGAGGATTGTTAGAGCATTTAACAAAAAGGTGAAACCTAGGAACCTTAAGGAAGGAGATCTAGTCCTAAAGGTACTCAAAGACGAGACCTTCGATCCAAGAGGAAAGATGAAACCAAGGTGGTCTTGACCTTTTATTATCAAGAAAATCATGTCAGGAGGAGTTACAAGAATCATAGATTTGGATGGAGAGGTGATGCTTCACCTAATTAACCTGGATAGAATCTGAAAGTACAACATTTGTAAGACAAAAAGGAAAATCTTACTACATTGAAAACCCGAAAAGGCGGCCTAGGCAAAAATTAAGGCAAAGAAACCCCACTAGGTTGAAAATCTGAAAGGGCGGTCTAGGCAAAAGATAGGGGAAAATATTTGGGCATGGCGAAAATTCCCACAAGGACATCATGGGCAAAAGTTACATGGCAAAGAAAAAAGAAAAGAAAAATAAAGACAATAAACAAATATAATAAAAATTTTGATTCTCTTATTGCTCAAATTAAAAGATACTAAATTGTTACCATAGAAGATTTGGAACATTCAAATCCTTTATTAAATTCAAAAGAAAAGACATGAGAATCATAAAGTACAGAAAAGTAAAATTTGGGGCATATCAAGGTAGTCACTTAGTCCTCTTCCTTTTGTTGGACTTCCTTTAGTCCTTCTCTTCGCTATGGACTGACCTTATGTCCGCAACCAACCAAGCTTTGTATCCTAAAGTAGGATGGAGAAACTGAGGGAAACGAATGCCCTTAGCCACCATCCTCTTCAACCAAGTCTCACATATTCTGCCCAAGATCCTATCAGTAAATGCCAAGGTATGGAAGATGCCATCATCATTGGGAGATCCTTCGTGGCCATCAAATTTTCTTTGATAGGCCAAAAACGAATAGACCTCTTGTGATTAATTAATTGATTAATTAGCCAAGTTTATTAATTAATCAAATTAACATGCAAACGCATGGTAGCACAAGAAAATCACCAATTATACTAAGTATGCAGTGGAAAATAAATTGACACAGTGATTTGTTTACGAACGGGGAAAACCAACACGGCAAAAATCTCACCGGGTGATTTTGGAGGTCACCATTCACGAGAATCCACTATTATCACAACAAGCGGTTACAAGTAAAGGAATCCCAGTACTTTATACCAACCTACAGTTGAACCCTTACCTCAATATACAATTGGACTTGTTCTGTAGTGACAATCTCTCCTTTTGATGCACAGCTCCCAATACGTGACTAACCAATTATGCGGATCACAGTACGCGAATTCAATCACCAACTAGAGAAGGTTGTTGGCTGTAAAGTTCTTCAGCTCATCCAGACAATGAAGATCGAGGAGATGCTTGGTCACAAAACCCTACAGTGTACAAACACAACAACTTCTTCACAAGAAAGATGAGCTAGGGAAAATTTTGTCTCTGATCACAATTTGCTTGAACAAATTTTTCTCAACACTTGTGTAACTTGTGTCCACCTTTGAAGGCCTTTAAAATAATCATTTTATATGTCTAGGGTTGTGAGAAAAGAAAGCTCAAACATACAATCACGGATTAGAGTCAAAACAGATCTGAAACTCTGTTTTTCATAAACCTCAATAAATAGCTATCTGTCAAGCTACTGTTGAGCCACGGGGCTGGTACAACTCTTAAAGCTCGATAGATACTAGCTGTCGAGTTTTAATAACAGGCACTTTCTCAGCTTAAATCTTGGACAGACTTGCATGGCTTTAACACTTGGTCTTGAAACAAGGTTTCTTGAAGTATTAAACACATCCTAGATCTACCCAAATACAAGTAAAGTGCGTTTTATCAAAGGATTAGCAAATTACATAAAATAATGACATATGTTCCTAACAAGTGAATCACATATGTCCTAACAATCTTCCCCTTTGACAATCTGTGACAAAACCACAACAAACAAATGAACATATAAGAGAAGTCATAAATCACTCAACTCATATTCATTTGTTGAATACAATAAAATCTATCCTAACACAAAATCTTTAAAAACTTTGCAAGAAGAGAGTTTATGGCAAGTAGACTTTAACAACCTGTATTTCTGAAACACTTTAAACAAAACTCATCAAGGTATCTTTGTGTGAAACAGATTTAATAGATTGCATACAAGTAATAAGAAGTATGTGCAAAAACAGAGAAAAGAAACAACATATGTAAGGGTAGGTGAAAGAAACATACATAAACATATAAAGAAAATAAGTACAATGTATGTCAATAATGGTCACAAGACCCATGTACAAGATATAAATGTATCTAAAAAAGAGAAAAGAAAAAAAAAGATACAAATAATCCTCACTACATATTTCAAATATTAGCACTCCCTCTAACAAAATGGTCCTATACTAATTCTCTCCCTAAGTATGACTACTCTCATGTCCAAAACTACTCCCCCTTTTTGTCACGAGTGTCAAGTAGACATCTCATTTGTACCGGAAGAGCTAGCATCTCCATCATCATCATCCTCGGAAGCAGTAGCATCATCACCATCATCCTCAGAAGCCTCTGGAGTAGGTGGAGGAGAAGTCTCAGAAATGAAGCCACCCATGACCACCTACCGTCGTGCAATGAGGTCGACACAGATGTTCACCTGATACAACTTAGTAAAAAGTGTATCAATGTGAGCATCCATGTACTGAAGCTGCGCCATGATGTCTTTGAGTGTCACATCGCCTGTAAAAGAGAAGGGAGCGGATGTGGATGGAGCAGATCGGGATGGAGCCGAATGGGTGGGACGAGCTATTGACCTAGACTGCCCCGACCTAATCTGCGCCTATGGCACACATGTAGGTAAAGTGGTTGGACGCTGGAAAGGGAACAGAAAAATGGAGTAAGATCCTCATGATAGCGGAAGGGAAAATGAGCTTATCACGGGACGCCGTATCCCTATGGACATCTATGATAGAAAGAATAAAGTGAGAAGGAAAATCTATAGTAAGATGCTCAAGAAGGGACAACAAAAATCGAGCACGAGGCTTTGCTATAGAGTTAGAGTGAGAAAGAGGGTAAAGAACAAAAGTCATGACCATGTTCAAAAACTGAGGGCCTCTTGCAAAGCCCGAACAGTAAGTGAGCTGACGCTCACCCCACTCAAAAGGGTGCTCATAAAAATCAGATATGAGCTCGTCTTTAGACACTGTCCTAAGACGATCACAACTAGGGTAGTCAGGAAACTCTACCTTGGGGACACGGCGCACATCTGCAACAATCTGCGATATGACAGCAATATGCGTATCTCGAACGCGAGTGATGAAATAAGGTACTGAAAAATCAAATCCATGCATGTTGGAGTAAAACTCCTGGATCAGCATGGATGGACATGTGACTGGGACGTCACACAGTGACTCCCAACCTTGACTGTGAACGAAAGTGGGTAGGTCATTGTTGGCGAAGTCTGCTAGGATGACTTGGCATTCAGAATGAATGCCTTGTCGAGAAAAGTTCTCTGAAAAGGCCTTTCGGGCATCTTCATCGCGGAACCGAATAGATGAAGGAGTAGGATTAGACGAAGTGGATGCCCCGGAATGAAGAGGGTCCCGAGACGGAGTAGACTTGCGTTTGGGTGCCATAGACACAGACTAATGCAAACAGAGGAGAGAGGGAGAGAGAGAGACAATCAGAAAAGTCCCAAAAACAATTCAAGTATATCAAGATATATTGAAGAGAAAGAACGTATGCATGGGAATGCATGAACATGTGACATGCAATATAAAAAGCATCATGGGCTTACCCCAATTCAATCCTACCAACACACAATCAATTGCACACATCTAAATGCATGATAATACTGTTATAATGCGCATGTGATGCATTGCAAGAGGTTTAAAGATCATTTAAATAAAGACCCATCCCAAAATTTCAACAAAAACTCAACAATTTTGAAAAACCCCAAAAATTTTCAAAAACCCCAAAACCTAGGTCTAAATGCATGAAATGTATGAATAATGAGAGAAAAAGAGATCATACCAAGTGATTTGAAGCAAGGAAAGGCCGAAAATCACGTGGGTTTAAAGGTTTAGAGAGATAAGTGAGTGTTTGGGAGGTGAGGAGACGAGTCTGTCCACAGAGAGATCGAGAAAAGTGAGAAAGAAATCGCGAACAGCACTTAAATAGGAACCTCATAAAGCTCGATTGATTGGGATGTGTAGAGGAGGTGTCAAGGTTTAAACACGTGTCCAGCTATCGAGCCATCCATCGAGTTTCTATCGAGGAACAATTCAATAGAACAGTTTATAAAGAAGCTCGATCGATCCACCTAGCTGTCGAGGAGCTATCGAGGACCCAAAAAGTTTGTTGATCGATCCACCTAGCTTTCGAGAGGTGTCGAGATTGCGGTAAAAAATAGCTGAAGAGCTCGATAGATAAGTCAGGTGTCGAGGTGGTGTCAAGATTGCTTAAAAACAGTTTTTCAAGAAGGGAAAAACATAGATATGAATGCAATCAAACATGCAACTCAACCAAGGATCCAAACAACATTTTAACTTCTCAAAAACATCTCTCAACAAAAAAAAAGTCAAGCATTTTGATCCCAAAACACACACACACACTAAACAAGTCTAACCAATTTTATATTCCAAAAACAAGTTAAGACAATTTACTAAGCATACATTAACACATGTAAACCTTGTGATGGCCAAATCACATTGTACCTGCACATGTATTAAGAGTAGAAAAGAATAATGCGTGTTGTATGTGAGAAACATTGCAAGATTGCATAAGTGTCTACATGTTATGATGATTTGAGATATGAGAAAATCACTTTAACTTACACACAATCATAACTGTTTGATGGGGACTATCACCTTTGAGGTACATCCATTAACTCCCACATCTACTAGAAGATACGCTTGCAATCATATTTAAAGCATTTTATTCTTTTTGCTTTTTATTTTTCTTTTCATATTTTTCTTTTAAACAAACCATGCATGGGCATATAAAAGATAGAAAAGAAATACCTAATGATGTTAAGCTTTTGACATTGCACTTTTGCTATGCCGAAGCATATAGATGTCATTTCATGATTGGTGGGAACAGTGATGAGATGGTTATTTATGCCTTTCTCTTAGGATTTTCTAGTCCTTCTCGTCAAAAAGAGTGATACGAGTGTTAAGTACAAGAGAACACTTAACCTTACTCATCACAAACATGAGCCACAAAACTCACTTACTTAGTTGTGCATAGAGATGCTCATCTAAGCTACAAAAGATACAAAGTTTAGAAAACTTTATTTCAATGGCCATCTAAGGTACACAAGTACCAATGTACACATAACACACACTGTTTTTGTATTTTTCTGATTTTTCAATTTTATTTTTATTGTTTTATATCAAAAATAAAATAAACAAAACTGAAAACAAACAAAAACTTGTTAAACAAAACAAAGCATAAAAACTAGACGCAAATGCATGAGGAAGAAAGAGGAGAGAAAGAGATCAATCCATGGAGATAACACCAATGTTTTGACGAAGGAATTCAAAATGTTTGCTGTCAAGAGGTTTGGTAAACAAGTCAGCATTCTGATCATCGGTGTGAATAAACTCAAGAGTGAGAGTACCATCTTCGACAAGCTCCCTAATGAAATGATGTTGAATCTCTATGTGTTTGGTTCGAGAATGTTGAACCAGATTCTTAGAGATATTGATGGCATTGGTATTGTCACAATAAATGGTGAGATGTTCTTGACAAATACCATAATCATGGAGGAGATTTTGCATCCATAAGAGTTGGGTGCAACAGCTACCGGCAGCAATGTACTTAACTTCTACAGTGGATAATGAGATGGAATTCTATTTTTTGCTCATCCAGGAGATAAGATTATTACCCACGTAAAAACAACCCCCTGAAGTACTCTTTCTATCATCTGCATTCCCAGCCTAATCAGCGTTAGAGTACCCAACTAAGATAATATTTATGTCCTTGCTGTACCACACACCAAAATCAGCAGTGGTTTTGACATACTTTATGATTCATTTTAAAGTGGTGATATCTAGCACACACTCCTACACTGTAACTAATGTCAAGTCTACTAGCAGTAAGGTAAAGAAGACTACCTTCATAGTTCTTTTGTTGTATATGCGATAAATCTTGCTTGTAGAGGAGTAGCCTAGAATATTCCTTCATCACTCTGAGAGTCAAACTTTCCCACATTCTCTCTATCCTTGAGGATGAAACAAGTACTTCCAAAGATTCTAAAATACTTTACATTTGGCTTTCTTCCTTTCCATAACTCATATGGAGTCTTCTTGGTACCAGGTCTGAAGTACACCCTATTAATCGTATGACATGCAGTGTTAACAGCTTCTCCCCACAAGTTTCTAGCCACATCCTTGTTGTGCAACATGGCATTGGCCATCTCCTAAATAACCCTGTTCTTTCTTTCTACTACACCATTTTGCTGAGGAGTAATAGGAGCAGAGAATTCTTGAGATATACCTGATCTTATGCAAAATGACTCCATATACGAGTTCTCGAATTCTTTACCATGGTCACTTTGAATTCGATCAATCTTCAGGCTCTTTTCATTTTGCAGTCTTGTGCACAAAGCTTCAATGTGCTCAGGAGCATTAAACTTGGATCGTAGGAGAATGACCCAAGTGTACCTAGTAAAGTCGTCTACCACAACCATGATGTATCTCTTACAACCAAGAGACTAGGTTCTAGTTGGACCCATAAGAACCAGATGTAGAAGCTCCAATGGTCTAGATGTAGCTGATGTCTGAGTGCCCAGATGCTTAGCTTTTGTCTGTTTCCCAAGCTGACACGATCCACACACCACGCTGCTCATTCTGCTAAGCTTTGGTATCCCCATGACTGATTCATGCTTAAATACAATAGAAAGATGTTTGTAACTAGCATGTCCCATCCGTTGATGCCATAGATCTTCATTTGGTAAACGAATGCTATTGCACACAATATCAGCATCAGGAACCAATCCATAACAGTTGTCTAGAGTGTGAACGCCACTTATGAGTTTCTTTCCAGACTCATCCATGACAAGACACTTTCCTTTTAAGAATAGCACCATGAAGTCTTGATCACATATCTGACTTATGCTCAATAGGTTCACCCTCAGACCTTCTACATATATAACATTTACAATGTCTGGCAGTCCAGGTAGAGAGATAATTCCCTTTCCTTTAATCTGTGATTTGCTCCCATCACCAAAAGTGACATTACAACCTTTCTTAGACTCGAAAACCTTGAAGAGAGATCAGTCTCCAGTCATGTGTCTTGAGCAACTACTGTCAAGGTACCACAAACATGTGTCCATAACTTTAAATGCGGACTTCGTCATAAAACACACTTCGTGCTTAAATGACAGATCAGTAGGAATGGTGCTTTCTCTCATATGCCTTTTACGAGCTAAACCTTTAACTTTCACTCTTCTCAGACGAACTCCTTTGTACATTTTCATTTTGAGACAGTCTAGTTTCTTCTTAGGCAAACTGAGATCTTTTCCAATGGTTATCACAAGAGAATTCAAATAACTTTTAGACTTGTATTTTCTGATGCACTCAAACAAGTAGATATTAGAAAAACAAGATGTATTTGAAATCAAGGATCTCTTCAAGCCGGGTGCAGCCATGACAACAGGGGTCAATGGATCACACAGCAAAGATTAAAACCTAATCAGAGTGTGCCTGCTCTAATACCATTTGATAGGCCAAAAACGAATTGACCCCTTGTGATTAATTAATTGATTAATTAGCCAAATTTATTAATTAATCAAATTAACATGCAAAAGTGTGGAAGCACCAACAAATCACCAATTATACTAAGTATGCAGTGGAAAATAAATTGACACAGTAATTTGTTTATGAATGGGGAAAACTAACACGGCAAAAACTCCATCGGGTGATTTTAAGGTCACCACTCTTGAGAATCCAATATTACCATAACAAACGGTTACAAGTAAAGGAATCTCAGTACCTTATACCAACCTACAGTTGAACCCTTACCTCAATACACAATTGGACTTGTTCTGTAATGACACACTCTCCTTTTGATGCACGGCTCCCAATACGTGACTAACCAATTGCGTGGATCCCAGTACGTGAATTCAATCACCAACTAGGGAAGGTTGTTGGCTGCAAAGTTCTTCAGTTCATCCAGAAAATGAAGATTAAGAAGATGCTTGGTCACAAAACCCTATGGTGTACAAACACAGCAACTTTTTCACAAGAAAGATGAACTAGGGCAAATTCTGTCTCTGGTCACAATTTGCTTGAACAAACTTTGCTCAACACTTGTGCAACTTATGTCCACCTTTGACAGCCCTTAAAATAATCCTTTTATATCTCTAGGGTTGTGAGAAAAGAAAGCCCAAATATACAATCACGGATTAGGGTCAAAATAGATTTGAAACTCTGTTTTTCATAAACCTCAACAGATAACTATCTATTGAGTTGCTGTCGAGCCACGGGACTGGAATAGCTCTTAAAGATCGATAGATGCTAGCCATCGTGCTTTAATTACAGGCACTTTCTCAGCTTGAATCTTGGATAGACTTGCATGACTTTAACACTTGGTCTTGAAACAAGGTTTCTTGAAGTATTAAACACATCCTAGATCTACCAAAATACAAGTAAAGTGCATTTTGTCAAAGGATTAACTAATTACATAAAATAGTGACATATTTTCCTAACAAGTGAATCACATATGCCCTAACAGTCTTGCAATACGACATGTGGAGTAGTAAGAGCAATGGTGAAGCCCAACCAAAGGAACACATTTGCCTTTGAAAACAAGGTTGACCATGCCTGTAATGCACCACCATTCCTCCACCCATTGGATCCATGAAGGGAAGAGACGTTTTAGGAACTCAGTGAACTCATCAGGATCCATCTCCTTGCTCTTGAACTTGTGATCACGATAACGCTTTGGTTGATATTGATTAAAAGGGACAGTGGGTGAATGAAGTAATCAGAGTTTGTCGTATAGCCATATTTGTGGGAGAGGAAAAGAAAGCATGAGTGCACCAAAGAAAAAAAGAGAAAAATAAATAAGAATTCAAAGATGATATAAAGAGACTTAATGGTTTGAAAATCGAAAGGCAATCCATGCAAAGATAAGTACAATCCTGCTAGGTTGAGAACCTAGGTAAAAGTTAGGGATTATACCTGAAGGAGGAGAGGGCTCCCTGTAAAGAAAGTTGCTTCCCCCTTACGAACAACATTCAAACTGTTAAGAGTTTTGGACAAGATAATGCCTACGAGACATCCCTTCTCTAGATTGTTGACCACCAAGAGCATCCTTTAATCTAAACGAGGTGCCTCATGCACCAAGAAATACCTAGCAAGAAGGGATAGGCAAAAGGCATTGAGATAATGAGAGCGCTCCACCCCAGCCAAAGGAACATTCCCCTGAGAAAAGTATGTGAAAACCATGTGGATATTCAACTTATTAAGCATACACCATCTCTAAGCCATAGCAAGAGGAATCCCCAAGAGTTGATGATTCATGTTAGAGAAATCTTCATCAGTAGTTGGGAGGATTGAGTGTACTAATGTTGGTTTCACCCATGATTGCACTAAATTCTTCAAGAGTGGAGCATATTTCCACACCATTAAATTGGAAAACATGTCAAGTAGGGATACAAAACTCAGTGGTTGCACGTAGAAGAGGCTCATTCACTTTGATTTGATGATAGGAAGAGATGCAAGAAAGACCAAGACAAATGAGAGCATCTATGAAGCTAGGGCCAAGCTTCTTAATCCATGCTGAAACCTCTAAAGGAGTGAATTCTATCATTGGGAGACCTTACTGAGTGTTTTCTAGGTTTAGAACACGTTTTGTGAAGGTTTAGAGGCCCCCAACGACTATTTTATGCTTTAGAGAGGTGGCTAGGGTTTTCTGGCCTATGACATGCATGCACAGGGTCAAACATGTGTGCGCAAGGTTGAAGGCAGAATCAGATTCCTTGTCCCATTAAGAGTAGGGTTTTTTCACTAAGGCTTCTTTCATGATTCATATGACCTAAAGGATTACTCAAGGCACACTCAAGCTCAGATTTTCAAGCATCAATGAAAAGAGAAAGGCAAGACAATGTATAAAACTCCCATAAGTTGTGAAATAAGTACATGTTCTAAATGAAAGCAGAAATGTAAAAAAATGTTCTTAAATACAACCTAATGTCTCAAATAAGAAATAAGTGCAAAAATACAGGCTAATAAAAGAAAAAGAAATAAAAATAGGAAAATGTTGTATACAGTGTCTGTGTCTGTGTCTATCTATCTGTCGGCAAGATCACCAGAAACGCCTCTTCCTCGACTGGTAGCTGGAAGTCCTCTTAGGGTCGCCGCCATTATCATTATCATCACTTGCATAGGCAAACCCTACAGGACCATAGATCTGCCTAGAGTACTCAGTCACCTCTAGCTTGAGATTCCCGCCCAGCCAAACGAGCTCTCCATGCTCCTTTACAGTGGGCTGAAATTTGAGAGAAGACAGTGTTAGAACAAGTGTTAAGAGATGCAAGAAAAGAAAAGACAAGACAAGGATGAAAGATAACTCACCGCTCCTATACCGTTAGGAAAAGGGTAGCCTATGACATTTGTGTTACACCTTACAGGATGCTCCCAATCAATGCCATCAGGGTCATAAGCATAGACCAACTAGTGTAGATGAGGGGGGGTCAATAGGACTATCAGCAGCAGGACCAGCCTGACATGAGCATCACATTTGAGTATCACCGTGTGTAGAAATGCAAGAAAAGAGGAAGGGAAGTAAAAAGGGAAAGAATGCATACTTCTGAAATGAGGGAAGACATGAGACAAGTTTCGCTAAACTCGGCATAGTCCAAATCATCCATAAGTCACCCGGCATAAGGAATTCCACTCCTCTAAAGCTGGTACTCGGCATTAATCATGGAAAGCGGGGCAAGCATGAACTGTGGAGGATCCATCGGAACTCGCGGTGTGTCCATGCCCAATGGCTGGCAGCAAACCCTCTCGGTCAGGTAGAGGACTCTCAAACCAGCACCTTCTAGAGGCTGGGTGATCCTAGAGGTAATAAGGGCAATTGCTTCCAAGGCAGGGTCCATAACAGGAGGAGCACTAGTCCAAGGACTCCATATGACCTATGACAACACATTGGGTTAGAAGGAGGATCCCTGAAAATATGCAAAAGAAAGTGATGAGAGAAGATGGAATTTCTACTCATACCCTTAGAAGAAATTCCATTGAAGTGAGCCCTAACCAAGGAGAAGGTCCTCAATTCCACCCCCGCTCCATGGGAAATGAGCCCATATTTCAACCAGCTCTAGAAAAAAAAGGTACCGTTTATAAGATAAATAAGGTACAGTTTGCAAGATAATAGTTTTCAAGATAAATAGGGTACAGTTTTCAAGATGAAAGTTTGCAAGGTAAACATGGTACAGTTTGCAAGATGACAATATGCAAGATGAATGACATGAGCATATAGTTTGCAAAGGCACAAGATACATGTTGGTAAGAAGCTACAAAAGGGAAGGAAGAAAGAACTGACCTTAAGGAGCTTCCAAGGCCCTATCAGCTGATGGAAAGTCCCACGACTGAGCGTGTTCAATGGGGAGTAAAGGAAGGCAAGGCAAGCCTGACCCCAGTTGGCCCTCCGAGCATCCTCAAAATCACGAAAGAGAGCCAACCACCTCAAGGACATAGTCTACCCTTCGTTGGCAAAGAGATACACCCCCAGTATGTACATCAAGAATGCCCTAACCAGCCTGGCATAGTCCTCAAGCATCTCCTAAGGAAAAGGCTTATGGTCCAACTAGAGGTCGAAGTAGCGGATGGTCTCTGTCATGCGCCTCTGCCCCAGCAACTCAATGCCCAGCTGTATGCCCAATTCGTCCTCTAGATTAATGATCAATCCATCACATCAAAGGCTAGTCATTTGGTGGAAATTGTGGGGAGTCACGGTCATCTCCCTCTTAGCAATATGGAAGGTGTGGGTAGTGTGAACACAAGGGGGGGTCGCCACCTATTTTCTACAATGGTCTAGGAACCATATATATAGCGTCCCTTCAAGGAAGGACCTTTTGATCTTACTACCAGAGATATGGGTTCAGAGGTTAAATACATTCTTGGGAAGGTGTTAGGCACCCAAGATCACCCAATCCTAAGGTTGGCCTCCCATCATTGTGTCTTATACCTTAACCCTATTAAAAACTAAATCAGCACTTACATCCTAGACTCACACACACACTAACATGCATCTTGCATACAACATGACATCTTTCATCCCAAACAAACATACTTATCTATCCACCATACAAAAGAGAGCCAAACATACAAAAGAAACTCTACTAGCATTCATCTAGCATGTAAAAACCCTATCATACATCTAAAACAAGCACATCATCAAACACAATACATATCATACTTCTACGCAAGTTTCATCATAAAAAAAAAAAAAAAAAAAAAAAAAAAAAAAAAAACCAAAACACAATTGCATGGACATTTCTAATGCATGACTTATCCTGTACGTACCTCTCAGTAACACAGCACCTATGGCATTGTCGAATGGGTATGTGAATGAATGGCATGGTATCAAAGCTAAGATAAACCCTAATCTAAACATGTAATAGGAAACAAGCATGTGAAAGAGGTAAACAAGAACCTATAGAGCCTTAAAAAAAATAAAAAATAAAAAAGGCTAAACATAACAAACATGTGAAGGCGAAGACAAAACAAAAAAACTAAAATTTACGGTTTTTGGGCAATGGCATCGAACACTAGAACAGGCCTGCATGCACATAATCAAGCTTTCATGCGTATGCAAGTCCTTGCCCAGAAAAACTAAAAACGCAAAAACATAGTAGAACTTTAAAACGAAAATCTAACAACCTAACGTGCACAAAACAAGGAAAGAACTAAGAAACTAACTTACACAAACATAAACTATGTAGAAAAAAAATATTAAAATGCAGAAAGAAAAGCAAAAAAGAAAAAGAAACAAAGAGAAAGGGTTAGACCCAATACCATAAACAAAAGCTTTCCAAGCTTGATGTTGACCATTCCCCTCAATCAAGTCTATTCACAAACCAATAATAAAGTGATTAGCAACATTAAACTAGAAGGATTAGGGGCAGAAAATGTCCCAATCAAATAAAATTGACTTGAGGGTGTTTTGTAAAAAACTCCCTTTTGATTCATTAGTTTCTAGTGAATCTTAGGTTTTTCCTATCGGATTTCTGTGTGTTTTCAAAATGTACCGTGTAAAGCTTTTTATAGTTGAAAAAATGGGGTTTGGGATGGCTCCTAGACGATGTGGGATTCATTCCAAACCTCAGCCATTATTGCAGAAAACTTGTCTATCTTATACTTCTAAAACCCTAGTTGCATACGCATGAATATGCCTGCGTACATATGCTTTGGCCCGCGTATGTTGGCCGTGACCCATGTACGCAGGTTGTGACCCACGTACACAAGTCGAGGGCCATTTTGGTCATTTTATTTCTTGCTAGAGATACTTTGGGGAATAATCTTCTGCTTCCTCACTGGGGATTGCTTTAATGTGTTTGGGTTCATCGAGGAAGAATCTTCTACTTCCTCCATGGGGATGGTGCTCGATACGGTTGAACTATTGATGAAAAGTCTTCTGCTTCCTCTATGGGGATGATGTTTGATAAGTTCGATCTATTTGAGGAAGAATCGTTTGCTTCCTTACTGAGGATAGTGTTCTTGATATGCATGATTTGCTAGGGAAAAGTATTCTGCTTCCTTTATAGAGATGGTGTTTTCGATGTGCTTGAATCATTAGGGATGGTTTTTGATGTACTTGATTGGGGGAAGAGTCTTCTACTTCCTTTATTGTTCACTAAGGAGTCCTTTGATAATTTTGTGCCTTAATTGGGGTAATCTTGAAATGTCTCTCCTTTTTCTGAAAGGATTTTTTTTTTTTTTTTTTTTCTTCTGTTCAAGACTAAACTACACGTAGTTTAGTGGTGAGGCTTAAATTACACGTAGTTTAGCTATCAGGTGTGTTCTTGCCTTTTCATTTTTCCCAACGGTTACCAACCGTTCTTTTTCTTCTTCATTCTCTTCATCTCCCTTACCTCTTCATATTCTCCATAACTCTCTTTTTTCTTTTCTTTTTTTCTCTCTACAAAAACCTCCTTCTCCTCTTTCTTTCTATCACTTTCTGACTCTCTCATTTTCTCAAACCCTATCACTTTCTCATTTTCTCTCATTCTCTCATCATCTTCTCCAATGGCACCCAAGGCCAAGAAGTTCTCCTACGTCCTATCTTCTAATGCATTCCACCTCACCCGCAAGAGTGGAGCAAGGAGGTTAGTGGGGTCACATTCCCATGGCTGAATTTGTAAGTTTCAAACTTTTCTCATTTTTAAGTTTCTCTCTAATCTTTTGTTTCAATGTGTTTTTGGCCATGTAAATGCTTGGGTTTTGCTATGGGATGGGTTTAGATGAAAACCTAACACCTTAACAGGGGTAGGAACATGTCTATGATTGATTTTGGATGATGCATCTTTGAAAATGTTAAAGAACTGCTTCTATTTATGTTCTTGCATGTGTAGGCTTGAGTCTGTGTACGCAGCTTATATTCATGCGTACGCAGGTTTGTTCTTACATACGTAGGTCTGTTCTTGAGGCTCTGCGTATGTAGGTTTGTTCTTGCACATGGGGTCTTGTCTACGTACGTGGGCTTTGACCCGTGTACGTGAGATGTCTGGCAGAAGCTCTACTCTGCCTATTTTCACTTATTTTTCATCTGATTCACTTCTACATGCAATCCTTACACACCTTTTTGAGATTTTTACATCCGAATATTGTTACATCCTCTTTTTATCTTCATTCTTGTATCAAAACATCATATTTTCCAAATTCTGCTTGAATCAAGAATCGAATATCATCTTCCTTTTTTGCAGTCATCGTCCCTTTATGCTTGTAGGGGAAGCACTAATAAAGTGGTGGAGTGGTACAATCTTCTTGTCCTTGAAACCAGGGGCTATATCCGGGAAGTAGGCTTTGAGCCTATCATTGGTCTTCTTCTGGAGAATTCTGCAAGCGCTACCTTGGTGTAGTGCCTCATTGAGAGGTGGTGGGATACTACCCACACCTTTCATATGGCTGAGTGGAAGATAACGGTGACTCCTTACAATTTTTACAGCATTACCGGCCTTAGCTTCAAAGCAGCCATCATCAGTTTGGACAGTGTGTCGAGTATCCAGCTGGGTCTCGACATGTTGGGGAGGAAGTACTCTACTGAGACCATCTGCTACTTCAACTTACTCTCGGATTACATGTTCCTCCTACAGAGGACCACGGAAGAGTGTGTCTGTATGGCTAGGGCTTTCCTTCTCCACTTGTTGGGGGCTTATCTCTTTGCCAATGGTGAGCAAAAGTGTCGTTAAGGTGGTTAACCCTTTTTCAGGACTTTAGAGAGGCACGGAGGGCCAACTGTTTTAGAGAAACATGGTTTGTATCGCATACAAATCATACGCAGTAGAAAATTAATAGATCTACTTCATTCGCAATTGATAACATGTACTATGTAAATTTCAGAATTTAAGAATAAGAGAACATATCTTGGTGCATTGAAATTCAAAACCAAAGATTAGAAGTATTTGGAAACACTTTTAATCTTCACTCTAATTCCACTTATGCCCAAGAAGTGTGGTCTCTCAATCAGTTTATATGTATATGTTCAAGGGAGAATAAGAGAGTGGTTTACACTCACATACACACCATTTAATTCAATACAAAATTATGTATGTTTCTTTCCTTAGATATAACTGACTATCTAATTGGGCAAGCCTTTAGGGCCATTCCAATTGGGCTTTAGTATGTGGTTTGGAGAGGGACCAAAAGAGACAAATAAGACACTAGCTCTATTGGGTTTTGGGCCTTTCTGTCAACTCTTGACAAGCCCAAAATTACTATTAATTATATTTAATACTACTATATAAATATAATTGCACTCTAGCCTTATTAATAAATTATATCCCAAGACATTATTATACATTTGTCGAGGGAGAAATTGATGCCTTTATCTAAGATGTTGGGAAGCCAAGCCGAAACTCGACTATGAGCTCTTGAGATGATACCCAAAGGCTTTTGGTGTGATGACAAAGCCTATCCAAGTAAGAAACAAAGGCTGCACATGACAAAACAGTAACAAAAGCCCAATGAAAAACACGTTACAATACTTAATTAGTACATTAATGGTCCTAGTCTGATAGTTTAAATCAGTCCTCTAGTGATACAGTATTATCTCCAGCAGTAGGGTAATTTCAGGTTAATAAATGTGTTTACATGGTAAAAATCATTTTTTTTTCTTGTTATTATTAAGTTAACATGAGGGAGAACTTCCATAGTTTCCAAAATATTATGGCCTTCATCATAATAATAAACAAGGATTAAAGGCTCCATAGTTACAAATAAAAGAGGAAAAATAGGATGGAATGAAGGGAGAGAAAGATCCCCAGCTCAGTGTAGCAAGTATTAAACTAAGATTTTGGTGAGTATGTGTGCATAAGGCATGAATGAGGTGAATGTGGGCTGTTTTGAGTGAGTGGGATAGGATTAATATTAAGATTGAAACTTTTTGTGAGTAATGGGCTGTTTGTGACCAGTTGGAGGACGTTTTTGAGCTGTGATTGTGTAAAGGTGGGGGGGGGGGGGGGGAGAATGTCTGAGGTTAGATGAATGTGGGCTGAAGGGGATGAGTAGTGAGCTTAAAGAGAGCTAAACTACTAGCAAAATGACAAATAGACCAGGGGTTTCAGAGGGAGTAGCTACTGGTTTGTGGGCTGAGATGCTTGTGCTTTTATAATGGAGTTTTTAGAGAAACATTAATTAACAAGAATCCAAAAAATGTAGCTCTGATTCAAGGGAGCCAGATAGTTGAATTAATAACCTGGATTTGGCCTAAAAATGGGAGATTTGGTTTTGGGGTTGCCTTGCTTCTTTGGGTAATGATGGGATTTTAGAGTTCTTTGCATTAAATGCCATGTTTTCTGGGGCTGAGCTTAATGAATGTGATTGAGGCATGTACCAAGAGCGAATCCTAATGCTGTAAATAAGATTTGGACCCTAGGAAGTAGGATTCAACACCCCAAGCAGGTGTCAAAGTTTAAGCCCACTTCAGAGGGTTCCACTGGAAATCCTTTTATGCCCTCCAAACCACATGTTTCCAATTTTTACCCCTTTAGGATTCATGAGCTTGGTACATGAACCACGTCTTGAACGTTTTTTAACATTTATAGCATCAATTTGTTGAAGTTTGTATAATTTGGTTTCAACTCCCCTTCCGCTAGAGGTGCAATCTTGAGGAAGATGATGGAGTCCCTTCATTCTTTTGACTTCAGCGTTTGACCACTTTTCTTTTATTTGTGCCATAGACTAAGCTACCGTTAAATGTAGCGAGGCGCAATTTAGGTCAAGGCAATCTAGGTTAGCAGCTCCTCCCTCTCGTTCGGCTCCATCTCAATCTACTCCATCCACATCCGCTCCCTCCTCTTCTACGGGCGATGTGACTCTCAAAGACATCATGACGCAGTTTCAACGCATGGATGCTCGCCTTGATACACTCTCTACTGAGTTTTATTAGGTGAACATTCATGTCAGTTGTATAGCATGACGGCAAGCGGCCATGGGTGGCTTTGCTCCTGAGGCTTCTCCTCCACCTCCTCCAGTGGCTTTTAAGGATGACGTTGATGATGATGATGGTGATGATGATGATACTTTTAAGGATGATGATGATGGAGATGCTAGCTCTTTCAGTACAGATGAGATGTCTACTTGACACTCTTGCCCTTTGTCACTCGTGACAAAAAGGGGGAATAGTTTTGGATATGAGAGTAGTCATTCTTAGGGAGAAAGTTAGTATAGGACCATTTTGTTAGGAGGAGTGTTGATATCTGAAGGATGTAGTGAGGATTATATGTATCTTTTTCTTTTCTCTACTTTAGATACATTTATTCTTGTACATGGGTCTTGTGACCATTATTGAGATACATTGTATTTATTTTCTTTATATGTTGATGTATGTTTCTTTCACCTACCCTTACATGTGTTGTTTCTTTTTTTCTTTATGCACATACTTCTTATTAAGTGTATGCAATCTATTATTTCTATTTCACATAAAGATGCCTTAATGAGTTTTGTTTAAAGTGTTTCAGAAATACAGGTTGTTAAAGTCTACTTGCCATAAACTCTCTTCTTGCAAAGTTTTTCAAGAGTTTGTGTTAGGATATATTTTATTGTATTCAACAAGTAAATATGAGTTGAGCGATTTATGACTTCTCTCATATGTTCATTTGTTTGTTGTGGTTTTATCACGGTTGCCAAAGGGGGAGATTGTTAGGACATATGTGATTTGATGTTAGGAATATATGTCAAATTATAATTGGCTAATCTTTTGACAAAATGCATTTTACTTGTAATTGGGTAGATCTAGGATGTGTTTAATACTTCAAGGAACAAGGTTTCAGATTAAGTGTTAAAGCCATGCAAATCTATTTAAGAAACAAGTGAAGAAATACTGATTTTTAAAGCTCAACAGCTAGCTCGATAGCTGGTATCTATTGAGGTTTAAAAGCTGCTGAAGATGCTTGACAGCTAGCTCGATAGATAAGCTATCTATCAAGGTTTATGAAACTCAGTTTTTCAGAACTGATTTTCATCCAATCCGTGTGTATATCTTTGGGCTTTCTTTTCTCACAACCCTAAACATATATAAGGATTATTTTAAGGGCCATCAAAGGTTGCGCAAAGTATGAAGCAAAGTTTTTTCATGCAAATTGTGACCGAAGACAGAATTTGCCCTAGTTCATCTTTCTCTTGAAGAAGTTGTTGTGTTTATACACCGTATGGTTTTGTGACCAAGGAGTTTCATGATTATCATCGTGTGATAAACTGAAGAACTTTGCGACCATCATCTTTCTCAAGTTGGTGATTAAGTCACATATTGGGATCCGCGCATATATTGGTTAGTCATGTACTAGGAGCCGTGCATTGAAAATGAGAGATTATCACTACAGAACAAGTCCAATTGGGTATTGGGGTAAGGATTAAACTATAAGTTGGTATAAGGTACTGGGATTTCTTTACTTGTAACCGCTTGTTTTGATAATAGTGGATTCTTAGGAGCGGTGACCTTAAAATCACCCAGTAAGGTTTTTGCTATATAGGTTTTTCCTATTCGTAAACAAATCACTGTGTCCATTTAATTTCCGCTGCATTTAGTTAATTGGTGATTTATTTGTGCTACCATGCGTTTTGCATGTTAATTGAATTAATTAATTAACTTGGCTAAATCAATTGGGTAATTTATCACAAGGGGTCAATACATTCTTGGTCTATCAAAGGCCTAATTACAATGTCACTCCCTTCCTTCTCATGGATTTTTGTCCCTTGTTTCATTGGGCTTTGGTCCATTTACAATAAAGCTCTCATCTTACTCTCATGGGCTTTCATTATAATGAATTTAGAAATTTTCAACCCTTTGTCTCAAAAATTGGCTTACAATATATTCATCAACTTTGGATTTTTCATTTTTATTCATCATTTTATTATTATTTTTTAAATAGCCCTCTTGCTAGAATACATTGTAGCCTTCCTCTCAAAGTCTATGAAGAGACCCAAAGAGACCCAAGATTAGGGAGTTTCATTTTTGGATTTGAAGGATGTTGGATGCTAAGTCCATAGCATATTTGTTACCTTAGGCCCAAAGTCTTCTTTTTCAATAGGACTTTTTCCACTTGGGCCAATGATAACAATTAAGCTATGGTCTTTTAAATCTTTCAAGTTAAGATATGCATTTGGATTTAGGGACAAGCCTCTTATATAGGAGAACTTCTTTTCTTTTATCCCATAATATCTTAGGGTATACCATAACTTTAGGGCCATCCCTTTTGAATGCTCGAAAATGTGTGAAAACACAAGAGCTATTTAGACCCCCAAATTAAATTTACGGCTCGATTGAAAGGTAAAAGAGTAGGGACGAAGAATGCAAACACAAGATAACACGCCGATGTGAAATCGAAGAGGAAATCGAAGAACTAGGAGAAAAACCTCTCGCCGCCCTCCAAGCGGTAATCGATCCACTAGAAAATCAGTTGGGATACATGGGTTAGCAAGAAACCCTCCAAGCCTAATCTACCAGATGTACCTAAGCCCTCCAAGCTCCTACTCCAACAAGGCTTCTCAGAACCGTGTCTTGTCTATCTCT
Organism: Quercus lobata; assembly: GCF_001633185.2. Lineage (NCBI taxonomy): Eukaryota > Viridiplantae > Streptophyta > Magnoliopsida > Fagales > Fagaceae > Quercus > Quercus lobata. The sequence continues at coordinate 35,101,777 of NC_044905.1, read as the reverse complement.
CCGGATCCCGCAACAAGCACCATGTTGCATCTGCCATCCTTGGCTTCTTCCAATGCTTCCCAGCAGCACCAAAACCTCACTTGACACTCTGAAAGGGTGTGGTAAGTGTTTGGGCTATCAACCTCTAAATGATATGGAAATGGAAAGGTAGGAGTTAAGGAAAATTCACAAGCAATTGTGTAGAGGAATGTGGGTATAACAATCTCTAACTCTCAAAGTTTGTGGCTAGGGTTTTCTCTCTAAAACACTCCTCAACTTTTGTGGGTAATATGGATATATATAGTGTGGGTACAGAAAGTGTGTATCAGAGAGCATAGTCTAGCAAAACAGAGTGTTTCACGAGTGTCTCGCGGGAAGGCCTTACTCGTGAGCTACTCCCGAAACATAGCTGTCTCCATCTGTCCTGACTCTTCGTATTCCAGTCATGTGTAGGGCACATGCATCATTTCGCGGGATGCTTAGTCGCGAGCTACCCGCGAAAACTCTTCTGTCTTCAATTGCTTGAGTCTTCACACTCTCTCTCTATCACACAACCCTTACAATTAAATCCCACAATAAATACAAAGTATAAAAGATTGAATAAAATTGCAATCAAATTTTGCACGGAATAAAAGCCAACAAAACACATAGTTGTAAATTACAACTTTACAATCTCCCCCTTTGGCTATTCCGTGACAAAAACCCTAAAACAGACTCTAGACTTAAACGTGAGTTTGGGAACAGTGGCAAAACTCACTCACACCTAATCTAGAAGCTGTGAAGCACTTGCACGTATATACCTGTAACCTGAAACACTTGCACGCAAACAAAAATTTCATTAAGCTTATGACAAGTTGAATACATGGTACATATATGAGCAAGTAAAATGCAATCAAGTTTGTAAACATAATATAAACATGTAAGCATATTTTGATCATACAACAACAGTCATTAAAGAATGACTACAATGAACATTTAACAAGTAAATGATGATCCGGACATACAATGCAATGAAGATCACTCACAAGGATCAATTGTATGTCCAACACATAACCAATGCAAAATACACGAAGTATATGCATTTAGGATACAAGATCCTACTAGGGTACAAGTGTGAGGTACTTAAGACATATTAGTAATATCTTAAAAGAACAAAAAAATGCTACAAAGCAATAAGGTAAACAACGATTACTGAATATAAATTGAAATTAAAACAAAGTACTAAAGCTTTAAATGAAAGCAGTAAACACAATAAACCAACTGTTATAAAAAGCTAAAATAAACAAAGGTAAACCGCCTGAATGAACCAATGTTTCTAAGCCCTAAGCTATGCTCTCCCTAACTATGCAAGCTCCCCCTCAAAATTTTCTCCCCTTTTTTGACCGAAATGGCCAAAGGGCTAGAACTGGTCGGACTCAGAGTCTGAACCCTGGTCGATGGACAAATCATCGATCTGAGATGATAAGGCTGTGATCTGACCCTGGACATATGTAAACTGGTCCGCCGTGTGCTGCACATGGGAGTCTAACATAGTGTACATCTGCTCTATTCTAGCTAGAAGACGATCGAGTCTGTCTGGTCCTCGTGTTGGTGCTGAGGGTGATGGCTGAGCTGAGCTCTCTAGAGCAATAGTAAATCTCTCTATCTCATCCTCTGTATCACCTCCCTCCTCCTCAACTCAAGGCCGTGGTATCGTGTGCACACCTGTTTTGGAGCCTTTGATGTGAGCTATGCTCCTAGTGAGTGTATGTGCACCAATGGGATAGTCCCTCTGAACCACTGTAAGGCCACTCAGAAGTTTGGGCCGCTCCTTTGCAATTAGGCCCATAATGAGAGTGGGGAAAGGCATTACAGTCCTTGGATTCTACTTCTCAATACTCTTTGTCAACAAATGGAAGATATGTTCACAAACATCAATCTCCTTGTGGGTGAAGAGATCGTATAGAAGCATTGTCCTTGGAGCTGACAATGTAGTGAGGTTGGTGACCGGGTACAAGTTATGGATCATCACATATGCTAATGTCCTTATCTTCGGTGAAAATGGGATTGTATTCATGGATGACTTCTTCGATGTACCACAAAGTATTTGCACCATCTCCTTAGTCGATCCCAATCTGTCTTCATATTGGACTGAGATTAGCTGAGAGGGAGGACAAATCTCCAAAAATTCTTGAATGCTATCCCTTGTAATCACAAATTCTTTGTGCCTCACCCAGCAATCTATACGGTCTCCTTCCACAGTAGCATTTGAGAAAAATTCTCTTATGATCTCTGAGTAGACAACCCCAACCGGGTTCAACAGCTTGGTCCAAGTCCTTTCTTTGAACACCTCAAGGATGAAGGTGTCCTCAAGGGTTTCTAGCTTGACCACCCTCTCCATAATAATGGTTGCTCTTTTGTAGTAGTCTTTGTATTTGATATCAGCCTCAGCAAACTTGAAGTTATCAGAATCAGTGCATGCACGTTTGGAGGATGATCTCTTAGAAGCTGCATGCTTAGTAGGAGCCATCTGCACAAGGGAACACAGAACAGAAAAGAAACATCTGCACAACCACAAAATAGAACTCAAAACTTGATTAGATTCAAGTTAGCTCAAATCATAAGTAAAGCAACGAACAACAGAGCATAACAAACTCAAAACAGAGCAAACAGACACAAAACAACATGCTATAAGTGTTTAACCAAGTAAACAAAAACATAGTGCATGAATGAAGTAACTGTGACTGTGTGTGCCAGGGCTGTGCATGTGCTAATGCATAAGGATGCAGCATGAGATGCATGAGGTGTGCTTGGAGGGGCCTAGTGTGTGCATGGCATGGCATTGAGGCACAAAAGGGTCAAAGTGTGTAGAACACACTCTCATTGATCAAAACATGTTAAACATGGTCAATCAAGAGTAAACCCAAGCATAGGAACTCATTTGAGTTCAATTCAACACGAGAATGTCACTAGGACATTCTGTCAAACACCTAACATGCAAAAAAGCACAACACCTATAAAAAATGCATGAACATGATGAAATTTTCCTTAATACATTATTAGAATGCCTCATGGGGCCAACACAGATACAAACACAGCAAATGGGACTTAACCTAATCAAAATTTTGGAAAAAATTTCACAAATTTAAGAACCCCAACCCATTTTCGAAAAATCCCCAAAATTTTAGAACCCTAACCTAAATTTCTGCATAAACTCAGAAAAACATGAAGAAAATGTTTTAGAAAACATACCTTGAAGTTGGAAATGCAAAAAATAAGCTTGAGAGTGATGGGGTTTTAGTGAAAAGTGGTTTAGGGTTGAGGGGGGTTTGAGAGAGGCAGAGCGAGGGAAGTTAAGAGTGTTTGAAAACATGCCACATCTGCTACATAAAAACTGAAAACACGCGTTTTTCGCGGGTTAGGCAGTCACGAGATTAGTCGTGAGACACATTGAAGCTTTCGCTAGAAGCATTTAGTTACGAAATAGTCACGATGGCCTCAGTATGAAATGAAAAATTTCCAGTTTTTGCCTAAAAACATTTCGTGAGAAGAGTTTAGTTGCGAAATACTCGCAAGGTAGTAGCGAGACTCACTGTATGAAAAATATGACTTTTTAATTTCCCTTAAGCACATCTCGCGAGAAGCTCTAAGTCGTGAACTTCTCGAGAAACAGCCTCTGAACCAGTTTTTGAAGAAAAACACAAAAATGCATTTTGACCAAAAACTAAAAACACGAAAGTATAAAATCACTTTCAAAAACATATAAAACACTCAAAAATCTTTTTGGGATTGATCAGCAAGTAATTGAGCATACACATCACATTTGAACATGTATAATCACACAAATGAGGTAAGCATTAATTGAATCAAAGTCTTGTGTGTTGTGGGTGAGCATATATGACCTCCTACAAGAGAATGATTACAAAACTCAGAAGCTTTTCATTTGGCTTCTGCATAAATCATAACATTTGATCTTTTTTGGATAATACATCTCAATTTGAGATTGGTGCTTGAAATTTTTGATATTTCAACATTAAGAGATAGCCTCTGGCTTTTTGAGCACCCTACATTTCAATATAAGAGTCGCTTTCCCTTTTTCCCAGTCAAATACTAGTATGTGCGACAAGTTTTTGCAGCTCATAATCTCTTTTCATTTTGAGATTTACATTTGGTGAGCTCTTTTGCAAAAAAACATAAAAGTAAAGGTGGGAAGATATATAGGCACAAGTCTATGCAAGTATCAAGACCATCAAGACAATTGACCAATCATTCATGATAAGCTTGAAGATCTATTTACAACAGTCACCCATAGTTTTCAAGATTTTTCCTACACATATATATGTATATACATAACAAGCTAAGCTCGTAAATGCACTACGCCATTAGAATGAAGGTACTAGGCCAAACTCACATGTGATATACACAACACAAGCGATCAAACTTTTTAAATATTTTTCAATTTTTATAGTTTTTGAATTTTTGAACACACTCAAAAACAGAACAAGAAAAGTAAGATCAATAACAAGAACAACAAAATCAATGCATATAAAGAGATGCATGATGCACAGATGCATGACAATGAAGCATCTAATGCATGAAGAGTCCTACAAAGATCGAAAGAATTAGATCAAGGACCAAAAGAGCATAAACTCAACCATAGGAACCCTTCGTCATCCAAATAGAACGATTGTTTGGAATGAGTGTCTCAAGAGAAGTGAGACGAGGGTTGGAAGAATGAGAACCGGAAATGCACATAGACAAGGAGGTAAGAACATTAAAAACTTTCTTCAACAACTTACCATTTTCCATCAAATCTGGTTTAGTTTGCACAGCATAACTTTCAAAAAGCTCAAGTTTCTCTTTTTTTTTTTTTTTTTATTCTTTTAAGATCTTGAAACTTAGAGCAATGAGGTCTAAGATGACCAAAGGCACCACAATGGTGACAAACAATGGGTTTAGATCCACCAGGCATTTTAGGAAGGGATCTAGCAACATGGGTTTGTTCTCTCTTCAACTTATGACATTGAGGTCTTATATGACCAATCACACCACAATGGTGACAACTGTTGACACCCTATTTTGCAACCCGTATTTAACCTCACATGGAGGGTAAAAGGGTAATTTCACATTGAAAATATGCATCTTGATTCTGGTCATTAGATCCTTAATCTCATTTCACCAAAATGTTCTTGATGTTGTAACGATCAAATCGACTGGTCATGAGCCCTAATCGGACCATCAGATTGAAAGTTATCATCAAATCAAGTTTTAATGGCTGAGATGCACTATCACAAATTGAGTCCGACTATATGTGATTATTAACAATTGATTTCAATTGGTTATAAGTATAATCAATTTGAGATCGATGATGTGTCTAATTTCATTGGTTATGACTACATTTTATGGTAGGGTTGCACACACCTAATTAACTAGATAGTTAAACATTAATTATTCAATGAGTAATTTGTGCAATTATCTTTTAATTAGAGTAAATTTGGAACCAATTAAGTCTGAAATGGGAGTGATTGGAGCCATTTAATGTTAATTGGGAGCTAATTTGGGACCTATTAATGTTAATTGTGCTAAAACCATTTTCTAACAAATGACCTATGCTCACCATTTCATCGATATCTCTCATAATATTTTGAATCTGTGAATGAGGTTAATTTTTCCAAAAACTAGACATCCGGGGCTTCAATTTGATTATAAGAATAAGATAATTCCAATCAGAATTGAGGTAGATATGATTTTTCAAAGTTGGCTTTACAAGCTGTTACAGCAGCTACAGGAAAACCGAACTTTGCTTGCTCTTCACTCTCATCAATCTCCACATTTAATGCACCAGATTTCCCCAAAGGCTAAAATGAGGTCTAGGTTCATGATTCCTTGTCAACCCTTATTAAATGACCTTCCATTCATATTTCCTCCACCATTACTATATAAACCCCCCATCTCCTTCATTCCAAAGGACACAAAAAAAAAACCCTCATATTTTCTCTTCTCTTGAGTTCTAGTGAAGTTGAGTAGTCTTGTCATATCTTGGTCTTCCTGAGACTCAAGGTATTGAGTGAGACTCACTCTCTCTCTCCTAGCTCTTCTTTTCCTCCACCCTTAGGACCTCCATCAAGAGTCCCCTCCTCCATTATATGGATCTTGCATGAAGGTATAATCCCCTTCCCCAACTATTTGTTTATATCGCCATGATGAGAATTTAAGATTAAAGCATGATAATTCTTGGTTGTTCATCACATGTTCATGGATAACACTAGCTTCGGTCTTAAATCCACATCAAAAACATGAAAAAGATGTTTGTTTAATATTTTTTTTTTTAAATTCTTGAATCTAGAATATCACAATCCACACACATTCACTAGAATTTATTTGTCAATCCAAATAAAAATGCTTAATAAATTGAATTAGGGTTTATCACATGCACACACTTTAAATTCAACATGCAAATTGATTGATAACATAATGGATGATGTGATATGAATATTGGCCACCATAGTCTAGAAGATCGGTTTCATCGGGCAAGGTGGGTGCCTAACACCTTCCCACCTTGTAACATAACCTCCGAGCTTAGATCAAGGATTAGTAGATCAAATGCTTATCCATGTAATTTTGGATTTTTAGATTGTAATTAGGAAACAAAACCACGTACTTTATCTTAGATTGTATCTAGAACCAAAGCCATGTAATTTTCCTATGATCAATATAAATTCAATTACAAATTAATAAAATGAGGAATTTTTCAATTATGGTTTTCTTATTTTTCCAGTAATTAAATAAGTGGCGACTCCATTGTAAAACCCTTAATCTAAAGGAGAAAATATAACTAGTTGAACCTCCATTTTGAGAAGCAATAACACGACTCCACCCATTCACATGGGTTTGGCCCAATATCCTATAAAAAACGGGCCGGGGGCGTGATCTCTCACAGCAAGTAGGAACAAACTTAGATCCACTCAATTCCCTAGGATGGGACCTAAACTGAGGCTTAGGCTTAAGAGCCTTTCTCTCCACTTTTTGGTTTCTTTTATGTAGAGGAATGTACACCGATTTGTCTTTAGAGGTAGAACTCAAAATAGGCACAAAATCAGGTACCGTAACATGATTGCAACAGATATTTTCATCATTTTTAGCAATAGGTTCAACAATCAAACACTTGGTATGCATCTTAAGAGATTCTTTTTTACATTTAAGATCATCAACTAGTTTATTAGACAAAACAAGTTTAGCATCCAAGTCCATATTCAAACATTCAAACTCTTTTAGCTTCTCAAGAGAATTTTCAGCAAGTTTCTTATATTTTTCAACCAATTTATTGGATTCATTGAGCTTAGCAATCAAATTATCCTTTTTACAATGAAACTTGCTCAAATTCTTATGAAACTTCTTAGCTCCTTTCTTCAAGAGTTTGTCAACAGCACCCATAGATTCAAGTAACATGTCATCACAATTATGAGGATTAACACTTATAGAGGCATTTTCACAAACACATGGCATGTTACACTCAAAAACATCCACAAAAGCATACAAAGCATTATCCATGGCAGAACACACAAGGGGTCAAGGATCACACTTTGGTAATGAAACCAAAACTAGTGTACCCGCTCTGATACCAATTGAATGCTCGAAAATGTGTGAAAACATAAGAGCTATTTAGACCCCCAAATTAAAGTTACGGCTCGATTGGAATTAAACTCACAATCCCCAATAGAGTTGTCACAGTGGACATAAGGAGGGGGAGTCATCACCTAGTTTTTGCAATAGTCTGGAACCATATATATAGTGTCCCTTCGAGGAAGGACCTTTTGATCTTACTACCAGAGATACGGGTTCGAAGTTTAGATACGCTCTTGGGAAGGTTTTAGGCACCCAAGATCCCCCAACCCTAAGCTTGGGTTCCCATCATACATCTAAGCATGTTTAATCGTATCGTCAAAACAAAACCAAAACACAAATGCATGGACATTTCTAACAAATGACTTACCTTGTACTTACTTCCCAGCAACACAATAGATATGGCATTTATGAATAGGCATGTGAATGAATGGCATGGTATCAAAGCTAAGACAAACTCTAATCTAAACATGTCATAGCAAACAAGCATGTGAAAGAGGTAAACAAGAACCTATAAAGCCTAAAACAAAAAACAAAAAAAGCTAACAAAACAAACATGTGAAGGCAAAGACAAAACAAACAAACAAAATTTAGGGTTTCTAGGCAACAGCATCACACATGCTAGAATAGGCTTGCATGCGCATTATCAAGCTTGCGTGTATAGGCAAGATTATGCGTATGCAAGTCCTTGCGCAAAATACCTAGAAATGCAAAAACAGAGCTGAACTTTCAAACGAAAATCTAACAACCTAACGTGCACAAAACATGAAAAGAACTAAGAAACTAACTTAAATATACATACACAAACATAAACTATGGAGAAAAAAAGATTAAAACACAGAAAGAAAAGAAGAAAAGAAAAAGAAATAAAGAGAAAGGGTTAGACCCAATACCTTAAACAAAAGCTTTCTAAGCTTGATTTTGATCGTTTCCCTCAGTCAAGTCTATTCACAAACCAATAAAAAAGTGATTAGCAACGTTAAACTAGAAAGATTGGGGCCAGAAAAGGTCTCAGTCAAATAAAATTGACTTGAGGGTGTTTTGTGAAAAACTCTCTTTTGATTCACTAGTTTCTAGTGAATCTTAGTTTTTTTCCATGGAATTTCTGTGTGTTTTGAAAATGTATAATGTAAGGCTTTTTATAGTTGAAAAAATGGGGTTTGGAATGGCTCCCAAACAATGTGGGATTCATTCCAAACCTTAGCCATTATTGTAGAAATCTTGTCTTTCTTATGCTTCTGTAACCCTAATTGCGTACACAGGAATATGTATACATACGCATGCTTTGGCTTGCATATGCAGGGCGAGGGCCACTTGGGTCATTTTATTTCCAAAAATAGATTTTTGCTCATTTAAAAGGTTATATTTTTGAATTGAACACTCCTAAAGTCAATTTAATATCTGATTAAGCTCTAAACTGGCCTTAGGACTTAGAGTTCGAGCATCAATAGGGAACAGGGACCGGAGTCCTAAGGGGTACAAAATGCAGTGTCTACAGGTAGTATCCCACCACCTCTCAGCTAGGGACTGTACAAAGATTCCATTGGCATGACTCTCCAGAAGCAAATGTCGGATAGGCTTGAAACCGACTGCGCGCACCAAGGCCTTTGTGTCATCGAGGCCCTAAACCAAGAAAATATGTGACTAGTGCTACCCCTACCTAAAAAAGGAGCTGAGACATGCAAAAATATGAAAAGAGGGCATGATAATTGCCATTGGATAAGGAAGTAAATGAAAAAGAGTCAAAATAATAAAAATTAGGGTTTCTGAGTGCCAGCATGCGTACGTAGGGTCCGCGTATGCATATGCATGTTGGAACATGCGTCTATATGAACTAAAGAACATGGACGCATACACATGAACATAGCTTACGTACGCAGGAGTAAGTATGCGTGCGCATGAATACAAGATGCATATGCAGGCCCGATATGTGCACGTGCATGAACATAGAAAGTGTTCTTTGACATTCTCAGGCAACTTTTGATGAAAACTCATCCTCAACATGTTCATACCCCTCCTAAGGTTTCAGCTAAACCAATCCCACAACGAAACCTAAGCAATTACAAGCCTAAAAATGGATTAAAATGAAAGATCAAAGCAGAACTTGAAAATGAGAAAAGTTTGAAAAACTTTCCGATCCGGTCCTTGCACCCTCTGAGAGATGGTATTGTAGCCTGTAGACCAGTGGAGGGACACATTCAACCCAAAAGCCCTATTCTAGCAGGTGAGATTGAAGACATCACCGGAAATCACATAGGAATTTTTCTTGGTTTTGGACTTGGGTGCCATTGGAGAAGATGAAAGAGTTTGAGAGAATCAAATTGTGCGAGTGAAGGAATGAGTGAGAGGCAAAGGGATTTGTAGAGAGAATGTGAAGAGATGAAGAAGATGAAGAGAAATAAAAAGAAAAAGAAATAGTTGGTAACCGTTTAGAAAAATATGAAGAGGCAAGAAGGCACCTCGTGGCTAAACTACATATAGTTTAGGCCTTCCCACTAAACTACGTGTAGTTTAGTTTTTAAAAAATTCCAAATATTCCCAATGGGTACCCAGAAGGTAGGAAATGCAAATAAAAACTCACAAATTCATCCAAAAATGGCAGAAATACCCTTAGTTGGGTAAAAGACACAAGGACTCTCAAAGCATCCCTAGTGGAATTGAAAGGATCAAGAACATCCCTCAACGGATTGGAAATCACAAAGGCATCTCCCTCTTGAGTTATGGCCATTAACCAAAACCCCAGTAAGTTACAAGTACACAGTTTTTCCCAAGTATCATGGAGGACTTCCCTGAGGGTCTAAGGCATAAAGGCAACTCCTTCAAGAGTTGTGAAGAAATGGATTTTCCCATGGAGTTGAGGAAACTCCCTCATGAGTAGGATCAACACCAGTTCGCTAGTGAGTCATGAAGGATAAGAAAAGAATTTTCCCTAATGGCCTACACACTATCAAAGACTTCCTCGTAGGTCAAAATCACCAAGACGGCTCCCCCATGGGCCACCAACACATTCATTAGCAAATTTATTTTCCCCATTAGATCACACACCAAGGATTTCCTTGTGAGTCAGAGGAATACAATGATTATGCACATATCCTTCAATTGAATATGTAGGCACAAATCCCATACAAGGCAGAAGAGAAAAATACAAAACTTGTTCAAATATCCTCCGAGAATTGTATATGCAGGCACAGATCCCATGTAAGTCAGAAGAGAAGAATACAGAACTTGTGCACATATCCTCTAGGAGTTGAATATGGAAGTACAAATCCTATGCAAGTTAGAACTTGTGCACATATCCTCTGGGAATTGAATATGAAGGCACATTAGAAAAGGTAGAGATAGATATAGAGACAAAGGTCACCCCGAGGCAAATGCCTCACTAGAATAGGTTGAGATGGAGATAGAAGACAAGTATTACCTAGAGGCGTAAGCCACCCAGAGAAGTTTTAGGCAAGAGCTCCAAATGGACACCACAGATATATCTATACTATTATTTAAGGGGTTTCCCCTATTTGGATTCCTCAATTTTGATGCCCAAAATGCCATCAAATTTATTAGTTTGTAAAGCTTAAATAATATGGTTAAATATGTATAATTACTGATTTTAAAAACTCCTATATTTTAGCTAAATTTAAAAATAAAAAAAAATGTTTTTTCTAACCACATTTCTCTCACACGTTAGTAGTGAAGCATAATTCAACTTTTTTTTTTTTATAAAAATAAAATTTCTTTTTATTCCACTAATGTACTCTTCTTTTTCTTTTTCCTTTTTCCTAATTTCCAAATAAAAAAATGAGGCATATAAGGAATTCAATAACTAAATTCAATTTTTTTTTTTTTTTAAATCCCATGTTCAAGAGGTTCATCCCTAGTACCAAGCAGTTACACAACCTTTTAGCAAAATTTTTAGGTTTTATTTTAAAACTCATCCAAAATGTAGGCATGATTATCTTTTCCTTAAAAAAAAATAAATAAATAAAATAAAATAAATAATAAATAAAAAACACTCACACACACAATTATAACGTGAAATTTGACTTCAACTAATTTTTTCTCTTACCAAAATTTTTGAGTTTAATTTTTTAAAAACTTATCTGTTGGGAAATTTAGACCCCGGTTAATAGAATAAACAAGTTTTAAACCCAAGTTGTTAATTAGATTTATTATGAATAAAACTCATTAAAGCAAACAAATATCAATATCATGTCAAAATCATGCACAACGAAAAAGTAAATAAGACAAAATATGATGACTCAAGAAAACCAATAAAACAAACTAGTTTCGCAGTAAAAAACCTAGAGGGAAACCTTTTGAAAAGCAATTCACTATAGTAAAGTGAAGTTTCAGATCTAGTACAAAACCTTTATCCCTAGACTCTATAATCCTCGTAGATGAACTTACAGCAGAAATCTTCTACCGCTTCAGAACCTCTGAACTCTTCAATATATGAATGCCACCCTTTTGCACGAATCTCAGTACGTGACTAACCAATGATGAACGGCTCCCAGTACGTGACTAACTTACCAACTTGAAGAAGATGTTGGCTGCAAAGTTCTTCAATTCATCAACAATGAAGATCAAGAAACACTTGGTTACAAAACCCTAAGGTGCAAAGACGTAATAACTTCTTTCAGAGAGAATAAGACACTCAGTCACTTTTTGTATGTGTTCTCCTTATATTCTCTAATGTGATAGCCTTTAAAATAAGACTTATATATGTCTAAGGTTGTGAAAAAAGAAACCTTACACAAATACATATCAGCATGGGTCGATAATCAGATCTGGAAATCTGAAATTCGTAATTCTTTATAGATACAACTGTCGAGCCTCGATAGATAGTATCTATCGAGTAGCTGTCAGGAATCTGTCCAGTTTTAATGAATAGCTTTTCTTCACTTGTTTCTTGGACAAATTTGCATGACTTTAACTCTTAACTTGAACAACATGTTTCTTGAAGACTTAAACCATCCTAGATCTTCCCAATTACAAGTAAAGTGTGTTTTGTCAAAGGATTAACCAATTCTAAATGACATATGTACTTAACATGATTCACATATGTCCTAAAATTATCCAAGCTTCATTATCTTTTCTTTTTTCTTTTTTTTCTTTTTTTTTAAATAAATAAATAAAAAGCCTAAACTAATTTTTTCACTTACCAAAATTTTTCCGATTTAATTAACAAAAATAACAAGAAATTAAAACAAGAAACCTACAAATAAAAACTCTCCACAGTAGATAGATACAATGTTCCAATAAAAAACAAATAATAATACTTCCCACACGTTACTTTTGTTTTTGTTCAAAATTAAATTCAAAATTTTTGGGAACAAAACACCTCAGTCCTCGCTCCTCACATTACAAAAACTCCCAGATAGTAGATTTATACCCCCAAAAAAAAAAAAAAAAAAAAAAAAATTCTCACCACATATGTACACAATCAAAACTACCCACTTTTCTAAAAACCTAGCTAACTTTGTAACTTCTACAGTTCTACCCCCACGCATGTGATAGTTATAGTGGGAAGTTACATGTAATTAAAACACTCCCTGGGTTTATCCACCCCCCCCCCCCCCCCCCCCCCCCCCCAAAAAAACAAAACACTCCCCACGTTTCCCATCCGCTACAAACAAAAACTTCCCAATATATGAAGTCCTCATAAACAAAAACTCTTCTCAGTAGTTTTTTACACGTACAAGGACTACTATTCCTATTCCTAATCGAAATAGAACTTTTGTTAGGATGTGCTCACAAACATGTACAAGGATTACTATTCCTATTCCTAATTGAAATAAAATCTTTGTCAGGCTCTTTAAGTGTAACATCCATAGACAGTTGAAGTATTCACTTCCTTTTGCTGCATGATCTATGCACAAACTTGCTTCTTGGAGGTGCAAAGATTTGTGTACAATCCTTGCTTAATTTCATTAAAAAGGCATGTAAATTTTCTTCAAAGCTTTTTTTTTTTTTTTTTTGGTGTGTGTGTTTTGGATGAAAAATTCAATAACGAATGACACAAAATTCCTAGAAATTACAACAATTGTTGAATGGCCTTTACACTGATTTCATTCTTGGAGGGTCTCCCAAAAACCAGTATATTCTTTCAAAAAGGTATGTACGTTTTCTAATCCATGTATTATATGTCTATGGTTTTTTTTTTTTTTTTTTTTTTTTTTTTTTTTTTTTTTTTTTTTGAGAATATTTTTATGGTTTTCATTCGCTGTGCTGTATTTTTTTTCTTTTCATGAATGTATTTCCTTTGTACAAAAAAAAAAAAAAACTACACAGTTCGGTTCCTTTTCCTCTTTGCAAAATACTAACCTCTACATTTTTTTTTTTTTTTTAATATTATCCTGCTCAGTCATTTTATACTTGGAACCAAATTGAAATTAATTTCATAATATATGCTCTAAATTCTAACGTGGTCAAAAAATTCAAACTAAAAAACACAACAACCATGTATTTGTTTCAATGTCCACCCAAAAGAAAACAATTTTAACTCATATCAATTTTTTTTTTTTTAATAAATGCAGGGTGACTTTTTTAGTGGATTGCATAAAGGCCAAAGCATCACAATTTGGTGTTAGTTGAGTTTGGGTGAGAGAAGAAGTTAAAACTTGCATTCAATCATGCACAACTCCTTAGTGATTCTCTGTTTTGTAAAATAACTAATTGCCTTATTATGCCCGAGTTTTTTTATATGTATAACACTTATATTCTTTAATTAGCTTATTCTACATTATTAGTTCTCTTTTGGTTGTTATGCTATTTTCATATAATATATCTTTTAATGGATGTCTTTCCTATGTGCAAAAAAATAAAAATAAAAATAAAAATAATTTCCATGTTTAATATTTAAAATTATCATTTGCTATTTAGAATATTTAAATTCCATCTTTTTTTTTTTTTTTTAAATTCCATTATCAGTTCTCTTTTTGTTGTAATGCTATCTTCATATATTATATCTTTTAATGGATGTCTTTCCTATGTGCAAAAAAAAAATTAATAATAAAAAATTCCATGTTTAATATTTAAAATTATCATTTGCTATTTAGAATATTTAAATTCCATCTTTTTTTTAAAAAAAAAAAATCTTTGCAAATCCAAATAATATTTTGTGCTCTGCCAATAGATATTTATAAACTATCATAAAATATATCAATTTTGATGTGTCTTAATTCACTAATGTAAAGCATTGATTTTAATTTTTAGTCAAAATTGTATTACCTAGATATTAGTTTTGGAAACTAGCCTCATCGAACGTGCTCCGTGTGTGCATAAGGCTCTTTTTTTGGGATTTAGTGTCATAATTTTCTATGAATCACAATTTGGTTTAAGTATTTGTTTGATAATATTATGTTCTTGAGAACTAATCATACAACATGAGTGTCATTTGGCTAGCTCCAAAAAATGAACACATTTTTTTCATCTCTCTATTATTAATTTCATTTTTTGGAGTTAGCCAAATAATACTTATGGCTGTATGAGTAGTTCTCAAGAAAATAATATCGTCGAACAAATACTTAAACCAAATTGTGATTCATAGAAAATTATGACACTAAATCCAAAAGAAAAAGAACCTTATGCACGCGTGGAGCGCGTGCAATAAGGCTAGTACCTTTTAAGCTCGTAAGAGCACCTTGTTTGTTTGGTTGATGGTTGCGGCCATTGGCTATGTTTTTTTTTTTTTTCCTTTTTTAGTGACTCTAGGAGAGTAAGTCACTCGGCTTTTGCTTGCAATTTGCAAAACAGGTTCTCGACTCAGGATAATGAACATATTATTCCTCATTTCCCGAGTAACAAAGGTGGGACTTCGAACATATGATTCCCATGCAACTTTATGGAGTTGCAACCCACCCCATGTATACGTGTTGTTTGCTATGTGCATGGGTTGGGCCTAAGTCGTACATTGAAAAAAATGATTTGTCTCTTATTATTTTGATTTTGTTAATGGAGCTCACAAATCAAAAGAAGGGCATCTGTAGACACCGCATTTTGTACCCCTTACGACTCGAGCACCTGTTCCCAGATGATGTTGAAATTCTAAAGCCCAAGGTTGGTTTAGGGCCTAATCAAATTGAAATTGACTTGAGGAAAATGTTTTAGGAAAGATATAACTCTTGTTATAAATAAAATAAGTATTTTTTTGGAGAATAAAGACTAAGGAATCCCTAGGGCATGCATAGCATACACGCGTATGCACATGCATGCTCAAGCTCTGCGTACACATGATTTATGCTTGTGTACACATGTTAGGATTCTAGAAACTATAAAATGAAAGTTTTTCTATATTAAAGATGGATTTTGGAACGAATCCCACATTGTATGGGAGCCATTCCAAACCCCTATTTTCTTACTATATAAAGCTATAAAATGTAGCTTATCAAAAGATACAGAGAGTTCTAACACAAGATTTACTACAAATAGTGAATCAAAGAGGGAGATTTTCACAAAACATCCTTAAGTCAACATTTTTTCTGATTGAGGCCTGTTCTTGCCTTGATCTTGGTGTTTTAAGATTACTAATCACTTTTATATTTGATTGTGAATAGATTGAACTGAGAAGAACGGTTAAAATCAAGCCAAGGTACTTTTGTTTTGAGGTACAAAGTTTCTTACCTCTTTTCTTTTATTTTTCTTTGTCTTTATCTTTATTTCTATTTCTACTACTTGTCTTTGTGTTATAATATGTTTGCTTAGTCTAGGTTTTCTTTATCTTTTGATGTAAAGCATGTTAGGTTGTTAGTTTTCATTGTTGAGTTGCCGTGTTCCTGTGTTTTTGGGTTAGGATTTAGGGTGAGTATGCGTAATGTAGATATTGCATTTTGTACCCCTTATGACTCGGGCCCTTATTCCCCAATGATGCTCGAACTCAAAGGCCCAAGGCCAATTTAGAGCTCAATCAAATATTAAATAGACTTGAGGAATGTTAAAATGGAAAATATAACCTTTTAAAAGAGAAAAAATCTATTTTTGGAAATAAAATGACTAAAGTGGCCCTTGGCCTGCGTACACAGGCCAAAGCATGCGTACACAAGCACATTCCTGTGTACGCAACTAAGGTTTCAAAAGCATAAGCAAGGCAAGTTTTTTGCAATAATGGCTAAGGTTTTGAATGAATCTCACATCATCTGGGAGCCAATCCAAACCCCATTGTTTCCACTAAAAAAAGCCTTACATGGTACATATTCAAAACACAAAGAAATCCCACGAGAAAAGTCTAAGATTCACTAGAAAATAGTGAATCAAAAGGGAGTATTTCACAAAACACTCTCAAGTCATTTTTATTTGATTGGTACCTATTCTGGTCCCAATCCTTCGAGTTTAAAGTTTCTAATCACTGTTTTATTGAAATGTGATAGATTTGACTAAAGGGAACAATCAAAAATCAAGCCAAGGAGCTTTTGCTTTAAGGTATTAGGTCTAACCCTTTCTCTTTCGTTTCTGCTTTTCTTTCTTCATTTTAATCTTGTTTTCTGCGTAGTTTATGTTAGCGTATGCCTGTTTAAGTTAGTTTCTTAGCTCTTTTCATGTTGCACGTTAGGTTGTTTGATTTTTATTTTAAGGTTCTGCTCTGTGTAGACACCGCATTTTGTACCCCTTACGACTTGGGCCCCCGTTCCCCAATAATACTCGAACTCTAAGGCCCAAGATTAGTTTAGAGCCCAATTAGATATTAAATTGACTTGAAGAGTGTTAAAATAGAAAATAAAACCTTTTAAATGAGTAAAAATCTATTTTTGGAAAATTAAAGGACCAAACTTGCCCTCAGCTTGCATACACGAGCTAATGCATGCATACGCAAACACATTCTTGCATATGCAGCTAGGGTTTCAGAAGCATAAGAAAGACAAGTTACTGCAATTATGGCTGAGGTTTGGAATTAATCCTACCTTGTCTGGGAGCTGTTCCAAGCCCCATTTTTTCCACTATAAAAAGCCTTACATGGTACATTTTCAAAACACACAGAAATCCTACGGGAAAAACCTAAGATTCACTAGAAAATAATGAATCAAAAGGGAGTTTTAACAAAGCACCCTCAAGTCATTTTTATTTAATTGGGACCTGTTCTGGTCCCAATCCTTCGAGTTTAAATTTTCTAATCACTGTTTTATTGAATTGTGATAGATTTGAATGAGGGGAATGGTCAAAAATCAAGCCTAGGAGTTTTTGCTTTAAGGTATTGGGTCTAACCCTTTCTCTTTCTTTTACGCTTTTCTTTCTTCATTTTAATCTTGTTTTCTGCGTAGTTTATGTTTGTTTAAGTTAGGTTTTTTTAGTTCTTTTCATGTTTTATGCACATTAGGTTGTTAGATTTTCGTTTTAAGGTTTTGCTTTATGTAGACACCACATTTTGTACCCCTTACGACTTAGGTCCCCGTTCCCCAATAATACTCGAACTCTAAGGCCCAAGGTCTAGAGCCTAATCTGATATTAGATTGACTTGAGGAGTTTTAAAATAGAAAATATAACCTTTTAAATGAGTAAAAATCTATTTTTGGAAAATTAAATAACCAAAGTAGCCCTCAGCCTGCATACGTGAGTCATGACATGCATACGCGAGCTAAAGCATGCGTATGTAGGCACATTCTTATATATGCAGCTAGGGTTTCAAAAGCATATGAAAGACAAGTTTTCTGCAATAATGGTTGAGATTTGGAATGAATCCCACATCGTCTGGGAGCCATTCCAAACCCCATTTTTTCAATCATAAAAAGCATGGTACATTTTCAAAACACATAGATTCAGAAGAAAAGCTTTACATGGAAAAACTTAATATTCACTAGAAAATAGTGAATCAAAAGGGAGTTTTTCAAAAAACACCCTCAAGTCTTTTGATTTGATTGGGACTTTTTCTGTCCCCAATCCTTTGAGTTTAAGATTACTAATCACTATTTTATTGAATTGTAATAGATTTGACTGAGGGGAATGGTGAAAAATCAAGCCTAGGAGCTTTTGTATTAAGGTATTCTTTTGGAACTTTTCTTTTTCCTTTTCTGCCTTTAATCTGTTTCTTTTTTTAGTTTTTGTTTATACATGTTTGTTTAGGTTAGTTTTAGGCTTTCTTTATGTTTTTTAGCATGTTAGGTTGCTAGACTTACGTTTTTTCTATTTTGTTGGGTTTCTATTCTATTTCTGTATTAATTAGGTTTTTTGGGTAAGGATTTGTGTACACATGATTAAGCCTATATACATAAGCTGAACTCATGCATACGCAGACCTGTTCTAGCGTGCGTGATGCTGTTACCCAGAAACCGTAATTTATGTTTATTTTGTTTTTGCTTTCACATGTTTGTTCTATGTAGCCTCTTTTTCATATATTTTAATCCCCATAACTGTTTGTCCATCTTTTAACATGTTTATTTGTTATCACATGTTTAGATTAGGGTTTTATGCTTGTTTCTTGCTTTGACACGATGAACATGCATTCACATGCCCATTTATGATGTCATAGGTGCTGAGATGCTGTGAGATAAGTAAGGTAAGTCCTGCATTTACATGAACATGCATGTTGATTATTTAACCCTCCCTTGATATATGTGTATGAAGATAATGCCTTGTTTTGATTTATGATGTGATTTGCTTTGCTACCATGTTTGGGTTACTGCCTTGCCTTGAGGTGTATGATAGGGTTTCACATGCTAAGGTGTTCGGCTCTTTATTTCTTTAAGGCTGGACATGTGTTTTGGGATGAATGATGGCATGATTGTATGCTTAGATGTATGCTAGTATGTGTGTGAGTATAGATGCAAGTGTTGAACATGTTTTTAATAAGGTTAGGATGTAAGACACAATGATGGGAGGCCAACCTTAGGGTTGGGCAATCTTGGGTGCCTAATACCTTCCTAAGAGCGTACCTAAACTCTAAACCCATACTTTGGTGTTAAGACCAAAGGTCCTTCCTTGAAAGGACGCTATATTCATGGTTCCTAGACCATATAACTAGGTGGTGACTTCGGCACTCTTTTCCCTTGTGCCCATACTCCGTTTTTGCATTTTTAGGTTTTTTGGGCAAGGACTTGCTTACGCATAATCTTACCTGTGCACGCAGGCCTGTTCTAGCGTGCATGACGCCATTGCCTAGAAACCCTAAATTTTTGTCTGTTTGTCTACCTCTTTAGGCTCAATAGGGTTCTTGTCTACCTCTTTCACATGTTTGTTTGCTGTCATATGTTTAGATTAGGGTTTGTCTTAGTTTTGATACCATACCGTTCATTCACATGTCCATTCGTCAATGCTATGTGAATCATGTTAGGAACATATGTCAATATAGAATTGGATAATCCTTTGACAAAACCCACTTTACTTGTAATTGGGTAGATCTAGGATGTGTTTAATGCTTCAAGGAACAAGGTTTCAAGTTCAAGTGTTAAAGTCATGCAAGTCTGTCCAAGAAACAAGTGAAGGAGTACTAGATTTTAAAACTCGACAGCTAGTATCTATCGAGGTTTAAAAGGCTGTTTAAGCCAGATGCTCGACAGCTGCTCGATAGATAGGGTATCTGTCGAGGTTTATGAAAATTAGTTTTTCAGAGCTGATTTCACTCTAATCCATAAATAGATGTTTGGGCTTTCTTTTCTCACAACCCTAAACATATATAAGGATTGTTTTTCAAAGCAAAAGTTTTTCACAAGCATATTGTGAACCGGTGACAGATGCCCTAGTTCATCTTTCTCTTCAAGAAGTTGCTGTGTTTGTACACCGTAAGGTTTTGTAACGAAGGAGCTTCATGATCTTCATCATGTTGATGAACTGAAGAACTTTGTAGCCAACATCTTTCTCAAGTTGGTGAGTAAGCCAGGTACTGGGATTCGCGCATTGAATTGGTTAGTCACATACTAGGAGCCGTGTATTGAAAGGAAAGATTGTCATTACAGAACAAGTCCAATTGGGTATTCGGGTAAGTGTACAATTGTAGGTTGGTATAAGGTACTGGGATTCCTTTACTTGTAACCGCTTGTTGTGATAATAGTGAATTTTCAAGAGTGATGACCTTAAAATCACCCGGTGGGATTTTTGCCATGTAGGTTTTCCCCATTCATAAACAAATCACCATGTCAATTTATTTTCTGCTGCATTTTAACTTAGTTGGTGATTTGTTTGTGCTACCACTCTTATTGCATACTAATTGAATTAATTAATTAACTTGGCTAATTAATTGGTTAATTCATCACAAAGGGTCAATACATTCTTGGCCTATCAAATGCCATAGGTGCTGTGTTACTGAGAGGTAAGTAAGGTATGTCATGTATTCACATGAACATGCATGTTGTTATTTAATCCTCCTTTGAGGTATGAAGTTAATGCCTTGTTCATAAAATGATTTGCTTCCTTTTGATGATATGCTTGCTGCCTTATTTTAAATGAATGCTAGGGTTTCTTTTGTATGTTTGGCTCTCATTTGTTTGGTGGATAGATAAGTATGTTTGTTTGGGATGAAAGATGCCATGTTGTATGCTAGATGCATGTTAGTGTGTGTGTGTGAGTCTAGGATATAAGTGTTGGTGAACATCGCGGTGTGGAAGGCAACCTCACTGAGGGAGTTAGAAAGTGAGAGAAAGAAAAAAGAGAAGGATGTTTTTGTAGAGAGAAAAAAAGAGAGTTATGGAGAATATGAAAAGGTGAGGGAGATGAAGAGAATGAAGAAGAAGAAAAAAACGGTTGGTAACTGTTGGGAAAAATGAAAAGGCGAGAACACACCTGATGGCTAAACTACGTGTAGTTTAGGCCTCACCACTAAACTACATGTAGTTTAGTCATAAACAGTATTTAAAAAAAAAAAAAAAAAAAAAAATTCCTTTCCAAAAAAAGGAGGGACATCTCAAGATTACCCCAATTAAGGCATAAAATTATCAAAGGACTCCCTAGTGAGTGGTAAAGGAAATAGAAGACTCTTCCCCCGATAAAGCACATCAAAAACCATCCCCAGTAGATCAAGCATATCAAGAACACTATCCTTAATAAGGAAGCAGAAGATTCTCCCTCAAATGGATTAAATCTATCGAACATCAAACTCAGGGAGAAAGCTGAAGACTTTTCCTCAATATTTCAAGCATTTCAAGAACGCTATCCTTAGAAAGGAAGCAAAATATTCTTCCTCAAATATATCAAACCTATCAAACATCATCCTCATAGAGGAAGTAGAAGACTCTTCCTCAATAGTTCATGCGTGTTGAGAACCATCCCCATTGAGGAGGCAAAAGATTCTTCCTCGATGGACCCAAGCACATTAAAGCAATCCCCAATGAGAAAGCAAAAGATTCTTCCCTAAAGTATCCCTTGTAATGGAGCAGAAGATTCTTCCCCAGTGAGTCCCATACACCAAAAAAATCCCCAGTGAGGAAGCAGAAGATTCTTCCTCAAAGTCCTTAGCGAACCATGAAGGAAGCAGAAGATTCTTCCCTAGTAGGTCACACATCTACACTACTCCTCAGCAAGTCCATCCAAACTACTCCTCAACGAGTTTCTCATCCCCATGCAAGTCGTGAGAGGTAGAAGATTCCTCCCCATGCACACCTGCTCCTCAGCAAGTTTTTCCACCATTCCCAGTGGATCCAACAATCAAGACTACTCATGCACATATCTTCCGAGAATTGAACATGCAGGCACGGTAGAAAAATGTAGAGATAGTGATAAAGAAAGAGACCAAGGTCAACCCGAGGCAAGAGCCTCACCTGAAAAGGTAGAGAAAGAAGTGAAGACAAGAGGAAAAAGTCACTTAGAGAAGTTTGAGGCAAGAGCCCCGAATGGACACCACAGAGACTATATCCTTATGTTGTTTGTTGGGTTAGCTTGTAAGAGCACCTTTGTTTGTTTTCTTTTTTTTTCTTTTTAAGTGACTTTAGGATAGTGAGTCACTTGCCATTTGCTTGCAAGTGGTAAAACAAGTTCTGGGATAATGAACCTGTCGTTGCTCATTTCTCGAGAAACAAAGTTAAGACTTCGGACATACGAATCCCACGTAGATCTTCGAAGTTTCACCCCGCCCCATGTATGCATGATGTGTGCCGTGTGCATGGGTTGGGTCCGAGCTGTACATCAAAACAAAAAAGGGACATCTGTAGACACCACATTTTGTACCCCTTACGACTCGAGCCCCCATTCCCCAATAATGCTCGAACTCTAAGGCCCAAGGCCAATTTAGAGCCCAATCATATACTAAATTGACTTGAGGATTGTTAAAATAGAAAATATAACCTTTTAAATGAGTAAAAATCTATTTTTTGAAATAAAATGACTAGCCATCGGCCTGCGTACGTGGGTCACGGCCTGCATACGCAAGCATATTCCTCCATATGCAGCTAAGGTTTCAGAAGCATAAGAAAGACAAGTTTTCTGCAATAATGGCTGAGGTTTGGAATGAATCCCACATCGTCTAGGAGCTATTCCAAACCCCATTTTTTCCATTATAAAAATCTTTACATGGTACATTTTCAAAACACACAGAAATCTCATGGGAAAAACCTAAGATTCACTAGAAAATAGTGAATCAAAAAGGAGTTTTTACAAAACACCCTTAAGTTATTTTTATTTGATTAGGACCTGTTTTGGTCTCAATCCTTTGAGTTTAAAGTTTCTAATCACTATTTATTGAATAGTGATAGATTAGGAGCTTAAGAGCTTTTGCTTTGAGGTATTGGGTCTAACCCTTTCTCTTTCTTTTCTACTTAACTTTTGGCATTTTAATCTTGTTTTTTGCGTAGTTTATGTTTATGTATGTCTGTTTAAGTTAGTCTCTTAGTTCTTTTCATGTTTTGTGCACGTTAGGTTGTTAGATTTTTGTTTTAAAGTTCTACTCTGTTTTTAAGTTTCTAGGTTTTTTGGGCAAGGACTTGTGTACGCATAATCTTACCTGTACACATAGGCTTGATTATGCGCACGCAGGCATGTTCTAGCATGCGTGAAACCGTTGCCCAGAAACCCTAAATTTTCGTCTGTTTATTTTGTCTCTGCCTTCACATGTTTGGTCTGTTTAGCCCCTTTTTGATATGTTTTAGGCTCTATAGGTTCTTGTCTACCTCTTTCACATGTTTGTTTGCTATCACATGTTTAGATTAGGGTTTGTCTTAGCTTTGATACCATGCCATTCATTCACATGTCCATTCATTAATGCCATAGATGCTATGTTGCTGAAAGGTAAGTAAGGTAAGTTATGCATTCACATGAACATGCATGTTGTTTAATCCTTCTTTAAGGTATGAAGTTAATACGTTGTTCATAAAATGATTTGCTTGCTTTTGATGATATGCTTGCTCCCTTGTTTTAGATGAATGCTAGGGTTTCTTTTGTATGTTTAGCTCTCTTTTGTTTGGTGGATAGATAAGTATGTTTGTTTGGGATGAAATATTTCATGTCGTATGCTAGATGCATTTTAGTGTGTGTGTGAGTCTAGGATATAAGTGTTGAGTTAGTTTTAATAGGGTTAAGGTATAAGACATAATGATGGGAGGCCAACCTTAGGGTTGGGCAATCCTGGGTGCCTAACACCTTCCCAACAACGTACCTAAACTCCGAACCCATATCTCTGGTAGTAAGATTAAAAGGCCCTTCCTCGAAAGGACACTATATATATGGTTCCTAGACCATTGCAAAAACTAGGTGGCAAATCCCCCCTTATGTGGGCACGCCTTCTGCATGCATATGCATACTCGAAGTATGCGTACGCATACAACTGGGCTGCATACGCAGGCCCTATGTATGCGCACGCATACTCAAGCCTAGAAACTCTAATCCAACCCAATCTATTTCTATTTTTTTTTTCTCTTAAACAGTATGCCTCTGCCTTGCTTCTCTTTACGCTTGTAAGTCTCTGTTTCTCTGTTTGTTTTTTTGTTTGATTGTCCTTCACATGCTAGATAAGGGTTCCTTAAATCCTTTCCTTGTTTTGCCATGACCATGCATATAAATGATCATGCATTAATGCATAGGTGCTATGGTAAAGTGAGATAAGTCATGCATTCATATGAACATGCAATTGGAATACATGTTTTGATGATGAATATGAATATGCTTGTTGGGATGATGTTTAAATGCAATCACATGTTTGCTTAAATCTTATCATGCCTATGTTTCTGCCTTGGATGTAATATAATGCTATGTGCGATAGATATATGCTAGGATATGATATGAGATGTATGTTATGGTTTAGGATGAAATGTGATGTTTGTTTGCTAGATGCATGTTAGTGTGTGTGTGAGTCTAAAATGACAATATTAAATATGCCTTTAACAAGATTAAGATGTAAGACACAATGATTGGAAGCCGACCCACGGGTCGATGGTCCTGGGTGCTTAACACCTTCCCAAGCCGTACCTAAACTCTGAACCCATACTCTAGTAGTAATATCAGTCCTTCCACAAAGGGCGCTACATATATGGTTCCTAAACTTAATCTAGGTGGTGACTTCGTTTCTTTTCTCCGCCCTAGTCCACTCGGCCGAGGCAAACTCCCCTCCCGTTGTGCCCATAGTGACTTCATTTACAACCTCTACCATGGTCCACCTTAGGCCAAGGCATACTTCCCAACCACGCAGATGAAACCACGTTGCGGGCGCTTGCGCCTACAGTGACGACTCCACTAGGGATAGAGAGTTTGATTCTAATGTGTTCCATTCCTTAATTTTAATAAAGTCTTATTTAATATTGTTTGCACACACTTTTTCTTCGTTCTTTTGTCCCTTTTCCATGGTTGGTAATAAGTGGGAAGGTGGAGGCTCCATTTGGGCCAAAATCTTCCAAAGTTTAACCCACCAACTCACAACCCATGCCATCACCTATAATGGGCTTTAAGTACATTAATAGTTTTCCACCAATCCATTATGGTCCATTTAGGCCTAAGGTTGGAATCATGGCCCACCTTGTGAGTGACCTATTGACCTATCCATTTAGCTTTAAGTAGCTTTCCCACACTTAGAGAGATCTTAGATCCTATCAAAAAATGGTACCCTTTATATCTCTTGTTTGTTCAACCATATACTTTGTGTTCACCTAATTCTAAAGGACAAATTAAAGATGTAAAATATTTTTGAAAGGACGATCCAAAAGTTATGGCATGCCCTAAAATATTGGGATGAAAAGAAAAGAAGTTCTCACATATAAGAGGCTTATCCCAAACTCCAAAGGTATATCTTAACTTGGAAGGTTCATAGAACCATAGCTTAGTTGTTATCATAAGCCCAAAATCAAAGGCCTCTTGAAAAGGAGAACTGATGTGCATTGATAATAGCTTAATTTTGCATATTTATATCATTATTAGAAAGCATTATCATACTTATTTTGAGTGAATTCAAGCATTTTATATTTGGTTTTGGAATAATGCTGAATAATCAATTTTGTGCTTAATTGAATTT
Source organism: Quercus lobata (assembly GCF_001633185.2). Taxonomy (NCBI): domain Eukaryota; kingdom Viridiplantae; phylum Streptophyta; class Magnoliopsida; order Fagales; family Fagaceae; genus Quercus; species Quercus lobata. The sequence continues at coordinate 35,075,850 of NC_044905.1, read as the reverse complement.
TATTGCGTGAATTTGTCTTTTGTAGGAAAATGGAATTAAATAAGTTGATTTGTGCAAAGAAGAAAGCTAGTGGACTTTACTTTTACAAGGGCCATGATGAAGTTAAAAAAGGCCAACTCAACTAAATTTAAGTCCAATTGGAGCAAGGAATCAAAGGAAATTTGCATCGAATCCAAGTCCAATTTGGATTTGGATTCCAGCCTACGCATCAGTTAGTATTTTTGACATAACTTTCGGCTCAGACATCCAATCATGATGATTCAAGTTGGGATGGAACTTTAACTTAAAGGACCACAACTTTGTAGTTTACCAAAAGTCTAAATTCTGAAGTTAAATGGGCCAAAATTTTCGGTTAAATGAAGATTAAAAATCTAAGATTTTCTCCAAATGAGAATTCAACTTGTAATAGGATTCCTTGACCTATTTGAAGGCTCTTTAGGGAAAAATTCAGTGGAGCCTAGTGCTAGGTCTGGGATGAAAAACAGAAAATTAGAGTAAGAGGAGGTGCCACATGTGGCTTCTTTGTAGCTTTTCTCCATGACAGCATTATGACTATTTCTTTCTCTATCTTATTTGTCTAGTTTAATGTTCAGTAGTTTATTCTTGTGTTTTATTTCAATTACCATGAGTAGCTAAATTTATAATTAGCGTTGAGGATGAAACCTTGTTAAGGATTATCAGTAATATTTATGTGATTTTATTTTTCCCACAATAGTTGTTCTTTAATGATTTAAATTGTTCTTACTTCATATCAATTGACTAAGATGAGATTCTAGATATGAGTTCAATCATGTTTTTCTCATAATTTAGGATTTGTCTTAATTAATTGAATGCTTGGTTTATTATTTCTTGATTTTAAAATTGGATATCTCTTGAGATTTGTTTGGCCACGGATACAATTGATGATTTGATTTTATACCTAGGAAGCAAAGAAGAGCATGTTTTAGATATTTAAATAGAAGTTTTAATGATAATATTCTCTACGGTAGCAAGATTGATTTCTAGATTATCATGTAGTGGTTGGGAAAAATTAATCATCATAAATATATGTTGATATGAATTAACAAGGCAGATTGATTTGTTTGGCTATCTCTTGTGATTTGTTTGCTATGTATATAATTGATGATTTGATTTTATACCTAGGAAGCGAAGAAGAGCATGCTTTAGATATTTAAATAGAAGTTTTAATGATAATATTCTCCATGGTAGCAAGATTGATTTCTAGATTTTCATGTAGTGGTTGGGAAAAATTAACGATCATAAATATATGCTGATAAGAATACAAGACAGATTCCAAAACCTTAATTCTTTTCTCTAGATTGTTTATATCTCTTTACTGCTTTATATTATATCTTTGCTTAGTTTAATTATTTGCTTAGTATATTTAATTGCAAACAACCTGAAAGCTTAAAATGTGTTAAAACACAAGAGCTATTTAGACCCTCAAATTAAAGATTACAACTCGATTGATTTTACTCTAACTTATACAAAGTATGGAAAAGAATAAATACGAGCGGATAAACAAACAAACTACTCTAACCCATAATCGTTATAACACAACAGTAAAATTAAAGGTAAAAGAGTAGGGAAGAAGAATGCAAACACAAGATAACACATGTCAATGTGTTATCGAAGAGGAAACCGAAGTACTCGGCGTAAAAGCTCTCCGCTACCCTCCAAGTGGTAATCGATCCATTACACAATCAGTTGGGATACATGAATAGAAAAAGACCCTCCAAGCCTAGTCTACCCAATGCACCTAAGCCCTCTAAGCTCCTACTCTAATAAGGCTTCTCGGAACCGTGTCTTGTCTAGCTCTTCGAATCCCGCAATACGCCCAATTGCATCCGCCAAAGCCTAGCTTCTTCCAATACTTCCTAGCAGCACCAAAACCTCACTTGACACTATGAAAGGGTGTGGTAAGTGTTTGAACTATCAACCTCTTAATGGTATGGAAATAGAGAGGTAGGCGTTGAGGAAAATCCACATGTAATTGTGTAGAGAATTGTAGGTATAACAATCTCTAACTCTTAATGTTTGTGGCTAGGATTTTCTCTCAGAAGCACTCCTCAACATATGTGGGTAATGGTGATATATATAGTGTGGGTAAGGATAGAGTGTATCATAAATGACAATCTCGCAAAACAGAATGTTTCGTGGGAAAGCCTTACTTGCGAAACACTCGCAAAAACCAACTGTCTCCATCTTGTCCTGACTCTTCACATTCCAGTCATGTGCAGGGCACATGCATCACTTCGCGGGAAGCTTACTCGCGAGCTACCCGCGAAAACAACTTTAGTTTTCAATTAGCCTTGAGTCTTCACACTCTCTTTCTCTCACACACAACCCTTACAAATAAAACCCATATGAAATACAAGGTACAAAAAATTGAACATAATTACAATCAAATTTGGCACGGAATAAAAGCCAACAAAATACATAGTTGTAAATTACAACTTTACACAACCAATTTTTATTAAACTAGATTAGGATTAATTTGGTTAAGATTTGATTAATTTTCCTGCATTCATTTAAGTCCCTATGGATTCGACATTGTTCTTGTCAAACTATACTTCGGTACGGTTCGTACACTTGCGAGTACTTTAAAATTTCACAACAAGAACCTTGTGCCCAAGGTAGCAAATATGTTGTGGACCCAGCATCCAACATCCTACCAAGTCAATATGAATCTCCCTAATCTTGGGCCTCTTCGTTGCATGCCAAGGCCCAAAATTTTTTATTTATTTATTTTTGTATATTTTCTTATACAAGATAGAATTTCTACTCTAACCTAATCTAAGTGTATATGTATGTGAAGTTCTCTCTTAGAGACTTGAACCCTGACCCTTGCCCCTCACACCCCAAAAGCACTTATACTCATAGAGTGACCATCGCGCCAAGGGTGTGCAGTACTAATATAGCACAATGTTAGTTTCTAACATTTAGGGGTTAATTATCATTTTTGACACAGAGAAAATGTTAGAAACTAAAATGGTAATTAGCCCTTTTTTTTTCTTGAATGACATTGAGCTATATATACATACATACATATATATATACACACACACATACACATGTTGATAAAAAGACAGAAGACATTAGTGATTAGACTTTAGTTTTTTTTTTTTTTTTCTTTTAAATTTTTTTTGAACCATGGACTTTAATAAGACTTCTCATATAATTTTCTTAACATTCGAGTATTTTAAATTTTATCCTTCAATTCCTGCCAATTAATAGAATACAACGTAAATGAAATGTGTCTCAAACATTTTTTTGGAAGTATCACAGACATTATTCAAAGCATCTTGACTGTAAAATTACTTCAACAAACGAATGCTTCTGGAAAGACCAAATCCAAGTCACTTTCCATTTTACGAGTCCTTATTAGAGATTGAATCCAAAATTTTTCCAAATTATGAACAAGTAGGCAAATTAGTTGGAGGTGGCAGAATGCTTGTTTCCACGGTGGTTCCATTCTTCACAATGAGGACAGTGTCCATACCCCAGCTTGCATGCCTTTCCAAATGACAGTGCATAAACCACACCCCTGAAAAATAGATATCATCCATGTTATCAAAAAAGTGGTACACTAATTATATTTTGTGAGAGAGAGAGATTACCTGGATTATTAGCAAAAAATCTAATCGTGGCCCATCCATTCTTAGGAACTCCAAAGGTGTTAACTTCTGGTGGATCATTCAGATTGTAAGTACTTGGGGAAGAGGTAGCATTGAAATTTCCATAACCTGTCCCAACCAAATAGAAGCTAAAACCATGTAAATGCAATGGGTGATTCTCTGCATTCCCAACGTTTGTCCCCTGGAACACTATTTCCACTGCTTCCCCATAATTTATCAACCTTGCCTTTGTTCCTTGGGTTGGGTATAACGTATTATTACCCACATCTCCTGTGAAGTTAAAAACAGAGGGTGGCTGATTCGGGAAATCACTTCCGAAAACGCCTGTCAAGCTCCTGTGTATAGTTTCAAAAATTAGGTAATTTTCCTTAACAAGCTTAAGTTACCATCATTTTGATTCTCAAAAAAAAAAAAAAAAAAAAAAAATTGAAATCATTTTATAATTTAGTGATACTTGCGCATTCTCCTAGAAGTGAGATTTATGGGACTAGATGTTATTTGTTTGCTCTGATTAGACCCCTGCATACTCAAATTTGTTTAACATAATTAATTAGCCAAGTAGTTACTTAGGTTAATCATTCAAATATAGGTTAAACTCATGCAATCATATTATTACTTAGTGCAGAAAAGTAAATAAGCAAGCAATATGATGACTCAGGAAAACCAATGAAATCAACGGTTTTAAGGTAAAAAACTTAGGGAGGATTTAACCTAGCTATCCTCAAGATAAACAAATTCACTATGATAGAATGGAAGTTTACAATAGATTTTCTCCCTAAAATCTAAAGCTACCTCTTGTAGAACTTACTCACACAACCACGTGCAACTTCGACTCCACAAACTCTTCTATCTGAATTTGCTAAACACAAACACCCACATTTGTGACTTTGAGATCCCACTCAAAAATTTTAGATCGCCATCAGTAGTAGATCTTTATGCAGCAACTTGTTTCCACCAGTTCCTAATTGTAGATCTCGTTCCGATAGATTCTTGTAGAATTAGAAGGTTACAAAAGCCTCATAGATCTCACAGAATTAACTCACAAGACTTCCCAGAGCTTCTAAAACGTATTTAGGATTTTCCTTTTATACCTAATAGTGTTGGACTGAAATGCTAAACATTTTCGCAGGCTTTGAGCCTAATTTAAAATCTGCAAAATACGACTTTCAATCGATCGAACCTTTCTTTTGATCGGTCGAGCTTCACAAAAACTGAACTCTTCTTTATGCAGCTTAACAATTCTTAAATCTTGACTTGAACACTTTTGAGCAATGTCTAACACCTAATCTAGAGATGTTTTTGTACACTATTTGCCAACATACAAAAATTTATAATCTAAACATTTAATCCTAAATATTTAGAATCTAACATTATTCTATTATTTGCTATAAAAGAAAAGTGATTTCTATAGCTCCTCATAACAATAACAATAAGAGTTATAATTTGTTGTTGTTCTTTTCTTATTATTATTACTACTTTTGCATATAATCATTTCATGCTAAAGCAAATAAAATTTAAAAATTCTTTGCAAATTACAATACCTCCTTAGATGTATTACATTAGTTTTCTCAATTAAATTCAAATACATACATGATTATATTAACTACTAAAACAAAAATATTATTTTCTTTTATAAATGAAAGTTCAAATATGTGTATAAACACTCTTGAACGTTTAGACCCCCAATTTACAAATTAACCAATTCAAGCTTTATGTCAAACAACTAGCGTGCGGAAAATGAACATAAGCTATAATATAGAATTGGATAAACTATCTAAGTCAAATTAAAATCACAACCCACAGCAGATAATAAAAGGTAAAGATAAAAGATAAGGAAGATGCAAACACAAAGACAACACGCGATGTGTTATCGAAGAGGAAACTGAAGCTCTCGGCGTAAAACCTCTCCACTGCCCTCCAAGCGGTAAACAATCCACTAGAAAATGTAGTTGGGATACATGGACAGCAATAGACCCTCCAAGCCTAATCTACCCAGTGTACCTAAGCCCTCCAAGCTTCTTGCTCCAACGAGGTTGCGTCGAACCTTTTTCTTTTCTAACTTCTCGGATTCCGCTACTAGACCGTAGCATCAACCAATGTAGATTGGTTCCTTCCTAACTGCTTCCCAGAAAACCAAACAGCCCTCTCACAGTGATGAATATGGTAAGAACAAGGTTTTGGTAAAATACCTCTCAAGGATTTGACGATGGAGAGGAAAAAAGTTGAGGAATTTGAAGAGACTCTAATGTATAGATTGTAGGTGAATCAATCTTGTTTTTCTTTAGGGTTTCTCTCTCAAAATTCTCTCAGGAAGCTCTCTTACATTTGTGGGTATAAGGGGTATTTATACTGGAGTGAGAAAGGAATGTGAAACGTCAGGATTTACAAAACAGGGGTGGCTCGCGGCTTGACCTCGCGACTTGACTGAGTCGCGAGATCCTGTCGCGAGATAACCGTATGGCCAGTTGTCCTGTTTTGTCCTGTAGTGCTCCAGCTAGCATGACTGTTCACCTTCTGGCACGCTTGGTACGTGTGCTGCGTCTGGCGGCTTGAAGCCGCGAGCCACCCGTAAGAACAAGCCGTGAGTCTCTGTTTTCTTGCACACTCTTGAGCAAACAACACTCTATCTCACTCACTACCCTTACAACAAACCCACCTAAATACAGGGTTACTAAATGCTGAAATACAAGCAAATTTGGCACGGAATAAAGCCAATAAAATGGTTGATTAAATTCAACCTTACAATAAAAATAATTAAATTTAATATAGTTAGATGTTGAATTTAACTTGGAAACCTAATTCACTGTACCTAAGTTTTAGCAATAATTTAATTTAATATATCATATTTTTCATGCTTGTACTTTAAGCCTTCTCGGTAAAAGATTTTGTTAAACAAAAAAGGGAAGAGAAAAAAAATAAAATAGAGTGGTGTAGTACCTGTAGTATGCTTGTAGTATATCAATGGATGGGGTCACAAAACTTACGTTATTTAAGCTTGCAGCTAGCCTGCTATTACCACCTGGACCCCCACACGACGCATTAGCACAAAGTATTTGGTTTACGGAAACTGCGATAAAAATTCGTGTGGTGATATTTTTGGGCACATTAATTGGGTGTTCAGCACTTGCCAAAGATCTTATGCGAATTGTGAAGTTGTCTGCAGCATTCTGGTCTGTGACATTAGGAAGGGTCGGATAGGGAATAGAGGATGGAAGTGTATAATTGCCTGTGTACTGAAGAATAGCTGAAGTATTGGTACTATCAAATGCAGCATTGGAGTCAGAGAAAGGAGTAGCAGCTATGTAATAGTGACTTGGAGACTGGTTTGCTGTGACCAAAATATCCATTGTTTGTCCTGGGGTTATCATGATGTAACTTGTGGTTATGGGCTTTATGTATGCACCATCATGCGCCACAACTGTGAAATTGTGTTTGGCGATTCCAAAGAACATTTCTTCATTCATCACAGCGCTTACTAGACGTAGAAGATATGTTTTTCCATGCTCAACTGTAAGTTTATATGAAGCACCTGCATCTTGAAATTATAATGATCAGAAAATGATGTACAAGTTCTTTTCACTTACATTGCTGACCAATATTAGCTAACTACGACAAGCTCATTTCATTAAGTAATAACATTTTTAGTATACATCAATCTTTCATACCATTAGAACAATTGTTTGGAAATCCTGGTTGTCCATTGATAGTGTAAGCATCTGATAGTGTTGGATCACTGCCGGTAGCTGTGGCATTATCTTTTATCTCTTTCACATCTCCCTTGAACCATTCCCCTGCAACAAGGTTAAGATTTAGGTATATAATACTTGGGCATTGATTGTTGGAATCTCTTTATACTCTCTCCGTACATATCATTTGTAATCATGCATTATATATGAACATTCTTGAAAAATTTGAACACTTAATGTGAAAATATAAACATTGTGTGTACAAAGTTTATATTAAAGAATGTGAAACAATAATTTCCCATAATACTTCACTTTAGAGTTTAGATAGCTAGGACATGCAAGGGCAGAACTAGACAATTTAAAATAATAATAATAAAAATCTATTAACCCTCATATAAAAGACTATAAATAATTAATTAAATTTTCTTAATTTTCAACCGCTCCTTGAAAATTAAGAGTCCTTAAAAAAATTAGATACTTGAAATTCAAATATTCAAAAGGTTGGAACTTTCAATTAAGCAAATCTCATCTTATAAAATGAAAATAAAGCTATAAATATATGCTTGGGACAAAGGATGATGGGAGGAGAAAATAAAGGCAAGGGTAAATGGAATGTACTAATTTTAGGATACGTTTGATATACAATAATAGATCATGTAATGAAATGGTTATTTATGTGTAATAAATATTCGGTTATTTGTTTGTATTTTTATTATATGAAATAGTTATTTCTTAAATTAAGAAATTTATATCTCTATTGTTTACAAATTTATGACAATTTCATAATATGTTCTAATATTTTTAAACAAACACTTACATATGTGTATGCATTCATGTAGACATTTATATTAAACTTACATATGTGTATGCATTCATGTATACATGTATATTAATTAAATTATGATACTATAGTCTAGTCTTCCCAAGCAAAAATTCTTCATCCTACCCCTCAAAATTTCCCAATTATTAAGGTATGTATATGTTATATGTTATTAACATGTTTGGGTTTGGCGTAGAGTTATTGGACCAATTTTGAAATATGGGGAAAGTTTCCAAAAATTTTCACAATTGTTTTTTTCAATTGCTATCATTGTTTGTTATAATTGTTGCAAAGCAAAATTAGTGTTAGTGGTGGATTCGTATTAAAGTAATTTTATTCCAATCATTAATTGTCACCATATTTTGTAGTGAAAAAAAAAAAAAAAAAAATTGTCCCTAGTATTGCTCTTACCAAGTATGAGTACTTGTTCTGCAACAGGCTTGGGAAATGGATAAGTGGTTTTGGCCTCAGGTAAAATTACAATGGCACCATGGACTGTGGCTCGTGTCCAATCACTATGTGCATGCCACCACAAAGTTCCTTCTTCATCTGAAAATATGACCTCATAAGTAAAAATTTTTCCTGGTTTGATGGGACATTGTGTAATGTTCTCAGGACCATCTGACCATGGATTTTTTGGTTGTTTCACTCCATGCCTATAAAATAAAAATAAAAATAAAAAGTTAAAAAGTATTCATGAGTTTTCATGGTATTTGTTGATGAACACTAGATGATACATCATATCATGCATTGTGGTATTGATAACTAATGTATAAAGTTGTATAATATCTTCATGAATATATATATATATATATTTTTTTTAACAATAATTGAGAGAGGGGAATATAAACCCAAGTTATCCTCATTAGGAAATTGAGATAATATCATCTAACTATAAGACTTTAAAGTCTTGACAAATGTTATATAATTTTGTTGTTTAGTTAAAAAACAGCATGTTTTTGAATTTTTCTTGGACGAAACTTGAGCCCATCATTATTTATTTATAGCATGGTAACTGAATAATGTCATCGGCTTGTATATATATATACATATCACTTTCTTTGTATTTCTTTTGTATTTTTAAGGTTGCGTTTGGCATTGGCTTAAAAAGACAGCTATTTTTACTATTCAACTTATTTTTGCTATTATTCAACTTATTTTTTCTACTATTCATGGGTCCTATTGCACTTTTGGGTACTATTTATGGATCCTACTATACTATTTTAGCTAACTTTTAGATTTATTTACAGTACTTTCAACAAAAAGTTGTTCCAAACGGACTAGAGCAGCTAATGGAGGAGCCCTTGGGTCAACCATGGAATTGACCCTAGTGATCCAAAAATATAAAATAATAACTAATAATTTATTGAAATAGATTCTAGTTAGCTCAACTAGTAAACTTTCTTAATAAACAATTATCATGAAACTATAGGTTGAAATTCTATTGAATCTAAAAAATATATATTAATTGACTATTATGATGGAGCCATGGGTTGAAATATAGTGAAATCAGTGATTTTTTTTTTTTTTTTTCTATTTCATTTTATGGTAAACAGGAAAAAAAAATAAGGAAGCAATTGATAAAACAGAAAAAATACAAAAATAAAAGAACAATGCAATTTCCTTCAAAATTGTTAACATTTCTTCTCTATGCAATAATTTGTTTCCTATTTTGTGAAAAATTATATATAAACAATTAAATTAATTTACAAGTTTACATGTTTATTAATTTGGTCTCTTTTTTTAAAAAAATATTATAAATTTTTAATTGTTAAATTCAAATATATATCATATGGAGTATAACTTTGCTGTTTTGGAACCAAATCCCAACTTTGACCCTAAGAGTTGGGGAGAAGTCAAGCAAACATGCATGAAGGACCTATCACTTCAAATGTTAGTTTGATCCAACATGCATGAGAACACATTTTATATAAAATAAAATGAAAACTTTATGTATAAATTTTTAGAATCTCATTTTTCTATTATTCTATCAACTTTCACCAAATAAACTTTTAATAAATAAAAAAATAGTCTTCTAAAAAAAAAAAAAGTCCAAATGCACAATTTAAAGTAAGGTGTTTTTTCTCTCTCCAAATTGGTTTGATGGTCTATATTGTGTGTGTGTGGAGAGAGGAGAGAGAGAGAGGGGGGGGGAGCCATCATCACCAGTGAATAGTGACACCATAACTTGCTTCATTGTGGACATTAACATAAGCTCTATCGCCTTTGTGGACAAGAATTGTTGGTCCAGGGAAGCTGTCATTTATGGTAAGCATTGTCTTGTTGCTACAAAGCCTTTCAAAAAATGTGTTTTTCACCTGCAACCAAAATGTAAAATATTTAAATCAAATACCGTAAGATGAAAAAATATATACAGAAAAGGTTTCAACCACATTCTTCAGGTCCCTTACTAATATAGACCATTACTGATGGGTGGTTTTACATGAAAAAATAAAAATAATCAACACTTTTCCATAATGAATATATAAGAGACATTTTTTTGCAGGCACACACACTACTTCAGAAGGTTTGTGTCCAATAAATTTTACAAGGATCAAGAATATAGAGGAAACTTACAATAAAACTGTAGTGGTGGACATTATAAGCAGTGCAAACGAGCAAACCTTGCAGAAAAACAAACCCTAGAAATCCTAGGATCAAACTCATATTCTTTAGTCCCATTTCTCAATCAATTCTTACCAAATTAACAAAGAAAAATCACTCTTTGTTTCTTACGTTTTTATTTCTGTGACTGTCAACATGACATTAGGACCAATTTATAGACTACTAATCTTGCTACCGAAAATAATTTAAAATGTTTATGTTTTTAAACTCATACGAAAAACATGGGATTTGTACATGTGCCTGCTCCCTGTAACCTTCATAAAAACACGCATCATTACTAAGATTCCTTTCCGTTAGATGTGGGCCAGCTAATTTTTTATTATGAGTAAAGTTGATTTTTTTTACATACTAAATGATGCATAATCGAGACACTTTGCAATTAATTAATGGGATTAAGATCTACGTTGTCTCTTAAATAATCTTTGGGTCATTTGATATTTCTTGTTGTGTATGAGAGAGACATCTAAAAATTCGAAACATCTACTTTCTGTTAGTTTTTATTTTTTTTTCTTTCTCTTTTCCATTTTTTTCTTCGATAAAATGGCCGTCAACCCTCTCTCTCATTTTTTTTTTTTTCATAAAAAAAACACAAAATCTGACGTCCCTTTCTCATATATCAAAAAAATAAAAAATAAAAATCAATATTTCTTGAGAAACAAACACTTAGACTAACCATCCTTTCTCATTTTCACAATTTTTTTAGGAAAAAAAAAAAAACAAAAGACAGAAAAATTTCAGAGAAAAACCAAAGCAAAAAATGAAGCAAAGTGCCTGTGTGGTAAAAAGCTTTTTCTATTTTCTTTTATATTTTATCTAACAAAATTATATTTTTTATTAAAAATTAAGTTAAATTTTAGTTTTTTGTCATACATTTTGTATAAAAGTTAGCAAAAATTATATCTTTTGCCTTATATTTATCAAATACGCTAGAAGAGAATTACGGGATAGCACTATGAAACTTAACCTAATATTAATTCATTTCTTAGAGAAGAGCTTCGTATTTGACAAAAACACCGTCAGTCAATTAATTTTAGTAGCAATCCATTTGATCAATGTTATTTTAAACTTGCAATCAACTTAATTAGTTCTATTGTTAACTCATTAATAAAAAATATCAACGTGATAAACGGTTTGCATTATTGGTGCACATGTGACTAACATAATAATATAAAATTAAATAGTTAAATATTATACAAGCAACATAAGCATTTTAATAAAATAAAAATCGTGACAGACAAAAAACTTCCAAAAAAATTAATTGATAGGAAAAAAAAAGGTAAAGAAATTGATTTTATATATATAAAATCATCAATTTCTCATTTCACGCTTTGATGCAAGCTTCTTATGTGGAAGCTAGGAGGGATCGGATCCTATAGTGCTCATAAATAATGAAACTTCCATGAAAATTTAAGTCAAGATAGCATGGTCTGATGAAGAACAAAGAAAAGAGGGGAATTCAAATATTTGGCACTTGGCACATTTGGCATATCTGCTGTGAATGTTCTAACCATCCTTTCTCATATTTTCACAACGTCAATATTTTCTGGAGAAACAAATACTCAAACTAACCATCCATTCTCATTTTCACAGTTTTTTAAGGAAAAAAAAAAAACACAAAAGACAGAAAAATTTCAGAGAAAAACCAAAGCAAAAAATCAACCAAAGTGCCTGTGTGGTAAAAAGCATTTTCTATTTTCTTTTATATCTTATCTAACAAAATTATATTTTTTTATTAAAAAATTAAGTTAAATTTTAGTTTTTTTTTTTTTTTTTTTCATACATTTAGTATAAAAGTTAGCAAAAATTATATCTTTTACCTTATATTTAACAAATACACTAGAAGAGAACTACGGGATAGCACTATGAAACTTAATCTAATATTAATTCATTTCTTAGAGAAGAGCTTCTTCTTGTTCTCTCATACTTCATATTTGGCAAAAACACTAATCCATACATTTTAATAGCAATCAATTTGATCAATATTATTTTAAACTTGCAATCAACTTAATTAGTTCTATTGTTAACTCATTAGTATAAAATATCAACATGATAAACGGTTTGCATTGTTGGCGCACATGTAACTAACATAATAATATAAAGTTAAATAGTTAAATATTATACAAGCAACATAAGCATTTTAATAAAATAAAAATCGTGTCATGGCAAAAAAATTCTGAAAAAATTAATTGATAGGCAAAAAAAAAAAAAAGGTAAAGAAAGTGATATATATATATATATATATATCATCAATTTCTCATTTCACGCTTTGATGTAAGCTTCTTATGTGGAAGTTAGGAGGGATCGGATCCTATAGTGTGCTCATAAATAATGAAACTTCCATGAAAATTTAAGTCAAGATAGCATGGTCTGATGAAGAACAAAGAAAAGAGGGGAATTCAAAATAAATAGCATGTGTTTTTAAGAGAAACTGAGATTAAACATAATTGGATTCTGCTCAAAGTAAAGAAATCGCAAACCAGGTCCGATACGATTCTTTATGCATATTGTAGTTTGATTTGGAAGGTAATGATAGCCATGGGTGCGGGCAATGCTTTAAATTTTAATCATGTGATAATTTTGGAAGGTATTGATGGCCATGGGTGTGTGAAATAGAGATAGTGAGACAGGGTGCATTTTTTTTTTTTTTTTTTGACTGGGTAAAGTAGAAAAGTGAAAGGAGTAGGGGCAAAAAGGTTATTTCTCTCTCTCTCTTTCTCTCTCTCACACACATATATATTCAATCGTAACAACAAGTAAAAGAGTTGTGGGCCAGCTAATTTTTTATTATGAGGAAAGTTGATTTTTTTTACATACTAAATGACGCTTAATCGAGACACTTTGCAATTAATTAATGGATTAAAATCTACATTGTCTCTTAAATAATCTTTAGGTCAAATGATATTTCTTGTTGTGTATGAGAGAAACATCAAAAAATTCGAAACATCTACTTTCTGTTAGTTTTTATTTTTTTCTTTTCCATTTTTTTTCTTCGATAAAATGGCCGACAACCCTCTCTCATTTTTTTTTTTCATAAAACAAACACAAAAACTGATGTCCCTTTCTCATATTTTCAAAAAAAAAAAAAATCAATATTTCTTGAGAAACAAACACTTAGACTAACCATCCTTTCTCATATTTTCAAAAAGTCAATATTTTCTTGAGAAACAAATACTTAAACTAACCATCCTTTCTCATTTTCACAATTTTTTTAGGAAAAAAAAAAACACACACACAAAAGAGAGAAAATTTTCAGAAAAAAACCAAAGCAAAAAATCAACCAAAGTGCCTGTGTGGTAAAAAGTTTTTTCTATTTTCTCCGCATTTCTTTTATATCTTATATAATAAAATTATATTTTTTTTATAAAAAAAATTAGTTAAATTTTTTTTTTGTCATATATTTAGTATTAAAGTTAGCAAAAATATTATCTTTTATCTCATATTTGACAAATATGCTAGAAGAAAACTACGAAATAACTTTATGAAATTTAATCTAATACTAATTCATTTCTTAGAGAAGAGTTTCTTCTTGTTCTCTCATATTACCAAGGAAGACGATTTCGTACCGTACTGGCCGGTATTTATCGTACCGGTATCTAAACCAGAACCGAAATGTAGGTGTTTCGTTCCAATTAAAATACCGGCCGTACTGGACCTATTTCTGTCGTATCGGGATACATACCGGATTTCGGCCGGTAATTAGATACCGGGCCAGAACAAAAACCAAGCTTTCTTTATCAAATTAAGAAAAATGAGGATTGTTTTGCAATTTTTCTCACCCTAAACTCAGATCTAACACTTGCAATAACCCATCGGCCTCAGGCTCTTCATCTCAACCTCACTTTGGAGGCGACAACGACGGTGACTGGTAGTGAACAACATTACCAATGTTCATTGAGTCAGCGAAACAAAGCTGAATGCCTCCCCTGAGAGGGAGCCTGAGAGATATCTGAAAATAAGTGGTTACTGATGGAAGAGAAATAGATAGTACTGATGGGAATAGAGCTGAAATTTTAAAAAAAATTTGAAGTGAGAAGTTAACTTAGGTTAACGTGTGTGGTGTAAAAAGACTAATTAACAAAAACTACTTGGAACATGTGAAAATTTTAAAAAGACACGTTACTATTTAATTTTTATTCCATTGGTTTTATCACCAATTACATTTTCTACTTTTTTTTTAATATTTTTCTACCAAGCACTGAACAGTGAACACATACCCCAATGTATTGTTTAAGACTTTAGTGTATTATTTTATTCTTTTTCATTTTCTCTGCAATTTATGTGCTTAAAAATTAAATTAGTTTTAAGTTTTCTTTTACCGAAAAACTAAATTTACAAATATGAGATCTATAAAAATAAAAATAAATAAGTAAATAATATATATATATATATATATATATAACAATAAACTCGAAACGGTACACTGATATTTTATGGTATCAAAATATTTCATTTCCTAATCCAATTCGAAATAACCTTTGGTACGGTATTGACTCTCTTAATATATACTTTAGATTTGACAAAAACACTAATTTGGTCGATACATTTTAGTAGTAATCATTTTGGTCAATGTTATTTTAAAATTGTAGTCAACTTAGTTCTATTGTTAACTCATTAATAGAAAATATAAACCTGATAAACGGTTTGTATTGTTGGCGCACATGTAACTAACATAATAATATAAAATTAAATAATTAAATATTACAAGCAACATAAGCATTTTAATAAAATAAAATAAAAATCATGTCAGACAAGAATTCTGAAAAAGATTAATTGATAGGAAAAAAAAAAGTAAAGAAAGTGATTTTTTTATATATAAAAAAATCCTCAATTTCTCATTTCACGCTTTGATGAGAACAAATATTATTCATTTGAACCTTGTTAACGTAATAATATATATGAACAAATATTTGAACATCAATATTGTAATGGCATTAGCAAAAAAATAAATATAAAAATAAATATTGTAATGGCATGCTAGAATACAATATTAGAATAGTTTATTAGAATACAGCCATTTGTTATAAATATGAATAATCAACTTGGTTAGAGTTGATAAAAGACATTTAGACTGTTCATATCTTGACATGTTTACATGGTCAGTTGTGCCTGACCATGTAAATAATATACTCTTGTATTATCGATATTTTTGAATTGCATACCGTTAGAGAACTTGTCTAAATTATAAATTACACTGTCAAGTGTCATGTCTATCTGCCCTTTATCAAGCCTGTCAACGGCTAATGTAAACAACTATGACAAGAAATCTGTGGGATATGATGACATTTATTGCTTTGAACATGAATAGCTTAATACCTATCTTTCTCTTAAAAATAAAAAAAAAAAAAAAAACAAACAAACAAACAAACTTTTTTTTTTTTTTTTTGAAACTAACAACAAACAAACTTAATACCTATAAAAAAAAATAAAAATAAAAAGGATAATTTAATAATGTGGAGATTGATGTATAAGTCCACTATCACTGATCGCTTTAGTTCAAGCGATACCCTCCCCAAGCCTTCGAGCTTCAGTGTTGACCCAAGAGGGGGGAGGGGGGGTCCGAGTTCTAGCTCTAGGGGAGCACTTTGAGATAGCTTTCTAGCCATTTTACAAAAAAATATAACAATAAATAAATAAATAAGTCCACTATTAAAGCCAAACTAATCTAATCCATTACGTGGGAATTGAAAAAAATCACTTGTACATAATTTTAGTCATATAACTTTTTTAATGAGTCATAATAATTCATATAAATAATCTTATAAATTTCTACGTAGTGAGTTAAAAGAGATAGCTTCAAGAAAATATTAGAACTAAACTTTATTTGAGACTCTGGATTATAAACAAGCAGATCAATAACAAATCAAAAACTATATAAGAAGTAACTAATAAATTTCCCTTTTTAACTTTTTTTAAGTAGATATTTTTCCAAAATTTTCTTGATGCTGACTTTTTGATTCTTGTGAATCAAATGTAGAAGGGTAGAAGCACTCGGTGTTGAAAGTTTGCTACCCCAATATTTTGAGGGGGATCGCAAGTAACATGCATGACTAGTAGTCTCTAATTTTCTCGAATAGATGAGAAAGTACAATATACTTATTCTTTTTTTTTCTTTTTTCGTTTTTTGAGAAACACAATATATTTATTCAAACTTTTAACAACGCGCCTCAATGATGATTAAGCAATAAATACAAACGATTGTGATTGACTTGTGTGAATATGACCCACTTTAATTAAAAGAAACTGCAACGTAATACAAAGTTTCCCATGCCAACGTCACCCACTACTTCTGCTTAGAATATTGTTAATAATGTAATCATAATCCGGATCATGCTTTCATCGTTTACTTGCAAGCAACACTACACAGTGAGAATTTTTTTCAGTAAAACATTGCGTTAAGAGTATGCATAAGCAGAAGTTGACTTGATTCATATATAATTGTCCAAAAATGGTCTCTTAATTGATGTCTTGAAGCAATCGAATTTTTTATAACTTTTTTCCGGTGTTCTCATTAGATGACGAACTCCACATTGCAATTTTTAAACTTTAAAACCAACCATGCATATATATATATATATATATATAGTTAAAAATCTAACCACATTTTACAGTTTGAAATGGATAAAGTTTTGCTCCAAACTAGCTAAGTTGAAAGAAATTCCTCCAACCTGTATTAAGTGATGGTTCATAAAATCATACACATTTTAAATCACATGAATAGTTAAATTATTTATACAAATCACATAAATATAAGTAGATTATAATATTGCAAGTATACGTAGATAGACTTTTAAGTTACCGAAGGAGTTTTGAATACACAAGTTGGAGGAAAATTAATCCACTAGTTTCATGTCATCCAAAGCTCTTTCAATTAGTGACAAAGGCATGAGGGCATAGCATTGGTTACAAGTTACAACTCCAGATAATTCGTATTAAGCATGTGTTGTATAGTGCTAGTCTTAACAATACACACATACATACATACACATATATGCATTGGTTACAACTCCAGATAATTCGTATTAAGCATGTGTTGTATAGTGCTAGTCTTAACAATACATACATACATACATATGTGTATATATATATATATATATATATATATCTCAAAGGAAAGCAGGAATTCACGTTAATAAAGTTATACAATAATGATAATTACATTTGGATCGCAACTATAGTTTTCTTTTGCTTTAACTCTGCAAGGGCAAGGTGCGGAATTTTTGTCTCACTCGTAGAATGATTCAAGTGCTGCAATTTGAGTGATTGTAGCTATTTGAATTTACTCTATTTGAAAAACATAGATTTTGTTAAGGACATATTTTATGTAATTGGCTAATCTTTTGACAAAATGCACTTTACTTGTAATTAGTTAGATTTAGGATGGGTTTAGTACTTCAAGAAACAAGAGTTCAAGTCAAGTATTAAAACCATGAAGATTGGACCAAGAAACAAGTGAAGAAAAGCTGTTTATTAAAGCTCGACAAATAACTCGACAGAAACAGTATCTATTGAGATTTAAGAATAAAGTTCAACAGAAGTTGAATCTATCGAGACTTACGAATCAGAAATTCCAAATCTGATTTTCGGCCCATGTTGAAATATTTGTATAGGATTTCTTTTCTCACAACCCTAGACATATATAAAGCTTATTTTAAAGGCCGTTATACGAAGAGAACACATGTAGAAAGTGACCTAGTACCTTATTTTCTCTGTAAGAAGTTACTGCGTCTTTTGCGCATTAGGATTTTGTAACTAAGTACTCATTGATCTTCATTGTTGATGAAGTGAAGAACTTTGTAGCCAACAACATCTTCAAGTTGTTGGAGTTAGTCACGTACTGGAATCCGTGCAAAAGGGTAGCATTCATATATTGAAGAGTTCAGAGGTTCTAAAACGGTAAAAGGTTTCTGTTGTAAGTTCACCTACGGGGATTGTAGAGTTTAGGGACAAAGGTTTTGCACTAGATCTGAAACTTCTCTTTACTATAGTGAATTGCTTTTCAAGAAGGTTTCCCTCCAGGTTTTTTACTATGAAACTAGTTTGTTTTATTAGTTTTCTTGGGTCATCATATCTTGTCTTATTTACTATTCCACTATGCATGATATTGACATGATATTAATGTTTGTTTGTTTTAACAAGGTTTATTCATAATAAATCTAATTAACAACTTTGGTTTAAAACTTATTAATTCTATCAACCGGGGTCTAAATTTCCCAACAAGTGGTATCAGAGCAGGTTCACTCTGATTGGATTCATTTCCTGAGTGTGATCCTTGACCCCCGTTGTCATGGATCGTGGACAATTTCTTTTGATTCCTCCTTTATTTGATGACACTAATTATGTATATTGAAAAGTTCGTATGAAAGTTTTTTTGCTGGCTCTAGGTGAAAAAGTATGTCAAGTTATTGAAGTTGGCTAGATTAAGTCAAAGGAAGCATAGGTGGATTGGGATGAAGCAATAATTAAAGTGGCAAATTTCAACAGTATGGCCTTGAATGCTTTGTTTAATGGGGTGGCCGTGAGGAATTCAAGAAAATATCATCCACAGAAGTTGTCAAGAAAGCATGGACCATTCTTGAGACCACCTATGAAGGTACCAAGGCAGTAAAGACTGTGGAGCTTCAAAGACTCACTGGTAGTTTTGAAGAAATAAGGATGGAGGAGGATGAGACCTTTGATGAGTTCTATGGTAAACTCAAGGATATTGTGAATTCTACTTTCAACCTTGGAGAATCTATAGCAGAATCCAAAACTGTTAGGAAAATCCTTAGGTCCTTACTTGAAAGATTCCATGCCAAGATCACTGCCATTGAAGAAGTGAAGGATATTGATCAAATTCCTTTGACTGAGCTTGTAAGGAACCTTCAAACCTATGAGATGGGATTAGGTTTAATGGGAAAAGGTGGAAAGAGTAGAAACCTGGCTTTTAAGGGTATAAAGGAAGAGATTGATGACTCTGAAGATGAAGATGAAGATGAGGATGAGGATGATGATCTAACCTTCATAGCTAATGAGATTATCAAGCTTCTTCAATATTGGAAAAAGGAAAAGTACAAACCTCTTAGGAAATCTAAATCCTCTAGGAAGGGAAAGAATGAAAAATCCATAATCTAGTGCCATGAGTGTAAAGGTTTTGGTCATATGAGGATAGAGTGCCCAAACTACTTTATGAAGGAAAAGACCAAGAAGTCAAAAGACAAAGGGTTGGTTGCTACCTTAAGTGATATTGAGAATGGCTCTTATGATGAGTATGTGGATGAATGTAGTCACTTTATGGCTTTTGCTGCCACAACCAATAAGATGATTGTGGAGAGTGCTAGTGACAATGAGAATTCTTCTAATGATGAAGTACCCAAGAAGTTGAACCTTCAGGAAGCCTATGATAAATTATGCACTGACTTTATAAAATCTGAAAAGGCTTTACATCATTGTAGAAAAGAGCTTAATGAGGTAAAAATTGAAAAAGTTGATCTATTAGTCAAATTAAATGAGACTACAAGGTTGGTTGAGACTCTTGTTGTGGAGAACACCTTATTAGATGAGAAGGTCAAGAATCTTGAGATAGAGCTTAGTCAAGCTAGAACTCAAATAGAGAGGATGTCTAGTACAAAACTTGATGAGGTCTTGAGTGCTCAAAAGCCTAGTTTTGATAAGGCTGGCTTAGGATATGTTGACTCCTCCAGTCCCTCCTCTTCCACGACTTCTGGATCAATGACTATCTTTGTGCCCCAACCTGAGAAATGTGATAAAGGTATGAAATCCATAACTGATTTGTCTAATTCTAAATATTTTGTTAGACCTCACTCTAGGAAGTCTAGTAATCCTAAAACTACTCATGTTTGTCACCATTGTATGTTTTTGGACACATTCATCCTAATTGCCTTAAGTTGTATCCTCAAAAGCAAGTGTCCAAACGGTCACAGGTTTCCTCTCAAGGAACTACACCTTTGTTTGGAGAGTTATTAAAAGTCTTGAGTTTTTTAACTCAATTTAAAAATAATTCTAATTCTTCTATGTCCTTTAGTAGACATACTAGGACACGTGTCTTTTCATCTTCACGACCAAAGACTCACGCTGTATGGATGAGAAAGGAGCCTAAGACTTAATTGTCTTTTCTGTTATCATCTGCTTTAATTCTTTCTATTTAAAGTAGGATTCTCTTTGCTTGATTTATTATCTACTTTTTGAATCATACTTTCATGCATCTACATCTTTCTTTCATGCTTTCATGTTGTTTGTCTTTTTTTGTTTGGTTGTTTAATTTTTATTTTGTTTGTTTTTCAAAAAAAAAAAATACAAAAACAGTGTGTGTTTGTGTATGTTGGTACTTGTGTACCTTTGATGGCCAATGAAACAAAGTTTCTAAACTTTGTATCTCTTGTAGTTTAGATGAGCATCTTAATGCACAACTAAGCAAGTGAGCTTTATGGCTCGTGGTTATGATGAGTACGATTAAGATTGTCTCTTACATCTCATATTCATATCACTCTTTTTGACGGGGAGGACTAGAAAATCCTAAGAGAAATGTATAAATAACCATCTCACCATTAAAGCCCGCCAATCATGTATAACATTTGTGTGCTTTAGCATAGCAAAATTGTGATGTTTTGGCTTACATAATTGGGTATTTATTTTCTCTCTTATATGCCCATGCATGCTATGCTTAAAAGAAAAATATGCAAAGAAAAATAAAAGCAAAATAAAATCAAAATGCTTTTAATATGGTTGCAAGCGTGTTTTTAGGAGATGTGGTAGTTATAGGATGTACCTCAAAGGTGATAGTCCCCATCAAACAATTATGATTGTGTGTGAGTGTATTTGATTTTCTCATGTCTCAAATCTTCATAATAAGATACACTTATGCACTCTTGCTTTGTTTCACACACAACATGCAAATTCTTTGCTACTTTTAATATATATAGGTACAATGTGATTTGGTCATCATAAAGGATACATGTATTAATATATGCTTGCTAAACTATTTTAACTTGTTTTTGACAAATAAAATTGGTTAGACTTGTTTAGTATGTATGTGTCTCTTTTGATCTAGAAATGCTTTACATCTAGATTTGAGTTGTGTTTGAGTGCTTAACATGCTGCTTGGATACTTGTTTGAGTAGCTATCTTTTTGCATTCATCTTGTGTATTTTTCCTCCGTTCGAAAACCTTGCTTCTGTCTCCTCAACAGCTGCTCGATACCTTCTCGACGGCATCTTGACAGCAGCTCGACACAAGTTTCTTCTATCGAGATTTTTAGATTTGACCTCGATAGCTTCTCGACAGCTAGTAGATCCATCAAGCCAAATTTCTGTGCTCTCTGTTTGCTTGATACATTCTTGATAGATTCTCGATCCATCGAGATTTCTGGGTAGCTTCTCGATAGATTCTCAACCCATATCTCGATCTATCGAGGTAATTTATGTGCTCTCTGCCAGCTCGATAGCAACTCGACTGCTTCTCGATCTGTCGAGACCCTCTTGCATGTATTGTTTTTCACATGTTTTGCATCTTTCTATTATCTTGTCATCCTAGCATCTTGTTTCATTACATTCATGCATTTATATGGATTCCTTATGTCCCTTGATCATCTTAGATCATCTTTATGTTTCTCGAGTGAAGCTTTA
Source organism: Quercus lobata (assembly GCF_001633185.2). Taxonomy (NCBI): domain Eukaryota; kingdom Viridiplantae; phylum Streptophyta; class Magnoliopsida; order Fagales; family Fagaceae; genus Quercus; species Quercus lobata. The sequence goes on along the minus strand of NC_044905.1, from coordinate 35,053,460 downwards.
TAACTTCTTGTACCCTTTGTCCATCATGACAAAAAAGGGGAGAAAATGTGGTTTCTTTTTAAGATTCTACATGTTAGGTGGAGAAATACATGTCTTTGTAAGGGGGAGTTATGTTTCATCTTGTTAGGGGGAGTGTTTACCTCCTTATTGTTTTAGGAGCTTCTTTTATCTTCTTGTACACTGGTCTTGTGACCATTTTTACATACATTGTGCTTATCTTTAATATATATATATATATATATATATATATATATGAGATGTGTATGTCTTCTTCACCTATCTTTACATGTGCTGTTTCTTCTCTATCTGTATACGCATGTTTCTTTATGTACACAATCTTTATTTCCTTTTCACACATGATACCTTGATGAGTTTTGTTTAAGTGTTTCAGAAAAACAAGTTGTGAAAGTCTATCATGCCGTGAACTCTTTTCTTGCAAAGTTTTTCAAGAGTTTGTAGTAGTGATAGATTTATTTTGTAATACAACAAGTGGTTATGAGTTAAGTAATCTAAGACTTCTCTCATGATTAGTTTTTTGTTGTAGTTTTGTCACGAATTTCCAAATGGGGAGACTGCTAAGGACATATTTTATGTAATTGGCTAATCCTTTGACAAAATACACTTTACTTGTAATTGGGTAGATCTAGGATGGGTTTAGTACTTCAAAAAACAAGAGTTCAAGTCAAGTATTAAAGCCATGGAGATTGGACCAAGAAACAAGTGAAAAAAAGTTGTTCATTAAAGCTTGATAGATACCTCGACAGAAATAATATTTATCGAGATTTAAGAACGAAGCTCGACAGAAGCTAAATCTGTCATGACTTACGAAATCAAAAATTCCAGATCTAATTTTCGGCCCATGCTGAAATATTTGTATAGGGTTTCTTTTCTCACAACTCTAGACATATATAAGTCTTATTTTAAAGACCGTTATACGAGGAGAACACATGCAAAAAATGACCTAGTACCTTATTCTCTCTGTAAGAAGTTACTGCGTCTTTTGCACCTTAAAGTTTTGTAACCAAGTACTTCTTGATCTTCATTGTTGATGAAGTGAAGAACTTTGCAGCCAACAACATTTTCAAGTTGCTAGAGTTAGTCACGTACTAAGATCCGTGCAAAAGTGTGGCATTCATATATTAAAGAGTTCAAAGATTCTAAAGCAGTAGAAGGTTTCTGTTATAAGTTCATCTACGGGGATTGTAGAGTCTAGGGACAAAGATTTTATACTAGATCTGAAACTTCTCTTTACTATAGTGAATTACTTTTCGGGAAGATTTCCCCCCAGGTTTTTACTGTGAAACTAGTTTGTTTCATTAGTTTTCATGGATTATCATATCTTGTCTTTTTTACTATTCTGTTGTGCATGATATTGACATGATATTAATGTTTGTTTTTTTTAACAATGTTTGTTCATAATAAATCTAATTAATAACTTGGGTTTAAAACTTGTTAATTCTATCAATTAGGGTCTAAATTTCCTACAAATGTTATAATTTTAGATTCAAATCTAAAAGTATATTCATTATCATTGTTTAAAATTTTAAATGATAAAGCATTCTATATAAATAAAGTCTTAATGGTAAAATAAACCATCTCTATTTTAAGCAAAATAGATAGGCCATATTCCCTTTGTTATGAAGTAGCAAGAGAAATGCTTTTCCATCAATTTTTTAAAGTTAATCGTTACGGAGAAAAAAAAAAATTGTAGTAGAGGTAAGTAAAAAGAAAAGAAAAAAAAAAAAAAAAAAAAAGAAGAATCTGCTAGCTTGATGATGTCTTTGTAGGGTGCAGCTGATTGTTGGTAACTAAGATAGTGAAAATTTTCTTTTTTGATGGATACAATAAATTTTAACCTATAACATCTGCTATACGATCATTACTTTTATTATCAGGTTAAGATATTAATTGGTTTTTGGTATAGGTGGAATTTTAACCCCAAATCTCTTATTTGACAAAAAAAAAAAAAAAAAAACTCTCTTCGTCCTAATTTGTTTATCCACTATTCCATTTTGGGATATCCCAAAATATTGTCCTGTTTCTAAAATTAAAACCATTAATTTACTAATATTCCTATTATGCTCCTACTTTGTTTCCAAAATCATTTTTGATAAATTTATTTAAGGGTAGTTTTAGAAGCTTATATATTCTTATACAGCAGACAAGAAAATAAATGATTTTCTCTAATAAAGTTAGATTTTTGAAACATGACAAACAATTTAGAACAGAGGAAATAGTATGTTATCAATGGAGCCAACTAAGGGTCCGTTTGGATTGAACTTATTGTTGTTGAAACTGAAAACTGAAAACTGAAAATACTATAGCAAAATAATTTTTAAATATGTAAATAGTACCGTGGGACCCCTTTTTAATATTTTTTACTCTAAATAAAATGACAGTGGGTCTCATGAACAATACTACTACAGTATATGAACAGTACTGTTACAGTGCTGCTACAGTGTTAATTGTCCCCTGCCTTTCTGCAAAAAAAAAAAAAAAAAAAAGGAATGCAGACGTAGACAGACGCACGCAGACGCAGCTTTCAGCCCAATCCAAACGGCACCTAAAACCTAAGAAAAAGATATACATATTCAATGTTACACGTGCTTATTCTTAAAACATATAAATCATGTCATTTTGTGGAAGCTTAAACCTTTAGACTAAATTATATGTGTTGCCTAACCCTTTAAGTTCTCTATCAATCTGGACAATCAAATTGAACACTTAAAAGTTATTGTTTTTTTTTTTTTTTGGTTGAAAGAACACTTAAAAGTTTCACAGTAAGAGCTGATACAAGCTAGCTAACATTGACTAATTTCCATGTGGCATTGTTTTCGTTTTCTTTCTCGTTAGGCTATAATGTTTGTCTTTATCGAAAGGGCTATCGGAAAGTACGAATTTTGGGTAGTATTTTACTTGCACTAGTAAAAAAAAATTAAAATGTGCGGTTAGCTGCCTCGTTTGACCACATCACCAGAGGTGGCTTGATGCATTTGGGGCCCTAAGGCGAAAATTGGTTATCTTGCTTCATATATAAAATTACTATTAATCAACATGAATCACGTAGAATTTTTTAAAAAAAAAAATTTATAAACACAAAAAATTGACAAAACTTTTTACATTTGTTGATGTGGCAGATTAATAGTAGTGAGTAAAATAGTGATATCAGTGGTGAATCTAGTTGAAAACTAGTAAAAGTTTGCTAACTTGACTATTGTGAAAAATGTTGTGAATTTTTTTGTGAATTGCTTTCTTTCTTTTCTTTTTTCTTTTAGAAGTGCTACATTCGTAATATTTTTCATGACAAATCTTAAGTGTTAAGTTACTTCTTGTTTTCTAGTTGAACCTACCACTAAATTTTTTTTTTTTTTTTGTCAATAACAACCTTTAACAATATGCTATTAAAATTTTTTGTAAAAATGTTGTGAACATAGCATTTTTTTATCTTTTTTATTTGTTTTTCATTTGATAAGAAAATATTATTTTATTTATTGGTTAATATTTTGGTTTAATTAATACTATGGTTAAAATTTATGGGCCTTTTTTTCACATGGGGCCTTAGGCGGCCGCATCAATGGCTTATACCATTGAGCCGGCCCTGCACATCACTTTAGCTAAACCTTGGAGTGAACTATGTTTTTAAAGTCATTTGCCAGCCTAGAAGCTGTTGAATATTTTAAAACAAAGAGAAGTAGAAGCAAGAGAGAAAAATAAAGAGATCCTAATTAAGCAAATTACACGGTCTGACCATTTATGCCTATAGAGTAAAGCTCTAACGATTACATTTCTAACTGAGTATTACATGAAAAATGGGATACATACAGAGACTATGAAATTAGGGTTAACCTTAATTAGATTTTACAGTGTATTGTACTTCTTGGACTATTAAACATAATAAACCATAATAAACTAAGCATTGCGACAATATTGTCTAAGAAAATATGTGAGACTAAACTTGAATTATCAGTGAAAGTGGTTGTGGAAAAAAAGCCAGAATTGTGCACAATGCTTTGGGAGAGAGAGAAGTTGAGCACTCCAATGCCAGAGCACGTTGAGTTGAGTCGTTGAGATTAATGTAAGAATAAGTGCGCCATATATGACAGCATTGATCCAAATATAATATGCACATTGCGAAGCTTTTGATAGAAAAACTGTACGTTTGCATGAAAAATAACACGTTGATTCATAGCCTTTATCTTTAGGAGTAAAAAAAAAAAACAAAAATAAAAAGCATGTGCATTATCACTAGGCGAAGTGTACAAGACATCTCTTTCCGTAATAAAAAAGCTAAACAACCTAATTTTGTAACATTTGATATGTATCACCTCTTGGGAGTAAGTATAATAAACTTCTCTATAAGAAGTTGGAGCTCTTGTTGTTTTAATTGTTCTTGCCTAGCTGATTCTGGGGTGTAGTGTTGGTTTTGCAGATCTAAGAGTCGACTCTTTAGCTTTGATAAATTTTTGTGGATGTTTCCCAAATCATTTGTTCCATTCATAACAAGCCCTTTGAACTCTCTTGATTTTTGTTGTCAATATTTTCGCTGCTGAACCAGATGTACTTTGTCTCCATGTATCTTCAATGACCTTCCTACAACTTGGGTGTAATAGCCACATGGCTTCAAATCTTTATGGTCTTTTCATGAAAGTTTGCATTCTATAGGTATCAAGTATTATTGGAGCATGGTCAGAAATTGTTATAGGCTAGGCTTCCAGACTACTGTGTCCAAAAGAGTTTAGCCATTCCAGATTCACAGAGGCTCTTTCAAGCCGTTCAAGCACTAAATCTTCATCATCTCTATTGATATTCCAAGTAAACTTAACCCTAGTAGCATTCATGGGGATCATGCTTGCTTCTTGGAGACAATTATGTAAATCATTTGCTCCTGGGCATGCTTGTGTGCTAAATGATAATGAAAGTTCAAATAGTGTATAAAACACTATGAACATTTAGACCTCCAATAGCAAAATTACCAATTCAAGCTTTATGACAAACAATAAATGTGTGGAAAATGAACACAAGCTATAAACAGAATTGGTAAACAATCTAAGCCAATTAAAATCACATCCACAGCAGAAAATAAAAAGTAAAGATTAAGGGAAGAGAGATGCAAACACAAGGACAACACACAATGTGTTATCGAAGAGGAAACCGAAGCCCTCGGCTTAAAACCTCTCCGCCGCCCTCCAAGCGGTAAATAATCCACTAGAAAATGTAGTTGGGATACATGAACAGCAATAAACCCTCCAAACCTAATCTATCCAGTGTACTTAAGCCCTCCAAGTTTCTTGCTCCAACGAGGTTGCGCCGAACCTATTTCTTTTCTAGCTTTCTAGATTCCGCTACTTGACCATAGCATCAACCAATGTGAAATTGGTTCCTTCCTAACTGCTTCCCAAAGTACCAAACAACCCTCTCACAGAAATGGATATGGTGAGAAAAGGTTTTAGTAATAAGCCTCTCAAAGATTTAACAATGGAGAGGAAGAGAGTAGAGGAATTTGAAGAGTCTCTTATGTGAAAATTGTAGATGAATCAATCTTGTTTTTCTCTTGGGTTTCTCTCTCAAAATTCTCTCTGGAAGCTCACATTTTTTCATGGGTATAAAGGGTATTTATACTAGGGTGAGAATGGAATGTGAAGAGTTAAGTTTTTTCAAAACAGGACTGGCTCGTGGCTTGACTGAGTTGCGAGTTCTAGCCACGAGGTAACTGAACAGTCAGTTGTCTTATTTTGTCCTGTAGTGCTCCAGCTAGCATGACGCTTCAACTTCTGGCATGCCTGGCATGTGTGCAGCTTCTGGCGGCTTGCAACCGCGAGTCACCCGCGAGATTCAGTTGCGAGTCCCTATTTTTCTTGCACACTCTTGAGCATGTTTTCACACTATCTTACTCACTACCCTTACAAGAATCCCACCTAAATACAGGGTTACTAATTGCTGAAATACAAGCAAATTTGATACTGAATAAAGCTAACAAGATGGTTGATTAAATTCAACCTTACAGATAATTTGTCTTCATTTGATAGGACTTGGTTGAAATCCCCCATCCAAACCCAAAGGCCTGTTACTGTGCTATGTAGGGAAAAGAGTTTGTCCCATACAATTTTTCGTTTGTGTGTGGTTGGATGACCATAAATAAAAGTACAAAAGACATAACCCATAATTGGCAATTTTATTCTAGTATGGATAATATTTTTTGTTGCTTCCAGTACAACTAAATGGATGTTTTTCCAACATAACAAAAGACCACCAGACATTCCAATCCTACCTACTTCTTCAAAATTCTCAAAAGACCAGCTATGAGTCCAATATTTTCCTCTACCATGCTTTTGTTTTGTTTCCATTAAAAAAATAATAGATGGTTTTTGTGATGAGACAATCTTTAAGCACAACTAGACTGCAAAGGGATTGCCAAGACCTCTTTAGTTCCATGCGAGGATCTTCATGAATCATGGTTGGAGTGGAGGCCTTTCCTAGGCTGCCTCTGAAAGCCTTAAGTTAAGACAGTAGGATTAAGATTTGGGAAATCAATGTGCTTGCTTGGTACTGGTGTGGGTGTGGTCTGGTCCAAAAGAAGTTTGGTTCCCTGCTTGAGATGAAATTTCCAAGAACTTTGACTTTTATGATCACTTCATTGTTTTCAAAGCTGATGTGTTGGAGTGAGGCCATAACATATGACATTGGCTCCTTAGAGTTATGGTTTTTAACTTGGAGATAGAGCTAGCTATCCAATGTTCTTGGTCAAGTCTTCTTCAATGTAGACTATTGTGTTCAAGAGTATCTTCAATTCTTTACCACTTAGGGGAGGAAGGGTTTGGCTGATTGTGTTGCAAGTGATCTGGTTGGGGAGACTCATCAATCTACTTGGGGTCATGAACTATCATTTCCATGTTTGTTTGTTGGGTTGGGTTGGGGGTAAAGGATTTGTTAGGGCTTGAGATTGATTTTGAAATGTTGTGAGATGACTAGAGGGGTTTGTGAGGGTGGGGGGAATGAAGGCTCAAAGATAATGGGCTGCTTGAGGACCGCACCATAGTGCCAAAATACTCATTACATCACCTTTTGAATAAAATTGAGTAAGCAGGTTAGGTTTTGGGTATTATAGCACTACGTAATGATGACAGAGGCTGCCAGTTGTAAGCTTTCCACTATAGTTGGTGTGGTAGGGTAGAAGGAGCCATCTTGGTTCACTGCATGGTTGAAAGTTCAAATATGTGTATAAAACACCCTTGAACGTTTAGACCCCCAATTCACAAAATAACCAATTCAAGCTTTATGTCAAACAACTAGTATGCGGAAAATGAACAAAAACTATAAAACAGAATTGGAAAACAATCTAAGCCAATTTAAAATCACAACCCACAGCAGATAATAAAAGGCAAAGATAAAATGGAAGAGAGATGCAAACACAAGGACAACACACGATGTGTTATCGAAGAGGAAACCGAAGCCCTCGGCGTAAAACCTCTCCACCACCCTCCAAACGGTCAATAATCCACTAGAAAATGTAGTTGGGATACATCAAAAACAATAGACCCTCCAAGCCTAATCTACCCGATGTACCTAAGCCCTCCAAGCTTCTTGCTCTAACGAGGTTGCGCCGAACCTTTTTCTTTTCTAGCTTACCGGATTCCGCTATAATCCATAGCATCCACCATCCTTGGCATCTTCCAATGCTTCCCAAAACTCCAAAAAACATTCAACACTCTAAATAGGTGTGGGTAGTGTTTGGATAGAAATCTCCTCTCAATAGGTATGACACTGAGAGAGGGAATGAGAAGAGACTACAAAGATTTCTCTCTAAGAATGAGTAGCTCTCTCTAGTTGGGTGGGTGTTTTGAAGAAACCACTCTTAGGGTTTTTCTTTCTTAATAGCCACACATATTTTGTGGGAATGAGGGGTATTTATACTGGTGTGAGAATGGAATGCGAAGAGTCAGTTTTTCCAAAACAAGGCCGGCTGGCGACTTGACCTCGCGACTTGACTGAGTCGCGAGTTCAAGCCGCGAGCTAACTTAATGGCCAGTCTAGATTTTTGTCCTATAGTGCTCCAGGTGGCATGATTGTTCAGCTCCCCTGCATACTCTACGCGTGTGCAACTTTTGGCGGCTTGCAAGCCGCGAGCCTCCCGCGAGTCCTAGCCGCGAGCCTCTGCTTCACTGCACTGTCTTGAGCATTTCTTCACACTCTCTCACACACTACCCTTACATGATTCCCACCTAAATACAGGGTTTCTAAGTGCTGTATTACAAGTAAATTTGTCACAGAATAAAGCCAACACATGGTTGATTAAATTCAACCTTACAATGGTGGATTATGAATGATGGGTGTAGACACTCGATTTTGCACCCATAATTTAATCTTGGGCGATGGCTAGAGTGAGCATTCATATACCCAAAATTTAGAGTTGCATTACATGCATTAATTCATTCATTGCATATCATAAAAATGATCTTGAGATTCTAACAGTCGCAACAGTATGTCCGATTCCCAAATCGGACCGTCGAATTGAAAGATATCACATGATCAAGTTTTCACGGTCCGCATGTATTTTGTTTGGGTGGAACTAACCACGCATGATTAATTAAAATTAATTCTAATTGTTTAAACAATTAAAATTAATTAAATAATTTTGTGATTGGTTGTTGGTTAGTGTAAAAAATAAGTCTGCTTGCATGGGAATAAAGTGAATAATCAAATAACAAAGAAGTTGTGGATAATTAAGTGTTTTTAGAATATTTATCTATCAGATAATTATCACTTTAAAGACCTAAATATCAACAAAAAAAAAAAAAAAAATCATTTTTAGAATACGGATTAAAAATGTGTCTAGGTGCAATTCCCAACTCAAAAATCCTCAAAATATGAGTCCAAATCGAACCAAAACTAAAAAGTGGGCCTGGTACCCAAGAGGGCCTGTTGGCACTTCCTAAGTGTCGATCGGCACTTCCTAAGTGCCGATTGGCCCAAATGTGTGGCCTGGCCTGGGAACCTCCTAATTAAAATAAAACTTATCTTTTTCAGATTTTTAGAGATAAGGACGCGTTCCAATTCATATCTAATCTCATTCAGCTTATTTTTTAAGCATCCCAACCTCTATAATTAGAGGAAAAAGATCAGAATTTAGGGCCCTCTTTTTCTGACTTTTTTGCTCCCCTTACGTTAAAGACGTTCTAGAAGCCTTGGCTTTAAGAACTTCTTCTTTTTAAGTAATGTATTTTTGACCTCAAAGAAGTGAAAATTTCTTTGATTTCTAAAATATTCCTCTATTGAAGAGCACGCTCATGCAAAAGGTATTTAGTTTCATTCTTCTATCTGTTTTTCTTTTCCATTAATTAATATGTTGTGATTGTTCATTGCATGAATTTGGTTAATATGTTTGATTTTATTATGTCTTGTTTTTAATTCATATTTGCCATGCTTATATACTTAGTTGGAATTTTCTTTGACATGTTCTTTAGTTGATAGCCTGTTTTAATTTTTTTTTCTTTGATTTCAAAATCTGCTCATACTCACCAAAACATTTTTAAAAAAAAATAAAAATAGATCTGTATTTTCACTAAATACAAATCTAAAAATTTTTCGAGTCAAAACTGACCTGTATTTTCATTAAATACAGATCTGAATTTTTTTCCCCTAGTCACAAAACTAATCTATTTTTTCACTAAATACAAATCTGAAAATTTTTCTAAAATATTTTTCTTCTTAAATAAAATTGCAGATTTTGAAGTTTCAAAGAAGGAATTAAGAGTTAGGTTAAAGTTTGTTTTATATGTCATTCCATGAATATGTGATACATGCATAATAAATTTGAATTATGAATATGAATTTTTTTTCACACTTTACAAAAACAGATCTAATTTTTTTAATAAAATCCTTCTTTTCACACTTTACAAAACAAATCTAATTTTTTACAAATCAATTTTCATTTTTTTTTCTTTACCAAAACAGGTCTGATTTTTTTTTACAAATCAAATTTCATTTTTTTCTCTACTAAAACAGATCTGATTCTTATGCATCAAACCCCATTTTTTAATCTTACAAAATAGATCTAATTTTTCTTTGAGAATAGGACATATTCATAAGACGAATTTGTTTAATTTTGTCAAGTAAAGTGTTTGTTACACGTATCATAGCATATCAATCAACATCATACAAAATGGTGTATAATGGTCATTAGAGTCTAGAAGACCAAACTTTGTCTGGGTGGGATGGGTGCCTAACACCTTCCCATTCCATAACCTAGCCCCCAAACTTAGGATTTTGGTTAGCAGATTAGTGTTTTGTCTTTAGTGTTGGTAGATTTTAACTAGGATCAAAACTTTGTAACTTTTGCATAGATTGTAACTAGGACTAAAGCCTTGTAAGGTTATTCTACCAATTTGTACCTTTTTTTATCAATTAATGACATTCGAGGTATTTTTGGACATGTAATTGTATTTTCTTTTTTCTTTTTTTTGTATAAAAAATAATTGGCGACTCCACACAAATATACCAAAAGATAGGCGCCTTAAGCACCCGAATCTCTTTTTTGAGAGAACCCCAGCGGTCCCTCACAATAGGGCTAGGTCATTTCCCTCAGGTTGATTTTCCATAAGCTCGACTCTTGTGAGGGTTCCCCCAATCACTTGGGCTTCCTCCAAGTCTTTTGATGTTCCATAGCTCTCTACAAAGTGGAAGTTTGAGAACATTGGATTTCTTGTTGGGTTTGAGGGATTGTTGGCCTCTGGATTTTCTGCAATATCACTTCAAAGTTAAAATCTGAGAATTCATTGCGTGTTCTTGGTGGGTAATTTGAGTGAGATGTTTCCCAGTCCATATCCACTAGTTCAACATTGGTCCATCCACAACATCCTTCTTCTATTTCCACCATTCTGATATTTGACCCATCCGAAGGTACCTATTGTTGGGTTTGGCTAGGTGATTGGGGTGTATCACTTGTAGGTGTAGCTGGAAGGATAATTTCATCATCTGTGTCATCCCAAAAAAGTTATTTCCCATAAGTGTCGATGCCCGGCCTCGAAAAATGGTAGCGGAAAACTGCCGCCGCCATCGTGGGCCTTTGTTTGACCACCTACTGTGCCGATGCTCCTACGCACACGGGGGCCCGTTAGAGGTCCCTCCCAAGTGAATGATGCTGCAATGTGCATGTGTGTGGTGTGTGGCGTGGTTTGCGCGGGGCTTCGGGTGCTCTCTCTCTCAATGGAGGAAGGTAGGTGTACCTTTGGTGTTATGGCAGGAATCTGGGCCAAATTTTAGGGGATTACCAAAGGTAAGTACAGTCACCACCAATCATTGAGTTTTTCTAAGGTGTGATTGGTCACATGTTTCTAGTTGATTTTATTATCAATCCTAGGCTAAGAAAAAGAACATTTTTCCTAATCTAATGTGGATGGTAAAAAATCTTGATTCTTGAGTCCGAAAATTTGGTTACGTGTGGGGAAAGTGTTAGGCACCCCACAACGCCTGTCTAAGGACAGTCCTTTGTTTTGATAAAATCTTAATTTTCGGAGATTGGCAATAAAAAACATGATTTTGGCATTGGCTTTCGGGGCTTTGCATGCATGGGGGCTTTGAGGTTTGGCTTTTGAATGGGTGTGGTCCTAATCTATGCTTTCTTAAGACATTCAAGCAAAGTGCCAAATTTCCGTAGTGAAAATCCGGCGACACGTCACCTTACTTTCATGGCGAAAATTAGGCATCACTTTACCTTAGGTGAAATGGACTGTGACAATCACACCGGAATGGGGGAGCAGGTATATATATATGTCATGCACAATGCTAGCACATAGTGCAGGAAAGTAAATGTCTACATCCCTAGAGCATGGCCTAAAATATAAGTGCAGGAAAGTAAACAGGGGTCACCATACTCTAGAGACAAGGAAGAATGGTACATGGCATGATATACCTAATACAACCCATCTAAGAGAGAAATGGAGGAGGAAGGAAGGGGTTTTAAAAGAGTACATAACCAAATGGGAAAGGCTAGACCCCCTAAAGCTAAAGAACATTGCTGCTTGGCTTATATCTACATGCTTGCATCCGTGCCCTTTTTGCTTGTGCTTGGGAAACTGTACCCTAGCTCCAAGCCTCCTCGCTCCATATGTATACATGCAAAGGCAAAGACAAGAAACCAACAGACAAGCAATGAAATGAAAAGATGAAAAGAGCATATGAAAGAGGCATAAAGCGGATAAACATGATAGGTAAGGCAAGCAAAGAAGCAAGAAAGCAAGCAAACAAGCAGAAAGGCAAACAAGCGAGAAAGCAAACAAAAGGTGGTGTCGGTGAGAGACAAATGTTGGTTTGGATTGGATGTCCATAGTTTCATTGTGTTGAAGCATGGACGACACACTAGATAGCAAGACTCATGCATGGACATATGAGCAAGCGTGTAAAGATGAATAGAAAGCCAACGAGCGGCACAAACAAGCATGGTGAGCAAAGCATCGCACAGAGCGAAAAAAGGGAAGGGTACGCACGGAGCAACTGGCATCATGGTGATGCATCCCAAATGGTTACATCCGAACAAGGCCTCATGGGTGTTGGGTGTTACCACACAACCACAAACCCGCTAAGGGCATCAAGTGTGGCAAAGCCTAGAACAAAAGAAGCTAGCACAAGCATAAAGCATAAAGGCAAGCAAGCATAGACATACTAATAAGGATGATCCAAACCCTTTGATGTGGGCCAAGGTGTATAGACAATGACAAAGACCATAGGGTCGGGTCCAAACCAATAGGCCAAAACACAAGAAAGAAAGACAAAGTGATAAAAAAGACTACAATAGCACATGGCATGACAAACATAGCCTCGATCTAGGTGCACAAACATGGCATAGAGCGCACAAGCACATGGAAGATAATGTAAAGCGTGTAGAGAAAATAGATCCAAGCACACAAGCATATGGAAACATAGATCTAAACATATAGGCATAGAAACACGCATGTGAACATGTAGAAACTTAACACATAGACATGGAAGAACATGGATCCAAGCATATAAGCATGTGATGACAAGGATCTAACCATATAGCATGGAAATAAACACATGAAACACATAGATCCAAGCAAGGTATAGCCAACAACATCATACAAGCATATGAGCATGTAACCCTAACGTCAACCTAGAACAAAAAGAGGCACAAAACATAGGAAAACGTGGCATAAGGCCTAGAGCATGTAGATCTAAACATATAAGCATGTAAGGATGTAGATCTAAGCATGAAACATGGAAAAAAGCATAAAAGCAAAGAGATTTAAGCTAGAAACACAAATAAAGCAAGAAACATGCTAGAGAAAACAATAAATCATGTTATCAAGGTATAAAAGAGCAAAATAAATGCTAGAAAAAGATTTATATGATTAGGGGTGTGGATGGTAGCTAAAAAGCTACATCCACACCCTTAAACCCTAAATCCAAAGTGTAGAACCAAGGAAAAGAAGATTGGGTATAAAAACAATACCTTGTGTTTTCGGTGAAGAGAGAAGAATCAAGAAGCTTTGATGTGTTTTTGGGTGTTTTGTGTGTTTTTTTTATGTTTGGAAGAGGGGAAAAACGTGTAAAAAAACCAGGCAGAGAGCAAAACTCAAAAAAAAATGACCCTCCCTGGTCTTAATGGTGCCTGGGGCTTTTTATAGCCACAGCAAAAATTTTGAATAGGCAGCCCTTGTAGGGCCGTAAGCCTCAAACCTCCTCTAATCGGGTTGATCTTGACATGTCTAGAAAGGTCTTCACTTCCTATTTCTAAGAAGGTATAGATCTTGAAAATCCAACGGTCGGATCAAAAGTTATGACTCTCGGAAGTTAGTGGTGCATCGATCAGTGTGTTATCCCGATTTTCGTGACATCTCGACCGTTCTAACTCCAAATTTGACCCATGAATAGTCATTGGAATTAGAATTTGATAATCTTTGCAATGGTGTTGGTTTCAACCCGTTCTAACAACCGGATCAAAATTAGGGTTTTTGGGCCCATTTGGGATCAACTTCGGATCAAACTTGGTCGAAATTGTTAAAAATCTCCGAGAAGCTCAGGTTTGATGTAAAACTATGAAAAATGTTGTTTTGTGAGGGTTTTGACATAGTTTGACCTTTGGTCAAACCTAGGGTTAACTAGGGGCATTTTGGTCATTTTAGCTGAAAGATGCACTTTTAGCTAAAAGATGCACTCGGGGTCCCATGGAGAGAAAATAATATTTTGGGATTTTTCAGGGTCCGGCACGCAAATCAATGGTGGAAAAAATACGGTATCAATAATAAGTTATCATCTGTGGGGCTGTGTCAGATGGGCTGCTGTCCAAATGGGTGTATATCCAAGTCACGTAAGTCTCTTACCATAAACCTGTCAAAGCTCGATGGCCCAGGCATGGGATTGGCGAATCTATGGCTGTAGGGTTAGCTTCCATTGTTTTCACTTGGACTGGGATGGTCGTGGGTCGAATGTGGTTGATTGTTTGCTTGTTGTTGGTTGCCTGGTTGTTCCACTGGACTTTGTTATGAACCTAGATCATATCTCACTTAAGTTATTCTTCTGCTGGGGTGGCGCCTGAATGCTCTTATATCATCAGTGTACATAATTTATGTTATGTCCAAAGCAAATTCAACAGGGTGACGAGTTCAAATGTGGTAAGCTTGGTCTCTTAAAAGCTCCTTCACATCTATAAGGTCCATATGACATTGGTTCTAAGAATGCCCTATTGTACCACATTTCTTGTTGATTTTGAAAATGCGCTCATATTGGCACTCAATCAACATGTATTGGCCATCATCACATTTTAGAATAAAACCAGCCACTAGGGGAAGCCATTGATTAATCTTCACTTGAATTCTCAAGAATCGGATGTTTAGAGGAAAAGTGGGCTGCCAGTCCTTGGTGACATACTCGCCAATCAAATCTCCCAGAAAATGTGCTAGTTCAATGTCGTGGTACTCCAAGGGTAGATTGTGTACTTGGACCCAGACTGTCAAGAATGCCAACTGTACTCGGTTGAGGGCAAGATTTGGGGCCCATTGCTCAACTGCTAGCAATGCACCATCAACAGACCAAGGTCCCTCACAAAAGGATGTATTCTTTGTCTGTTGGGAATTCAAAGTGGATGATATAGAAATTTTCTTGCCTCCCCACTATACGTATGTTGCCTTGAAGTCTCCAAGCAAAGCTCAGGATGGATTGCATTCTTCGAACTAAAAAATGCCTTTTGTCTAAGAGATAACCAACAACGCATTGCCTCCAAAAAGCTCTGTTCCTCTCCAAGGTATTGCCATCTAACTGAAAAACTAGACCTCTTCGAAGAATGGCATTGGAAAGGATGTTATCTTCATCAAGATTCAAAGACTCTCCCATCTCTTCATCATCTTGCCAAGCTTCAGAGACACTAGTGTCACTCCAGCCCATCTTTTTATTATTTTGACTTGGTTCCATTTGAATACGAGGATTTTTTTTAACAAGGTCGAAGTGTTTGGTATGTGGGAGAGGGTTAAGAGGTGGATTCTTATTTTGGTTTTTTGTTTTTGGGGGGGGGGGGGATGGGATGGTAGTCTGTTTTTAGGATTGAATGATAATTTAGTGAATTTTGAAGGGTGGTGCTCATCCATATATGGAGGTTAATGCAACGATTTTTTCTGAAAGATCATTGGTTCTTTAAGCGGTGATGTTGCTCAGTCTAGTAGACCCATAGGATTAAATTATGGCGGTTAAGGTGGAGGTGGAGAGGGGCAGGCAGGCGTGCAGTGGTTCAGGATCAAGTGGGAGAGCAGATTGATTGGGAGGGATGCTTGAGTTTCCAAGACAAAGCTGACTTAGGGTTTTGGGAGTCCTACGGAATAGGAACAAGGCGATATACTCAGTTATGAAACAGCATATGATTTTGGTAAATAAGAATACACAAATTTACGGGCTACTCATGCCTTACTGAGCCAATCAATTATTGCAAAGATGAATTAAGAGCTCTATAAAATTTAGCTAATAGAAATCAGGTGTCATGATTGAGGACAGACTTAAGATAAGCTCCTAACGAAATTGAGATTTTAGGGTTTGGGTTGAAAAAGAGAACGCTTGGTTAGGATTAAGTGGGGATATGAGAAAAATGTCAAAATTAATTTGATCACACGGCTCAGGGATGATAAATGGATAACAAGAATTTCTTTTGCATTTAACTTTTTTTTTTAATATTTTAGTTATTTGTCTAGTTTGCAAAACTATTCAGCAAACTAGAGTTCCAAGATAAAACTCGAGTTTTTAAGACTTGATTTGCAAGTGGTGGCATCCGATGTGGAAAAAAATCCACGTGGAACTCGAGTTTTTAAGAATCCAATTACACCATTTTCTCTCCCAGCAGTCTGTACGTGTGGAACTCGAGTTTTTAAGACTTGAGTTCCACCATTTTCTTTTAGATCAAACTGTTCGTGAGTCTTCTTCTTCTTCCCACGTTCTTTCTCATCTACTTCTGCACTTCTTCATTCCAGATCACTTCATTTGTTTTTCAGATCATTTGCTTTTTCGGATCTGCTTCTCCAAACTCTTTCTCTGCTTTTCCAGATCTCTGTTTTTTCTTCCTTCAGTTCTGGCTTCCAATATGATTCTTCGATTCTTCTTCATCGTCATCTGCAGATACTTCTCTAGAACTCGAGTTTGAGAAACTCAAGTTCCACATGGATATATTGCTCTAGCTCAGCACCAAAACTCAAGTCTTTGAAGCTCAAATTTGTCACCGAACTTGAGCTTCACAGACTCGAGATGCTAGTTTCCAGTTTTGTTTCCACTGTATGCTAACTTATTATACTGACTCCCACAATTATGCTAGTTGGAAAATTACCTCCGGATAACAACTAGCGGTGATTTGGTAGGGTATAGGGGTAAGAACAAAAGTAATTAGAGAAGAAGGAGAAGGGTCGTGTGGGGAAAACCAAGAAAAGTAGAATTGTGAAACTCCAGAACTCAGTGCCGTGTTAATGATTGGAAAGAAGAGAAGATTGGGACAATATGGATTATGAGAGTGGATTTGAGGATATAGAGCGTTATAAGCAGATCTATTGATCTATGATTAAGGTTGCGGATTGATGAAAGTTGAGCTCTCGTAAGAGAGGAAAGTGCTCTCCAGTTTTCGCAAGAGAGGATTAAAATAATGCACTGATGCTAACCTATATACAATACTATTCTGCATAGAAAAATACAATACATAGCTAAACCTTATTAAAATCAATATTAAAAAATCTCCATAATGAGGTCTCAAATATATAAATCTAACTTTGAAAATTCTAACCAGTAGGTGACTGTACACATAATTTTAGTAAAGGATAAATCACACGATGACGAAATAGTGTAACAAATAATCAATTTGTATTTGATTTGTATATATGTGAGGATTCGATCTCCAAGAAACGTTACAATCCGAAGGGGCTATGAAGCTTGATCTTGAATCATGCTTTGATGTCTCCAAATTGAATGAATAGTTGAACGTGCTTGATTTGATGCGAGGGCCGTTGGCTTGATCTCGAACTAGATTAAAGGAGAATCCCCACTTTGATTTGAAGAAGTAGGAATAGGCCTTGATGAACAATAGAATTCTTGTGAACTTTGGAGATGACTCTCTATTTTTGCAGAGTGTCAATAGTGTTTTCTCTCCAAGTGTTCTCCCTTTCTCATATGAGAAGCCCCTATTTATTGGCAACTCAATCATATCTAATTTGGAATTTTCTCTCAGCATTTATTGAGAACTATTATGGATTTAATTTAATCTCCCATTTAATAAGAACTTTCCATATAGGTCTTTTCTTCTGACATTGCCATATGGCTTTCTTATTTGATGTTGCCACATGGCTTGATTTCATTTGCTAATCGTCCACCTCATCAATTGGAGATTAATTCGATCACAAATATTTTATCATGAACAATCGGACGGTTGTGAATACATCATAAAATTTTGATGTCTACAGTGACACCTTAAATTGTTCCAGTAACAACATGTAATCTTAAAAACACAGCAAAACGTATTTAAACATTCAATCTATGTGCGTCTCCACAATTCCACAAATATCTGGTTACAGTTGAATCTTCCCACACAGCTTTAAATCTCAATCTAAAAACTATTGAAATGAGGTAAGCTTGACAGCTTAGTGAGCACATATCTATAATACACACCGGAATAGGATCAAACTAATGATTCAAATATTTTGTATAATATCCATATAATCATTCCAAAGCTTATAAACTATTCTTTTATTAACAGATCGAACATAACGTTATGTATAGAGATCGAACATACTCCCTATCGGTCGGGAGCACTACAAACTACTTACAATTCAGAGTTCAAAGGTCTTACAAACGGCTTGTAAGAAAAAACAAAAGTTTTACTACAAAATTTTCAATATAATATTTAAAAATTAATGTGTCTCCAATCACAAAAAAATAATTCTGGCATTTATTTATTATATTGTTAACATCAACTATTCGTTTCATTGCCAGTTTGTAAAAAATATGTAGTAAAATTTGTAATATCATCATCATTTCCTTTATAATTCTACAAATGTCATGAATCATGCTTGACTTGAATTTGAAACGTTACTTATTTAGTTATTTATAAATAATAATAAAATTATTGTAAATTTTATTAGAAACTTACAAATTAATATGGTATTGTGGAGTGCAAACACCACGCATAGGACTACATACTGGCAAAGGAGAGTAGAATTGTCACAATTATGGCGTTGCATATAGTAGTCCTCCAGACACGTAGCAATCTCTCTCTCTCTCATTATTCTAAAAAATGAGAAAGAGAGATTTCCAAATGAAAATATCTAAGGGTGTGTTTGTTTGAAGGTAAAATAAGGTGGATGAAAAATTTTGGAGAGAAAATGGGAAGGAGAACTTTTTTGGAGTGTGTTTTGTCAGGCGGAGAGAAAGGAAAATAAATGGTAGAGCTTGGATGTTTTCTACCTGGCCCGAACCCACCAAAATGTTCTCTCCAAAATAGAGAGAAAACTGAAGAGAAAAAATGAAATTATTTAATAGACAAAAATGCTCATGTGCACTTACTCATGAACAATTGTCTAGTTCCTTTCTTCTTCTTTTTCTTTTTTTTTTTCTTTTTCCTTTGTTTTTTTGTGCTTTCCTTGGCAGTGGGCATGTTGCCTCTTCTTTTTTCTTTTTTTTTTCTTTTTCTTTTTTTTTGACATTGCCTTTTCCTCTTTTTTTTTTTTTTTATTTCCTGGGCTGTGGGTGTGATAGTTGTTTTGTTTTTCTTTTTTTTTTTTTCTTTTTTTCTTTTTTTTTTAACTAGATATGAATTTTTTTTGGACATGATTTTTATTTTTTAATAAATTGGGTGACTGTTTTTTTTCTTTTTTTTGGTTGTTTGTCACTTTTTTGTTTTAATTAGCCATCATTTTTAAATAAAGGTGTATAAGTAAATTTATACAAGCACACTTTTTCCATTTCTCCACTTTTCCACTCCCAACCAAACAAAAATGAGAGAAATTAAAAAAAAAAAAAAAAAATCTATCCTTCCATTTTTTCATCTTCCCACTATTTTCTGTCCTCCCACTTTTCCGCTATTCCAACCAAACAAATCGCAAAGGATACGATTCAAATTTCAAAGCATCTTTACACAAACAAATGAAAACTTCTCAAAAGTCCCAATTCAAATTATTTTCCATTCTATGAGTCCATAGAGATCAAACCAAAACATTTTCTAAAATACAAACTGAACATACAAGCAAACCAGTTGGAGGTGCCACTTAGAGATCGAACTGAAACATTTACGAAAATACACTAAACAAATAGGCGAACTATAGTTGAAGGTGCCATTTTGAGATCGAGCTGAAACATTTTCTAAAACACACAGATCCAACAGAAAAAATTTCTAAAACAATCAACATTTAGGCATACCATCTTTAGGAGGTGGCAGCATTTTTTCCTGATCGTTGTCTCCATCCTTCACAATGAGGACCCCAGCCATACCGTAGATGGCGTGCTTTTCCAAATGACAGTGCATAAACCAAACCCCTAAAATATAAATCATGCATCCATGTCAATGAAAATTTATTACACGCATACAAACAGATTGAGAGAAACAGAGAGATTACCGGGATTATCAGCTTTAAATCTAATGGCAACCCAGCCGTTTTTAGGAACTCCAATGGTGTTAACTCTAGGAGGATCAACCAAATTGTAATCATGTTTGTAATTGGGGTCGGTGTCAAAGTTTCCATGACCCCTTCCAACCACGTAGAAGCTATAACCATGAAGATGAATTGGATGGTTCTCCGGATTCCCTATATTAGTCCCTTGGAACACGATTTCCACTCTTTGACCATACTCTATCATCCTTACCTTCGTTCCTAGGCTGGGAAATTGATATTGGGCATTGTCACCTGCAGTGTAGTTAAAAGGAACAGGAGGGAAAGCCGGAAAATCAGTGTCAAAAGGAAGAGGAGGAGCAGTAGAAGCGGTTAAGTTCCTGCAAAATGAGAAGTAGTACATGTTCATGTATGTATACATATATGTATATATGAGCTTGACTAATTGTCTCTTCTTTGTAACAATACCAAGAGTATAAAGACAATACCAATAGTATGCTTGCAATATATCAACCGATGGGTTCTGGAAACTTATGTTGTTTAAGGTTGAAGCATGCATGTTACCACCTGGCCCTCCACATTTCTCACCTTCAGGTAGATTACAAGGCAATTGATTCACAGATATTGTAATGAATATTCTTTCATCAATTTCTTGTGGGACATCAATTGGGTGCTCTTCAGTTGCCAATGCCTTTATTTGTTTTGTAAAGGCATCTGCGGCGTCTGTATTTTTAGGATCAGGAAGGAATTCTGGATAGAGAGGATTATATATTAAACCACCGTAGTTGAGAACTGCTGAAGTGTTTTTTTCATTGAACGGAGCCCCTCCTGAGTCTGAATAAGGCGTAGCAACCATGTAATAGGAAGTGTGCCCATCAATGGAATTGTTTGCTGTGACCAAGACATCCATTGTTTGTCCAGGGGAAATCATGATGTAGCTGGTGGGTATGGGCTTTAAGTATGCACCATCTTGACCCACTACTGTGATATTGTGTCCAGCAATTCCAAAGAACATTTCTTCATTCATCACTGCACTTACTATTCGGAGAAGATATGTATTGCCACGAGCAACCTCAAATATTGTTATATTTTCTGCAACATGAAATTATGATAAGTCCAACAAAGTCTAAATTAATTATATGCTACTAGTCTAGTCAACTGGTTGGCACCTTATCGATTTTTCAACAAATTCATCCTAAATTGAAATCCCTCCACCCCAACTTTCAATATATCAAAATTATATGCCACTAGCCATGTTTATAGCTAGGATAAATGAGCACCAATCACTTGTACTAAGTACATTTAAATCATTGATCTCGACTTGTATACCTCTTTTAATTAATATTATTTCTCAAAATCAATCTCCAACTACAAGGGGGAAAAAACAACCCAAAGAGCTAGCATGTGCAAGAAATATGGCGCAATATATAACCTGATGATGAACTGACTAGTAGTCTAGGACAAGGTTAGTTCATGAAAGAATTACATATGGATATACATCTTTCATACCAATATAGCAATCATTTGAAAATCCAGGTTGACCATTGATAGTGTAAGCATCTGATGGTGCTACATCAGCTCCGATTCTCATGGCAGCTTCGAGCATTGTCCTCAAGAATCCATTGTACCATTCCCCTGCATGCAGTAAGTAAGGGTTAAGATAGTATATTATTACTTTTCTAAGTTAATATGTTCAATGCAGTGTTATTAAACCCAAATTTTTCGAAATAAAGAAATTTACCAAGTATAATTATGTGTTCACCATCTGGCTGCTTGTCAAATGGATATAATTTTCCCTCAGCAGGTTCAACAACGATGGCCCCATATACTGTGGCACGTGTCCAGTCACTATGGGCATGCCACCATAAAGTTCCTTCTTCATCAGAAAATATGACCTTATAAGTGAAGCTATTTCCTGGCTGAATGGGACATTGTGTAATGTATTCAGGACCATCTGACCATGGATTTTTTGGTTGCTTTACTCCATGCCTGTAATTAAAGGTAAAAGTTGACATCAATCAATTTTCATAATCTTTGCTCCCTATTGTTGATTTGTGAATAGTCAGGTGTTCTGTTTCATAATTGATCTTTAGATTATTTTGAAATTTTGCAACTATAGAGGGAATAAAATGAAAATTTAATCTAACAATAGAATTTTCAAAGTTGGCATCCAATAAAAAAAATTTAGTGATGTAACATTATTTAAAGTTGCACTAAACATCATCATTATCTATAATATGGTGAGCTGAAGATTGCCATTGGTTGCCCATGTTCCTCTATGGATGTAGGCTGACAAGGCTAAACTACGTAATCCTTGTGTTCTCAGTGTTCTTATTCTATACTTCCCTTTTCGCATTTATGCTAGTGTATACAACATGGTATAATACATCGCATTAATGTATTAGAGTTTTCAATTTGTTAATTGATATTTATTCTTGGGGCAGCCGGGCAGTGACCCAACTAGTTTTGCTCTAACTTAGGTGTGTCGACTGGTTGAAAACAATTTGCTAATATAGAGTTAGTAGGTTGTTAAAAAGTTATATTTCTCGTTGATCGAGAAATGTGCTAAAAACCAATAAACAAACTCGTTTGCACCATCCGTGTATATATACTAGTCAGTGGAAAATTTTAGTAAAATGTAATTTTCTTTCCATTTAATTTTTGTCTAAATATGAAATTTGATCCTTTGGTAGTCATTAATATGATTTTTTTTATGATTGTGTTTATAGTATAATTATTCAGTGCTCCCCCTTATCACATTAGTAATGGATCTTATTAAAAAATCTATTAGGGGAAAAGTTAAGAGATACCCTAAGAGTATTGGTATAACTATTTTTTGAATTTTTTATAGAAAAATTTAAAAAAAAATATTGATTTTTTTTTTTTCCAAATAACAAAATTTGGCAACAAACTTAATTGTAATCTAAGGTTACAACTCTACTTAATATTTTTTTTTTTATTTGAATTTTGACAAATCCATCATTTGATTATATTTTCTTCATATATCTTTCATGCTTACAAAATTTCTAATAAATCAAAGATCAATAACTATATCATCAATCAAATGTTTACATATCAATTTTTTTGTAATCTAAAACTATACATAAAAAATAAGTTTATAAATCAAATAGTAATTTACATCTGATTGACACGAACTTTAACATTAATTTTTTTTTTTTTTTATATAAGATAGAAATTCTAATCTATCCTAATCTAAGTGTATACGTGTGTGTGAAACTTCCTCTTGGAATCTCACCATTAATTTAATTAATAGAACACACTATTACGCAAAATGAGAAAATATACATATACTATAATCTCATAATATCTATAATTACCCTATCTAAAGAAACGTGAATTTCAAGATTCTAAAAAGTTTTAATATAGGAAAGAGTTTAAAATCAATTAAATAAATATATATATATATATATATTTATATATATATATATATATATTATAGAAGAATTGTATATATATATATATTAGAATATAATATTGACATGTAAAATTGTTTATATGATAAAATAACACAAGGTCATCCAAAAATCAAACGTCTTTTTTTTTTTTTGATATTCAAAAAACGTCTTTATATGATATATTAGATAATTATAGTAGTAAATAATAAATATTTATTATTATTGTATTTGTACATGAAATATTAGATATGAAACTTGATATCTATGGTAGTTATTAATAAGTATTTATTATGATTGTGTTTTTATATGAGATTATTAAATATATATAATTATGGTAATTATTAATAGGTATCTATTATGATTTTGTTTGAAATATATATTAAAATCTTAAATTGTGTGTTTACAAAAACTTATGCGGCATAACATTACAAGATCAAACAAAAATCAAATGTCTTTAATTTTATATATAATATAAGATTATATTATATTATCAATAACAAGTGTCATTGAGAGAGAGAGAGAGAGGCTTCATCACCAGTGAACGGTAAGACCATATAAACCATTATTGTTGACAGTAATATAAGTTGTATCGCCTTTGCGAACACGAAGTGTAGGGCCCGGGTACGATTCGTTTACAAGGAGCAAGCTCTCGCTTTTGTTACACAGACTTGTAACAACTTTCTCTCTCAGCTGCAATTAGGATGAATATTTATATTTAAATGAAATACAATTAGAAGGAGAATTAGAAGAAAAAAAAGTAAAAGAAAAGAAAAGTTTCATTACTGGTGGGCAATTGACATAGAAAACATGTAAACAATCAAGATTGTTTTTACATAATGAATATGAGACACTTTCGCTTGCATGCATTTCATGCAAACTTGGTCTCTATGCATTGAATTACTTGTTGAGACGTGGACATGTAACAATTGTTTGATACATATCTATATGTCAACGGATCAAAAGCATAAGAAGATTGGACTATTCGACCCAAATCCATTCCATTTTGTACGAGGAGCAAATATATATATATCGCATTGAAACTTACATCAAAGGTGATCTCGTGCTCCGCAGCCATGCAAAGGAACAGCCCATCTAGAAACAAATATCCTAGGAACGCTAGGCCCAAATCCATATTCTTTAATCCCATATACCTTGCTGAATCTGGTACCAAATAAAGAAAAATACTTACAGATGTTTGACATTCGCCAACAGTTTTAAGAGCTATTTATAAGACCAAACGTCTTGCCATCAAAATTATTTTAAAAATCTGTAAAGTTAAAAGGTGTTTAAAAATCTATCACGTTTAAATAACACACAACACGTATTTTCAAAACACTTTTTCACACACTTAAACAACATTACTAGAACAATATTGCCAAACAAGCCCTTCATTAATTACATGTGCCCTTCTAGCAAAAAGGAAATTATATGTTGAACCCAGCTTTTGCTCCCACCCCACCCCCACAAGGACTTTTATACTTGTGCGATGGTCGCCAATGATGCATAGTAGTGGTCTTTTATCTTTTTTAATTGAACAGAATTTAGCAACAAACTTGGTTATAGCCTATAAGCTGCTAAGAGCATCTCCAACAGTCAAGCTATCTCTATTTTTTCTCCAAAAAAGTCACTGTTCACACAAAAAAAAACCCTCCAACAGCCTCTCCATCTCCAAATTTTTTTTAGATTTGCTACAGTAGCTTGGAGAGCTACTGTAGCTTATGCAAAGAATATTTCCCCTTAAAATAGTATTGATTGAATTTTAAAAAAAAAGAAAGACTTTTTTCTCTTTCTTCCCTTTCTCTCTCCTCTCACGGCTACAAACACAACAGCTACAAACACTACCATCTTTCTCTCAAACATCTCTTAAACTCAAGCATAATCAAAATACAAACTCAAAAACATAATCTTAAAATTAATCAAACCATAACAATAAAAGCAAAATCCAATTCTTAAAATAAAGTTGAATCAGAACAAGCAAATATGAAAAAAAAAAAAAAAAAAAAAAAGAACAAGCCAATCTGACCCAGCCTGGTGGTGGGGAGGAGGACGAGTGGCGGTGGGGCGGCGAACGTGGTAGTGCTGCATGGTGAACGTCGATCTCCATCGGCTTTGTCCTTTCAGCAACCTAGATCTCCACTGGCGGTGGGGCGGCGGACGATCTAACCCAGTCTTTCTCCCCTCTCTCTCTCTCCCTCTCTCTCTCTCTCTTCTCTGATGTGAAGCAAATGTGAGGTTGTTGGAATGTTCTTGAGGTGAAAAAGAAAATAAAAGAAGGGGGGCTGAACACTTGTGTGGAGGAGAAAAACAAGAAAAAGAAAAGAAAGAGAGAGCTTCTTGAATGCTCTAGAGTAGACGAAGAGAAGAAAAGAAAAAATAAAAAAGAAAAGTGAAGAGAGCTCCAGTGGAGTAGACGAAGAGAAGAGAAGAAAAAAAGTAAAGTGAAGAGAGCTCAAACGAAGTGCCAGAGAACAAAAGAAAAAAGAAAAGTGAAGATAGAGATAAGGGAAAGGTGTGGAGGAGAAAAAGAGAGGAAAAAAAGAAAAAGAAAAGAAACGTGTGGATGAAAAAATAAATAAATAAGGGAAAAATAAAATAAAGAATAAGAAATTAAAATTGAGAAATGTCACTACAATATTTTCATAATACTTTCACAATAAAGTTTAGGTAGTGGGTTGTTACTAACTAATACTGATTGAAAAAAAAAATTATTTAAGTGATGTGTTCAAATTAAAATAAGTAATAACTTACCGCATATGAATTATTGTGAGAATATTGTAAAATATTAAGGACGTAATACTTCTCATTAAAATTAGATAAATGAAAGAAGATTGAAAAAAAATATTAAAGAAAGAATGAAGAAATAATATTTAAATGGGATAGAGAAAATGATAGAGAGTCTGTTAGAAAGTGTATATGAAAAAGTAAGTAAGCAAAAGATAAAATGAACTGTTCACACTCCAAACAGTACAAAAATTTGAGAAGCCTGTTGGAGATGCTCTAAGACAGTAGCCTAAGCCTTCAAATTAAATAAGCCCCCTCCATTACCCAATAGAATATAATTTAGGACTTCTTACCTTTTTGAAAAATTAAATAAATAAAAGTTCGTAGAATGCATTGTCACCAGAAAAAAAAAAAATTTAACCAATAGAAGTTATTCTAAAAAAATTACAAACTCTTTGAATATTGTGCAATGTTCACTCTATCTACTGCAATTTAAGAGCGTCACTCTTCATATATAAAATAGATTTGAAATAAAATGATATAAAAAACTAATTAATATTTAAATATAAGTAAATGCATGGTTAAAAAATTTTATGCCCAAAAATACATTTAGCTGACTCTAAATTAAAAGAAAATTGAGTTATTGCACTTTGATAATATCTAATAATTTTTTAAAATAAAAATGAGAAATATTACCTGAATCTTCTTGATATTTGTACAAAATAAGTTTACCAATAAGAGGTGGTAGAGTTGCACAGAGTAAATTGCTCTCTTGAAGTTTACCAATAAGAGGTGGTAGAGTTGCACGGAGTAAATTGCTCTCTTAAGACAATACGTATTTTTTAGAAAATTTCCTAGTGTTGAAGACCAACAACTTTCACAGCTATCCCCAGAATACAACAAGCATAGCAATCTAACAGTATTCTCTTGTAAGTCTACAAATCTTGAGGGGAAGGCTCTCAAATTTTACTTTCTTAAACATAGAATACTGTGTATAGAAGAAATATATTTTCTTCAACAAAAGAGAAAAATAACCAAGAAAACGTTTTTGTTGCATCAAGGGAGAAGACCAAAAAAAAGGTTTTTGAAATTTATTTGTTTTTTCACTCTTTTTCTTAGGCCTGACAAGTAGGCCTGTATATAGGCCAATGAATCCAATGAAGAACATTTAAAAAAAAAAAAAAAAAAAATTAGCTTTGACTATCCTATCAAATGGATAATATATAAATGGTAATGTAATAATTTTATTGAATCAAATATGGATAGACATTCTCAGTTTGTATCTGATATCCAACAACTCTCTTTGGATGTATTTGTTTCATGATTTTTCCTGTGATAAGAATATCTTATCTCTTTTCAAATGAATATGGTAACGTAGTATATCAACACTAACTACGTACATGGCTGTACAACTTCCAAATTGTTTGTCATTTAGGCCCCATTTGTTTTGCTATTTTACGGAAAATATTTTTAACATTTTACCGTATTCTTTTATTATAAAGTTTGGTCAATTTGAAAATATTTTTCATTGACAGTAAAATTCTTTGCAAAGTGCTGTAAACATTCAACTTTTAAAAACTTGGTAAAATATTTTACAAAATCGCATAGTTGCTCTCTCCGTCCTCATCTCGTGGTCGGATCACCAGAACCACCGATCTGTTGGCTAGTGCCAGCTGTCAGTTTGCCAAAACCACTGATCTGGCCATAGGACCGCCTTGACACTAGTTAGCTCCAGCCTCTGGTAGCTAATGAGTTACCAATTTAGGTGGTTTGTGCCTAAAAAATTTTACATGTTACACTAAACACTTGAAAATATTTGACTAAAATATTTTACATGTAAAATATTTTACATTTATAAATATATTACGACTAAGCAAACATAGCAATGCACATAAATGAATTTTAAGGTTTGAAAAAAAATTTCACCACTAAGGTAACATTTGGATACAGTGTCTCACCCTCATGTCTGCGTTTCTTCGTTTGAAGTGGGACCCACTTACACTGAGCACGTTCAGCCATTCACGCATTTACGCAATTTGTCCATCCTTGTTAGGACCCACGTATACTGTGCAGTTTGTCCATTCACGCAGTTCAGCCACTGTGCATTGTGCACGTCTCAACATTTAGTTGCGTAAACAGTTTATCTATCTTTGCTGGGACCCACGTGTGCACTGTTTAGCGTTATTTTAAAATTATTTGTTACAATATTTTCAGTTTTCAGCAAAATAAGCGTTATCCAAACATACCATAAGTGCCCATTTGGTTCAATGTTTTATAGCAAAAAAGCATCTTTGCGATTATGATTTTTTTTTTTTTTTTTCATTTTTGGGCATTTGATAAAGATTTTCTAATCGGGATTTTTGAAATTGCAATGTGGATGTGGGAAAAAAAAAAAGAAGGAAAAAAGAAAAAGAGAAGAGGTTTTGGCCAGGTCTGGGTTAAGCGACAGGTGGAAGACATGCACCTTGTGCTCAATTTGGAAAATTGTGGCACTTTTAGCATTTTTTTTTTTTTTTTAGTATAACTAGCCTCTTAGCATGCACTCACGCGCGTGTTCAGAGGCTTTTCTATTTTTTGGGTAAGGGTTAATTTAGAGCATTTATTATAATTTGATATTACTACATTTTCCAATCATAAAAAAAACATAGGGGTGTGATGAAAAATTATTTCACCTACAAACGCATAATACTCATCACACTCCTAAGTATTTTTGTAAGAGGAAAATATAGTAATCCAAAATTATAATTAATGCAAATTATTAACTTTCAAGTTTTTAAACGTGTGTATAGACGTGTAGATGTAAGGGAAAAAAAAAATTTTGGGGGGAAATACTAGTAGTTGTGTTTGTGAATAGTTAAGTCTTTAAGTTGAGTCCAAATCTTCTGTCTCACTTTTCCTGCTCCACTCGATACTCCACCAATAAAAGCTTACCACGTGTTAACATAATTAATTAAATACTATCATTAATTAATAATGGTAATATTAATAAGTCAATAATTATAGTATTTAATTAATTATGTTAACACGTGGCAAGTTTTTATTGGTGGAGTATAGAGTGGAGCAGAAAAAGTGGGACAGAAGATTTGGATTCCTTTAAGTTTTATAAAGTTAATAAATGCCTATAAAACCAAAGTAATGGTAAGTATTCATTGTAAACCAAATTAATAGCAATAAGATTTTGTTGTCTAAAAACTGAAGGTTGTACACAGAAAAATCACCAAACCTCTCAATCTCAAACAAATTCGTTTTCTCTAGAACTTGAAATTTTCGATTTTGGAATATGTAATACATGACACAAATAACAAAAAACAAAATGTATATACTTGAAATCAAAGCCAGCAACAAAATGAAAGTTCAAACAAAAAACACAAGCACACACTCACAAAATCTCTAAATTAAAACCCATACCTCCAAACACTCAACTCACCAATTAACCCTCTCGGCTGGAACTCAAATTCTGCTCTCATAATTGTACAATGATGTAATCCCGAAGCAACCTTCATTAAAGGCTTGCTATGAGCACCAACCAAGATGTGTTGTAGATTTTTAACTTCCTTCATTTTTTATAGTAGTAGTTGTTAGAGATGTGGTTTTTTTTTTTTTTTTAATAAGAATCTCAATTTCAAAGTATATACATGTGTTACATATTTTTAACTTCCTTCAGTTATTTTAGTCGTAGTTATCTGAAACTCTTATAAAAAATAACATGGTTTTCTTTTTTCTTTTTCTTTTTAATAGGACTGAACGTGGATTGGGTTAGGATGTGGTATTTGAAATTTTTTGGATTTGTTTTTAACTTCAATTTTTTTTAGTAGAGTAGTTATTCGAAACTCTTGTCAAAGATAACTTTTTTTTTTAAGAATCTAAACATGGGTTGGGTTTGGACGTGGTATTTGAAATTTTTTGGAATTTTTATTTTTATTTTTTAACTTTCAGTTTTTTATCTGAGTAGTTATCCGAAACTTTTGTTATAGAATTGAAAGTGGTTTTTTTTTTTAAATAAAAATATATTTGAACGTGGGGTTTTTTTAGGGAAAATTTTACTGTGGTTTTTATTTTTTATCCGAAACTTTTTTTTTGTGAGGGGGGGGGAGTTATCCGAAACTTTTGTTATAGAATAAAAGTGGGTTTTTTTTTTTTTTAATTGAACGTGGGGTTTTGTTAGGGAAAATTTGAACGTGGTTTTTATTTTTTATCTGAAACTTTTTATTTTTATGGGAGTTATCCGAAACTTTTGTTATAGAATTGAAAGTGGTTTAAAAAAAAATTGAAAGTGGTTTTTTTTTTTTGAGAAACATTTGAACGTGGGTTTGAATGTGGGTTTTTTTTTTTTTTTTTTTTACATTTATAACCCTATCATTTTTAAGTTTTATAAACTGATAAATTTGAGGGTATTTTGGGCATCAAAATTGAGGAATCCAAATAGGGGAAGCCCCTTAAATAGTAGTATAGATAATTACAAAATTTAAAATTTAAGTGTTAACAAAATTTTATTTTGTAGAGATTCATTCTACCAAAATTACTAGGTTTTAACTTTTAAGATAATATTTATTCAAAAAAAAAACTTTTGAGATAATAATTTTGTATTTACTATAGAGAGAGAAATGTTATGTTCGCAATATTTTTACAATACTTTCATAACAAATCTTAAGTGATAGGTTGTTACTAGAAGGCAAAAAAGTAATTTCAATGGTATTTAAATTATAATTAATAACAATTTACCATCTAAAATTTGTTGTGAAAATGTTGTGGACATACGCTTCTCATTATAAAGCCACAAATTTTTTTATTAAAAGTCATTTATTATTAACATGAATTCATTAATTATTATTATTATTATTATTAAGAAGGTAAAACCACAAGTATGAATTCTTTTTTCTTTTTTAATTACGAAGAATTCCTTCTTCTTCTTCTTCTTCTTTTTTCATTTTCAGTAATTTACACCTCAAACCGTGATTTTGATAATTGCTTACCAAATACTCAGTTTTTTCCAAAAAAAACACTTTTTGACAACTTTTACCAAACATGTTGTTAATAAATAACAAAATAAATTAAAAAAGGCGCTTCATACTGCACTTTTTAAATCTACAACTTTTTCAGAATGCAGAATTTCAAAAAATTGAACCAAATTCATGCTAAGTCATTTAAGTTTATTGACAACTTGAGTTATGCATTATGGGTCCGTTTGAATTGAGCTTATTTTTGCTAAAACTGAAACTGAAAACACTATAGCAAAATAATTTTTAAATGTGTGAATAGTATCGTGAGACCCATTTTTAATGAAAAAGTTACTGAAAAGTGGAATTTGTGGGTCCGTGAATAGTGCACGAGTGCACTGTTCACGGTTGACTTGGTCAAATAGTGCAGCTGGGAAAAATAAATAAATCAGAAAACGCAGCCCAGGAATTTTTTTATTAAAAGTCATTTATTATTAACATGAATTCATTAATTATTATTATTATTATTATTAAGAAGGTAAAACCACAAGTATGAATTCTTTTTTCTTTTTTAATTACGAAGAATTCCTTCTTCCTCTTCTTCTTCTTCTTCTTCTTTTTTCATTTTCAGTAATTTACACCTCAAACCGTGATTTTGATAATTGCATACCAAATACTCAGTTTTTTCCAAAAAAAAAACACTTTTTGACAACTTTTACCAAACATGTTGTTAATAAATAACAAAATAAATTAAAAAAGGCGCTTCATACTGCACTTTTTAAATCTACAACTTTTTCAGAATGCAGAATTTCAAAAAATTGAACCAAATTCATGCTAAGTCATTTAAGTTTATTGACAACTTGAGTTATGCATTATGGGTCCGTTTGAATTGAGCTTATTTTTGCTGAAACTGAAAACTGAAACTGAAAACACTGTAGCAAAATAATTTTTAAATGTGTAAATAGTATCGTGAGACCCATTTTTAATGAAAAAGTTACTGAAAAGTGGAATTTGTGGGTCCGTGAATAGTGCACGAGTGCACTGTTCACGGTTGACTTGGTCAAATAGTGCAGCTGGGAAAAATAAATAAATCAGAAAACGCAGCCTAGGATTCAGCGGAAAACGCTGAATCCAAACGGGCACTATATGAGAGGAGGCTACTCATTAACTATTGATACGAAACTAAATGTGTTTTTTTTTTCTTTGTCTTTGTTTTGAAATTAGTAGAAAGAAGACTGATGCATATTAATTTATATATATAATAATAGGTGAAACTGAGAGAAACTCAAATTAGAATTCTAATTTTGCACCATGTATCCTAAATTATTTATTCTCAAAGAGTTTTATTTCTTAATTTTAGAATCAAATGTGTAACCACATCCTAAATATTTATCTAAGTGAGTTATTAAGTACAAAAACCAAAGAGTCTAGAATATATATAAAAAAATTAAAAAAAAAAGTGCTTCACAATAATTAAAAAAAAAAAAATTGGACAATTTACATTTTATACCTAATAATATTCTTACAAAATGTTTTAAAGAGTTAACAAAATATAAAAAGGACTATCAATAGTATTTAAATTATATATATATATATATATATAGGAATTATATTATGCATCATATTGTATATCTTTAAGTGTATCAATGCATTTGCATGGGGTTACAAGCCAGTTATTAATAACTGTTATTACTTAGATATGAATTTCAATTTTATGGGCACATTTGATTTGCTGTAATAGATCTTTTTTCTTTTCTTTTTTTGAGAATATTAAATATTTTTAACACACACCTAGAATGCCTATTCGGTTTTTTGGATGCGTCTTCATTATTGGGAATGATTATTCCTTAGTAATAATTATTGTGCAATAAATCAATAGTTATTTCTTAGTAATAGTCATTCATTATAACTTTTAAAATTAATATATTTCTAAAAATATAAACCTTTCATATGCCATTTCAACTATAAAAATAAAAATAAAATTATAAAGGGTAAATTGCAAATTACACCCCTAAAGTTTGGGAGAATTTAGATTTTATATCCTGAAATTTTAGAATTTGGATTTTACCTCCTAAAGTTTGGAGGTGTTTGGATTTTACATCTTAACGTTTTGGAATTTGGATTTTACCCCCTAACTTTTAGAGGTTTTTGAATTTTACTTCCTAAAGTTTGGGAGTATTTGAATTTTATACATTGGGTTTCAAAATTTGAGAGTGTAAAATCCAAGCACCCCCAAACTTTAGGGGGTAAAATCTAAATTCTGAAACGTCAGGGTGTAAAATCAAAGGGTAAAATCCAAATTCTGAATCTTCAGGGTGTAAAATCCAAACACTCCCAAACTTTAGGAGTGTTATTTGCAATTTACCCAATTATAAAAATATTCCTCTTTCCATTTGAACATAAAAATTAATTTTATTTTAATTTTACAACCAAACATATCAATGATAATAGTTGTTACATTACAAATTTTGTTATTACTAGTAATAAATATTACCACTTCTATTGTAATATCCATTTAGTTTACCAAACATGTCCCAAGTTTGAAATTGATCTGCTATCATTGAAAGTAAAACTGATTTCATTTTTTCACTTAAATGAATATTCAAAGTAAAATACTATAATTTTTATAAAAATACTTCAACAATCCACCACTTGTTTTTATAAAATTATAAGTAAATATATAACTTTTTTAGTTAAAGATAAAATTTATGCATAATAAAGGTGCCATTGGGTTGAACCCTCGTAGTGTTTTAGCAATTTTGTTCCAATGTCAATGGTGAATAGTGTCTTAATTATGACTTTTTACATGGAAAGTAAGGAATTGGATAACCCACAAAATATTCAAGTACTCTGTAACGAGATTCTAAGCAGCACATTTCATTACCAAATTAGAGGATTAGTCCTATTCTCATAGGAAGCATCCCCACTTCCATACTCATACAGGTGGGTCTATCTTCTTCTTTTTTATTTGCTAAATTACATGTGGGTCTATCAAACGTATTATGTAACTTTCCCATTAAATAATAAAATAGATATTTACATATACAAACACAACCAAAATGAAAATCTATTAATAATTATTATAATTATATATTTTATAGTTCCATATAAAAATAAAATCATAAATATTTATATACCTATTAATAACCACCTTAATTATCAAAATGTGTACATCTCTCTCTCCTTCGTGAATGGTGGGAGAAATTATTTGGTACACCAGGAGGACTATTGATGTGGTCCTCCCAACTAATGAAATGATATCATTTATGCAAATGTATGAATAAGCTTCCTAATCAGCACAAGGAATAAAAAACATAAATTATCAGGTGATGTCACATTTGCATAAATAACAACATTTTATTAGTTGGGAGACCAAGGAGGTCCATGTCAACAATCCTCCCAGTGGACCTAATAATGGATCCCACCATAAAAGATGGAGGGAATATACATTTATTATAATCCCATAATATTTTATAACTACCCTATTTAATTAAATAAACATGATATGTCAAGATTATAATTGAGGGTTTAAATACAAAATATAATTTAAACACAATTATATATATATATATATATATATATATATATTGACGTGTAAAATTGTGAGACTTCAAAAACAAACTTATATGATGAAATATTATGAGGTCATCCAAGTCATACATCTCTATTGTTTATTTATCAAAAGTGTTACTTACACAAATATTCACTACACTTTCACAACAAATTCTAGGTAATAATTTGTTACTAGTTTTAATTTGAACACACCATTAAAATTACTTTTTGCCCAACACTGATAGCCAGTAACGACCTGACACATAAAATTTTGTTGTGAAAATATTATAAAAATGTTATGGACATAGCATTTCTCTTATTTATTATATACAAATGAAATTTGATAATTATGGTAGTCTTTTTTTGAGAAACGATAATTATGGTAGTCATTAATAAGAATTTGTTATTATTTTATTTGCAAATTAAATATTAAATATGAAATTTGTTATTTATGGTAGTTATTAATAAGTATTTATTATGATTGTATTTTTATATGAAATTATTATGTATATAATTATGGTAATTATTAATAGGTATTATATGGTTGTGTATGTATATGGACGTATCTATTCTTTTTTTTTTTTTTTTAATGATGTGGGTTAAATAGAGAATATAATTGAAACTCAATTAAAATATATAGGGTAAATTGCACCACACCTTTAAGTTTAGGGTTCATTGGATTTTACACCTTAAAATTTCAAAATTTTGATTTTACACCCTAAAATTTCAGAATTTGAATTTTACACCATGAAATTTCATACCGTTTTAATAGTTGGCCCCTCCATTAGTTTTGTCCTAACGTGTTCGTTAAATGCCACGTAAGCATGTCATTTGTGACTAGATGGACTAATAAAATTGTGACACATGGATTTTCCTATTAAATGTAATTAAATTATTTTAAAATACTTTAAATAAATCCCAAAATCTAAAATAAAATAATTTATTTTTTTCCATTTAATCTAATGAACATGATGAATAGGAATGACAACAAGTCGAGTTTAGGGCGAGTTTCTTTATGCCCGAACCCGACCCGCCACCCACCCTCGAAACCCGAACCCGCCCCATTAACTAAATGGGTTTTTTTCTAACCCCCAAACCCGCCCCAGGGCCCCCGTGGGTCCTGACCCTCCACTTTAGGGCCTAATCTAAAGCCCTAATTCGTGGCCCAATCCATGACCCAATCTTTTTATATTAAAAAAAAAAAAAAATCAATTTCATGTTATCCTGATATCTCATACAATAATTTCTGATTTCTGATTTTCCCTTTCAAAATCACAAACACAAACACAAATCCTATCACAAACACAAACACAAATCCTATCACAAACACACACATAAACACAAACTCAAATTTAACAATGAAATAAGTTGTAAATAATAAACATTCATTAATGAAATTAAAATTAAAATAAATAAAACCTTGAGATTCACAGCTTTGGCAATGAGAGAGGAAATGAACCCCCAAAAAAATGGAGAACTATCAGCCTAAGCTCTCCCTCTCTAAGCTCTATCCCTTTCTCCTACTCGGCCTCTCTCTATCTCAGACCACCAAGGCTCTATCTTCAATCACTATCGCCACGATCGGCGGTGGTTTCAGCCATTAATCCCACCTATAGGCTGAAGCCCAAGCCTGACCTCCACTCCTCTTCTTTGATCTAAACCTTTCTCTTGCTCTGGAACTCCATGACCACGATCTAAACCTTGCACATCTCTCTACGATCTAGCCTCTGTATTTCTCTGTGACAAACAACAACCACCACGTGATGAGAGTGAGGGTAAGGGTAAGGGTGGGTCGGTGAGTTATTGAGAGTGAGGGTGAGGGTGACTGGGTGAGGGACGGTTAAGAGAAAAGGATTGAGAGAAAATGAGAGTGAGGGTAAGGTGAGGGGTGGTTGAATGGGTTAAGAGAGAATTGATAGAGTTAGGGTTTGTTATAAAGTGATATATATATATATATAGTTAGTTAGTTAGTTAGTTAGTTAGGTTTTTTTTTTTTTGTAATTTTACTTTTAGTCTACACAGGTCAAGTTCAAGTTCAGATTCAGGGCGGATATTACTAATACCCGCACCCAACCCGAACCCGCTTCGAGTTGGATAATTAAAACCCAAACTAGACCCTAATGTTTTGTAAGTCAGGTCGGGTACCCGTGGGTCAGGGGGATTTTGCCATCCCTAATGATGAACAAACCAAATTTTCTCTTGAGGAGTTTAACCAAATCCAAATATATATATATATATATAAATTTTTTAAAAAAATTATGCCAATGTACAACCAAAAATTTAAACTTAATAAATACAAAGCAAGTAGCAACCCTTAGAACCCAAAAACTCTCATCAAACCAATGAAATAATAGAGATTAAGGAACCCATATTTGCAAATTTCTTTCTATACTAATTAAGAATAAATTAAGAATAAGGTATTATATAATTATTTTTATTTTTGCTATTATTGTTATAAATCTAAGTAAGAATGCCAAGAAGAAATGTGAAGAAAAGAGTATTAAAATAAAAGAACAAGAAAAGATGGTAAATTTTGATGATGTTGAAGAAATATATTGCACACTACAAAAAAATGGGGACAATAGTGGTGTTTCAAAACAGCCGTTATAGGTCTCAAAACCGCCGCAATAGGTTCAGTTGAGTTATAGCGCTTTCTGTTCCAATGCTTTCTAGCGTTGACTAAGAAGTGATACAATAGAACCAAGTGGGCTATACTAGTGCTTTTAAAACTACTAGTATAGGTCCTAGCAATTTTGTAAAGTTGTGATTTACAACCATTTTGTGTTGGCTTTAATTCCTTGCCAAATTTTATTATAATTTTATTCAATCTTATGTACCCTATATTTTATATAGGACTTCATTGTATGGGTTGTATGTGAGAGAGAGTGTGAAGACTCAAAACAAATTGAAGATCAAAGGAGTTTTCACGGGTAGCTCGCGAGAAGCCTTCCTGCGAAGTGAAGCCATGTGCTCAGCACATGACTGGAATGCTAATAGTCATGACAACTGGTTTTCGCGAGTATTTCGCAAGTAAGGCCTTCCCGTGAGATACCCGCGAAACATTCTATTTTGCTATTTTGTCATATTTTATACACCATCTCTTTACCCACACTATATATACCCACATTACCCACAAATTGAGAGGAGGCTTTTCAGAAAGAAAACCCTAGTCATAACCCTTGAGAGTTAGAGAATGTCATACTCACAATCCTCTACACAATCCATTGTGGTTGCTTGCTCACTCCCAAGTGCAGGAGATCGTAGAAATATAATTCTCAGAATACCGAGGTCGAACCACAAGGAGCAGGGTAAATTCAAAGACAATATAATTAAATAACAATTTGGGTGAAGAAGAAAAATATTTTTGCTTGGTGATTGTTAACAAGAATAATAATAAAAACTGATTTAAATCAATAATGTAAATACTAGGGCATCGGGGTGTTTCCCTATATCGATATGAAATTCTTTGTGATCTAAGAAAATATCTATTTCATAATTGATTATTCTTATACAATTAAAAACTTATGATTTGATTGAACTGAGACAATTCAAGAACGCATGATAACCTCAATTAATAATGCGGTTAGAAAAATTTTCAGAAAAATCCATTCAATTTAAAACCTAATTTCTATTTGAAACTATTAGAAATTCATCTAAATAATAAGAAAAACATGATTGAACTTATTGAAAGCATGGAAGAACTAATACATCAAAAGAAATCTAATTGAACAATCAAATATGTTGTTGATAAAATCCTAGAAAGAATTACATTAAATATTCATACCGTATAGAAGAAACATAACCCCTAGCCCTAGCAAAGAGTTTAGGCTGCCATTAGAGAAAGAAAAATTCAAGGTTTTCTCTGCCAAAATTCGTTCTACCAGCCTCACTTCAAAACCCTAATGTCTAAGTGTCCAAAGAAAATAAAACTTTTACTATTTTAATTTCCGTCCAGGTTTACAGCAGTAACTTGTGAGTTAATTTCGGCCTTCAGAAATTGAGAATTTCGAAAAACTCAAAACTGGAAAGTTGTATATATTTAAGTCACAGTCCAACCCATCTAGCCTTGTGTCAATTAGATTTTTGAGGAGAGAGATATGTCCAAAATACTGATCAGTGCTTAAATCAGATTTTTCCTTTTTAGATTCTGCCTCTTTGATTTCTTTCCTTATTTGAAGCTTCCAATCATGGTAGACAATCCAAGCACTCTAGCTACACCTCCTTAGACATTTAAGCATGGTCCTTTAGCTCCACTTTAATTCTAGTTTGGCCTCCATTTTCTCACAAATTCCTGTAAACTCATCTTTCCCACATGATTTCCTAAAAGTAGAAAATTACACACAATGAATGGCATCTTATTCAAGAAATTATGTAAAGATAAATAATAGGGACTAATGCAAATCAAGGCTTAATTATACAAATTAAGCATAGTAATAAGGAGATAACGTCCACATAAATATATAACAAGTATACATTTTAAGGCATTATCAGTGGTTTTCCTCAACTCCTACCTCTCCATATCCAAATCCTTGAGAGGTTGATAGCCCAAACATTTATCACACTCATCCTGAGTGTAAAGTGAGGTTTTGGTGCTGCTGTGAAGTATTGGAAGAAGCCATTTGTTTGGTGGATACAATCGAGCTGAATTGCGTGATCTGGAGAGCTAGAGAAGGCAAGGATTCGTCAAGTCAGTTGGTAGCAAAAGCTTGGAGGGCTTAAGTACATAGGGTAGACTAAGCTTGGAGGGTCTTTTGTTATTCGTGTACTCTAACTCATTCTCTAGTGGATCGATTTACCGCTTGGAGGGCGGCAGAAAGGTTTTTCGCCGAGTTCTTCGGTTTCCTCTTCAATAACACATAGGGGTGTTATCTTGTGTTTGCATTCTTCTTGCCTACTCTTTTAACTTTCATTTTATTGTTGATATTTGATGAATATGGCTTAGAGTAGTTATATTGTTTATTCACTCACATTTACTCTATTTCGCACTTAGTTTAAGTTAGAGTAAAATCAACCGAGCCGTAATCTTTAATTTGGGGGTCTAAACAGCTTTTGTGTTTTCACACAAATTCAAGCTTTCAATTGGTATCAGAGCGGGTGCACATGCTATGGTTTCATTACCTAAGTGTGATCCTAGACCCTTTTTAAGATGGATCAATCTCAATCGCTTAATGCTCCTCCATACTTTGATGGAAGCAATTATGCTTTTTGGAAAGTCTGTATAAGGGAATTTCTATGTTCCATTGATGATAGTGTTTGGGACGCTATCGAGATAGGATGGACTAGGCTGGAGGCCGCCAATCCACATGGGATAAGGCAGCTCTTGCGGCAGCTAATGCTAATAACAAGGCTTTAAATGCTATTTTCTGTGGTGTTTCTCCTGACGAATTTCACAAGATCTCTCATGTTACAATTGCCAAGGAGGCATGGCAAATCTTGGAGACGACCTATGAAGGCACCAAAAAGGTGAAGGACACCAAGTTGTAAATGCTTACCACACGCTTCGAAGAGCTGAAGATGAGTGAAGACGAGTCATTCGACTCATTTTATGGGAAGCTAAATGAAGTGGTGATTGGGAAATTCAACTTGGGAGAAAAGATGAAGGACTCCAAGATTGTGAGGAAGATTCTACGATCATTGCCGAAGAGTTTTCATGCAAAGGTCACTGCCATTGAAGAGAGCAAAGACCTTGATGAGATTAAAATTCAAGAACTCATCAGTTCTCTTCAAACCTATGAGCTACCTCTACCATATCAAAGGAAAAGCAAATCTCTTGCTCTCAAGACAATCAATGAAAAATTGGAAGCTCAAGACTCCTCAGATGAGGATGAGGTTGAAAAGGATGTGGCGTATCTTGCTAAGAACTTCCGTAAGTTCCTAAAGTTCAAGAGAGATGGAAAGTCTTTTGAGAAGGGCAAATTCTCAAATTTCAAGGACAAGAAAGACTTCAAGAAGAAGGATTCAAAAGATTCCTCACTATCACAAATGGTCATGTGCTTTGAGTGCAAAGGGCATGGGCATGTGAAGAAAGAATGCCCCACGTATTTGAAAGCAAATGGTAAAGTCTTTGCAACCACCCTTAGTGACTTGGATGGTTCCAATTCTGATTCGGAAGAAAGTTGTGATGGAGAAGGAAATTACTCCGCATTTATGGCCATTGCACACATGGACTCATCGGAAGATTTGAGTCTTCTAGTGGAAGAACTCGATGAGCACACCGAAGTAGAGTCTATGGGAATTGGGGAAGAATCTGATGATGAAGATGAAGGAACCAAGGAATTGCAAGAATCTTATAATTCTTTTCTTGAGAAAATCGGAGAGTATGCTAGAGTGGCTAAGGCAGCCATCAGAAAAATAAAGAAAGCTGAACAAGACTACAAGAGTATACTTGTGAGGTACAAAGAAATGAAGTCTGAAGTTGAGGCACTGAATGGAGAACTAACCAAGGCCTACTCCAAGATCAAGTTTCTTGAGCTTGAAATGATTCAATCTAATGCCAAAGTGGAGTGCATTGCCTCCAAGAAACTTGACGAAGTGCTTGCACATCGAAAGCCTTTTTTCTAACAAAAGTGGCTTAGGATATTTCGGAAGGAGTAGTTCAAGTGCCAATGTATCCAAAGAGATGAAATTTGTTAAAGCTAAGGAAACAATGGTAGCGACTCCAAGTGTTGAGAATGTAAAAGTGGAGAAGAAGCCAAATGAACTGATCAAAAGGTTTTAACAAAACCTCAAAATCCATTTGTGGCTAAACCCAAGGCTAAAGGGAAGTCTCTCCCAAAGCCTCAAAGAGGTCCTCAAGTTCAACACTTCTGCCACCATTGTGGAGTTTGAGGACACACAAGACCTAACTACTATAGACTTCACGCATTGAAGAAAGCAGACTCTCAAAGGCTAAGAGGACAAGCAAAGGGGAATTGAAACGCCAAGCAATCAAAAGGGCGAGAAGCTGATTCTGATTTTAGTGATGTGATGAAGATAATAGATACCATAACTTCGTGTTTGGCAAGCTTCAGCCAAAGGTTTGAGAATCACAACTCTAGTACCCAATCCTCTAGGGATATCACCCCAAATGCACGTGCCTTGTGGGTAAAGAAGGGTACACATGCATAAGCATTAGACCATGTCCATGCATCAATTCTTCCTATATGATGTGACTTTGGTAGGTTGTTTGCTCATGTTTCTCATGTTTCTCATTTTGGCATGTTTCTTTTCAAGTTTGTTTTGTACTTGTTGTTTTTGTTGATCTTACTTTTCATATTCTGCTTTTGAGTGTGTTGAAAAATTTAAAAACCCATAAAAATTGAAAAATCTCTACAAAATTTGATCGCTTATGTTATGTATTTCACATGTGAGTTTGGCCTAGTACCTTCGTACTAATGGCATAGTGCATTTTCGAGCTAAGCTTGTCATGTATGCACATCAATCTTTGTGAGAAAAATCTTGACATCTATGTGTGACTGTTGTAAATCGATCTTCAAGCTTGTTATGAATGATTAGTCAATGGTCTTGATGGTTTTGATACATGCATAGACTTGTGCCTATATATCTTCTCACTCCTTTATGTTTTTGCTATATAGCTCAACAAATGTCAAATCTCGAAAAGAGATAATGAGCTGCAAAAGCCATCGCACATACTAGTATTAGACTAGGAAAAAGGGAAAGCGACTTATATTGAATGTATGGTGCCCAAAAAGCCAAAGGCTTATTCTCAAAAATGAAATATCAAAAATTTTAGGCATCAATCTCAAAATGAGATGTATTGTTCATAAATGATCAAAAAGTTATGAGTTGAAAAAAGCCAAAAGTAAAGCTTCCAAGATATGTAATCATTTTCTTGTGGAATGTCATATATGTTCATTTCTATAATTGAGATAGACCATTTGACTTAGTGGTAGTTGTCTTGATTGAATTGATCATTGAAACTTCACTCTAGACTAAGGACTATTCCACATTTGATACACACACACAACACACAAAACTTTTGTTCCATGAATGCCTATTTCATTTGTATGATTGTACATGTTCAAATGTGATGTGTATACTCAATTGTTTGTCGATCAAACCCAAAAATATTTTTGAGTATTTTATATGTTTTTGAAAGTGTTTTTATGCTTTTGTGTTTTGAGTTTTTGTTCAAATTGCATTTTTCATGTTTTTCATCAAAAACTCCTTCAGAGGCAATTTTGCGAGAAGCTCGTGACTAAGC
Organism: Quercus lobata; assembly: GCF_001633185.2. Classification (NCBI taxonomy): domain Eukaryota; kingdom Viridiplantae; phylum Streptophyta; class Magnoliopsida; order Fagales; family Fagaceae; genus Quercus; species Quercus lobata. The sequence continues at coordinate 35,010,553 of NC_044905.1, read as the reverse complement.
TCTTCCCGTGAAAATGTGTTAGGCAAAGAATGAAAACACTAAATTTCAGACAGAAACTTTCGCGACTGTCTCGCGATTGTTTCGTGAGTAAAGACTACCAACGAAGTTTTTTGTGCTTCAGAGGCATTTTTCGAGAGTAACTTCGTGAAAAGCTAACTCGTGAAAAACGCGTGTTTTTAGTTTTAAAGGGCTGATTTAGAATGTTTTTCAAACTCAATCATTTTTCCCTCACTTTGCCTCCCTCGAGCCTCTCTCTACCCTAATCCTATTTTCACTCAAAAACCCAACCAAATCTCAAGGATAATCTTCTCAAAATCATCTCTAAGGTATGTTTATTCAATCTTTTCTCTTTATTTCCTTAGATTATACAGAAAATTCTAGGTTTTGCTTGAGTTGGGTTCATTTTTGAAAAAGGGTTAGAAAACTTTAAATTCTGTGAAAATTTTTTCAATTTTTCAATTGGGCTCTCTCCCATTTGTTTTGTTTGTGTTTATGTTGGCCCCTTGTGGCATTTCAACATGTATTTAGACAAGATGCACACATGTTCATGCATTGTTTACATACTAGTTGTGTTGGTGCACACCAAGTGTTTGATAAAATGCCTAAATGGCATTTTGGTGTTGTTTTGGACTCTAATGAGTACCAAACTTTGGGGATTACCATGATTGGATATGTTCATCATGTTTTGATCTTTGGTTGTGTGTTTTACACACTTTGACCTAAATGTGCTTAATCATGCCTTGCATATGCATCACATATGCACACCACATGCACATTTGACGCACGCACTTGTTCACTTGTCATGTTTTTGCATTTCAATCATGCTAGATTTATGTTATTATATGTTTAGCTCATACAACATGATTTTGTGACATTGTTTATGTTCTTTTTAGGACTTTTGTGTTTATTTTATTGACTAACTTGGTACTGATCAAGTTTGTGTTCCTGTCTTTGTGTTGTTGCAATTGTTTCTTTGTTGTACGACTGTTCTTTTGCAGATTTCTCCTACTAAGCATTCTGCCACAAAGAAATCATCAAAGCATCCACACTCGGACTTAGAGAATTTCCGAAACATTGAGGCAGGCATGGCCTACAACGACTTCTACAAAAAGGCAATGATCATCATGGAAAGGGTTGTAAGAATGGAGACCCTTGAAAACACTTCCATTCCTGAGGTATTAAAGGAGAGGACATGGACAAGGTTGCTGAAACCAAGTGGGAATGTCTTTGCCGAAATCATAAGGTAATTCTTTGCAAATGCCTTTATAGAAGGGGAGCGCATAAATTGTTAGGTGCGGCAAAAAAGAATTCATTATCACAAGGGAGTCCATTCAAGAGGTATTAGAAGTTCATCCACCATCTCAACAAATTTCTATACAATATGATGATAGATTGGATTCTCTTGAACCAATGTGGATCTCCTCGATGGCTCTCTCAAAAAGAAGTCAATGAACACCATTCCTTTCACTGCGGAGATGAGGACATTGGCTTATATAATGATCCACAACCTTTACCCGATGATGAACTTAACCACATTGTCCGGAGCAAGAACTATGTTTTTGTATGATCTTTACACACATAAGGAGATCGACATATGTGGTCATATATACTACCTTCTGATCAAAAGCATCACCAAGAGGAACTCAAGAACAATATCGCCATTCCCAAGTCTCATTATGGCTCTCATAGCAAAGACAAGATTGAAGATTCCAAGCGATCTTACCATCATGCAAAGGACTATCTGGTTGGTGCTCAAACGGTGACTCGAAGCAGAGCCCACTTCACTAAACCAAAAACCAACATTTCTTAAATCCCAAGGGATGATGTTGAGGAAGAAGGTGGGGACACGAAGGAAGAGATTGACAGGTTCACATCAGCCCCGAAAGGCTCTACTCAGATCAATTTACCTATGTCGAAGGCGAGATTACTGCGCTATCGTCTCAAATAGAAGACATGATGATGGGCAACAAGAGGGATCTGACTCAAAATTTGAGCAGTTCTAACTCCGTTGGCCATTTCGATCAAAAAGGGGGAGAAAGTTTTGAGGGGGAGATGCACAGTTTGAGGGGGAGCATAGCATAGCATATCGTAGATATTGGTTCATTTTGGTAGCTTAGTGGTTTTACTAGTTCATTTTCCTTTATAGTTTTTTTAACTCTTGGTTATTTACATTGCTTTCTTTTAAAGCCTTTAAGTACTTTGGTTTAAAAATTTCAACTTATATTCAATACTTTGTTTTTGTATCCTTGCTTTGTAGCGTTTTTAAGTACTTTTAGATTTTGTTGCATTATCTTTAGTACTACACACTTGTGCCCTTATTGAATCTTGTATCCTTGATGCAAATACTTCTAGCATTTCACATTGGTTGTGTGTTGGACATGCAATTGATTTTTGCATTGCTCTTCATTGCATTGCATGTCCGGATGATCATTCACTAGTTAAATGATCATTGTAGTCATCTTTTAATGACTACTCTTGTTTGATCAGGTTAAGCTTCATAGTTTATATCCTATTTATTACCTTGATCGCATTTTACTTTCTCATATATGTACCGTGTATTCAATTTGTCATAAGCTTAATGAAAGTCTTGTTTGTGTGCGAGTGTTTCAAGTTACAGGTGTATACGAGCAAGTGCTTCACAACTTCTAAATTAGGTGTAAGTGAGTTTTACCACTGTTCCCAAACTCACGTTTAAGTCAAGAGTCTGTTTTAGGAGTTTTGTCACGGAATAGCCAATAGGGGAGATTGTAAAGTTATGATTTACAACTATTTTGTGTTGGCTTTAATTCTGTGCCAAATTTGATTATAATTTTGTTCAATCTTATGTACCTAATATTTTATTTGGGACTTCATTGTATTGGTTATGTGTGAAAAAGAGTGTGAAGACTCAAGACTAATTGAAGATTAAAGGAGTTTTTGTGGGTAGCTCTTAAGAAGCCTTCCCGCGAAGTGAAGCAATGTGCTCAGCACATGACTGGAATAACAACTATTTTTTTGCAAGTATTTCGCAGGTAAGGTCTTCCCGCGAGATACCCGCAAAACATTCTGTTTTTCTTTTTGTCATATCTGATACACCATCTCTTTACCCATACTATATATACCCACATTACCCACATATTGAGACGAGTTCTTTTTAGAGAGAAAATCCTAGCCATAACCCTTGAGAGTTAGAGATTGTCATACCCATAATCCTCTACACAATTCATTGTGGTTTTCCTCAACTCCTACCTCTCCATATCCAAATCCTTGGGAGGTTGATAGCCCAAACACTTACTACACCCATCATGAGTGTAAAGTGAGGTTTTGGTACTACTAGGAAGCATTGGAAGAAGCCATTTTTTTGGTGGATGCAATTAGGCTGAATTGCGTGATCCGGAGAGCTAGAAAAGACAAGATTTCATCAAGTCAATTAGTAGCAAGAGCTTGGAGGGCTCAAGTACATGGGGTAGACTAGGCTTGGAGGGTCTTTTGTTATTCATGTACTCCAACTCATTCTCTAGTGGATCAATTTACCGCTTGGAGGGCGGTGGAGGGGTTTTTAGTCGAGTTCTTCGGTTTTCTCTTCAATAACACATCGGGATGTTATCTTGTGTTTGCATTCTTCTTCCCTACTCTTTTAGCTTTCATTTTATTGTTGATATTTGATGAATATGGCTTAAAGTAGTTATATTTTTTGTTCGCTCACATTTACTCTATCCCGCACTTAGTTTAAGTTAAAGTAAAATCAACCAAGCCGTATTCTTTAATTTGGGGGTCTAAACAGCTTTTGTATTTTCACAAAAATTCGAGCTTTCAGATTTTGTGAAGTTATAACAATGGTTACTAAAACAGTCCTGAGCAAGCTATCTCGACAGTTTGAAACTACCGCTAAAGGTCTTTTTTTTTTAATATAGGCTTTAGCAATAGTTTTTACTTTTGAATATGATGATAACATTGACTTAGATGGAGTTGATTTGGCAAGATGATGAAAATGAAGAAAAGAAATGATTATTTTCGCTCATATCTTTATTTTTAAATTTAATCAATTTGAATGTGTACATTATAAACAAATATTAATTTGATTTATTTAGTTATTTTTATTATATATTATTACATAAATATTGATTAAATTAGTCATTTGTTAAATATATTTTGAATTTATAGTTGAATATACATTTTATATGTATATTTTTAATTCTTTTATAAATTTAATTAAGTGTTTATGTATCTTATGATACATGATACAGAAAAATAAAAACTTGATTCACAATATAATTCACTTTTTGACAACTCTGATTAACAATAATATAAGTTGTGTAAAGTTGTGATTTCCAACTAGCCTTTATTGGCTTCAATTCCATGTCAAATTTGATTGTAATTCAGTCAATATTTTCCCTGTATTTATGTGGGTTTAATTGTAAGGGATAAGTGTGAGAGATTAGTGAAAAATCAAGCATGCAATGAAGATCAGTACAAATTCGCGACTAGCTCGCGAGAAGCTTGCAAGTAAAGTAACTCGTGAAAAGGCCACATGTGAAGCACATGACTAGAAACTGAACAGTCATACTAGCCTATCATTTCATGAGTACTTTGCGAGAAAGGCCATCTCGCAAGGTACCCGCAAAACTCTCTGTTTGGCAAACTTAACAGGTTTGCCAAACAGAGAGTTTGGCAACACCCAAGGCCGAATGGGACAAGGCTGCACTTGCTTTGGAAAATGCCAATAGCAAAACTATTAATGCTATCTTTTGTGGTGTTTCTACTGACAAATTTCACAAGATTTCTCATGTGAAGACCGCCAAAGAGGCGTGGACCATCCTCGAGACCACCTACAAGGGAACCAAGAAGGTCAAGGACACCAAATTACAAATGTCCACTACTCGATTTGAGGAAGTGAAGATGAGTGACGATGAGTCATTTGACTCATTTTATGGGAGACTCAATGAGATAGTTATTGCCAAACTCAATCTTGGAGAGAAGATTGAAGATGCGAAAGTTGCAAGGAAAGTCTTGAGATCTTTACCCAAAAGCTTCCGAGCTAAAGTCACCGCATTAAGGAGAGCAAAGATTTGGATGAGATCAAGATTCAAGAGCTTGTTGGCTCTCTTCAAACTTATGATCTTGGACTGCCCTCTCCCAAGTCTAGCAAATCACTTGCTCTCAAAACCATAAATGAGAGAACTAGTGATTCCTTGGATGAGGATAATGTTGAAAAAGAGGTGGCATATCTTGCAAAGAACTTCCGAAAGTTTCTAAAGATGAACAAAGGGGAGTCATTTGGCAAAGGAAAATTCTCATCCTCCATGAGTGACAAAAAAGTCTTCAAGAAGAAGGATGCAAAAGACTCATCATCATCCCAAGGGATTGTGTGCTATGAATGCAATGGTCATGAGCATTTGAAAAAAGATTGTTTGAATTATTTGAAAGGAAAGGGTAAAGTGCTAACAACTACCCTTAGTGACTTGGAGAGCTCAAATTCCAATTCGAAAGGAGAATGTGATGGTGATGGCAATCATTCCGCATTTATGGCAATTACCTCGGTTGATTCCAAAGATGAATTGAGTGATTTGGTTGAAGAACTTGGTGTTCACTCTGAAGGTGAAGAAGTTGAAGTTTCGAATGATGAGGATGTGTACCTCAATGAAGGTAATAAGAATCTTCAAGAAGTGTACAATGCATTGCTTGAAGATTGTGGCAAATATGCTAGAGTTGCTAAAAGTGTAGTCAAGAAGATGAAGAAAACTGAAGAAGATCATAAATCTACTCTTGTACAACTTAAAGATGCCAAGTGTGAAGTTGAAGAGTTGAAAGAAAAGCCACTAAATGCCTATTCTAAGATCAAGTTTCTCAAACTTGAAGGGATTCAAGCCAATGTCAAAGTGGAGTGCATTACAACCAAGAAACTTGATTGTGTGCTTTCATCTCAAAAACCTACCAAGGACAAAACCGGATTGGGCTACACCGATGAAGGAAGTTCGAGTAGTGAACCAAGAAGGGAGATGAAGTTTGTTTTAGCAAAAAATGCAGAGAAGCCCAAGATTGAGATCCCAACCGTGGAGAAGAAGGACATTAAACCAAAACCAAAGGCAAAAGGGAAGTCATTGCCTAAGAATCAAAGGGGACCTCAAGTGAAGCATTTTTGTCATCATTGTGGCATTCAAGGGCACACAAGACCAAACTGCTTCAAACTTCATGCTCTCAAGAAGGCTAACTCTTTGCATGATCAAGGAAATACAAGAAGAATGCCAAGAGGAAAGCAAGCTAAGGGAGAAAATGAGAGTCAACTCATTGGAGATGTCATGGAAATGCTTAAGAACATTTCATCTTGCCTAGCTAGCTTTACTCCGAGTTTTGAGAGTTATGTTGGTCGTACTCCTCCTTCTAAGCACCTCACCCAAAGCACCCGTGCAGTATGGGTGAAGAAGGATACTCATGCATGATTATTCATTATGTCCATGAATTAATACTTCCAATGTATTAAGGTCATAGTTTAATGCATCATGTCATATGTATTCTTCTTGCTTCGTTATTTCCTTCCTAGCAGGTTTCTTTTATTGGTCTTTGCTTTGTTTGCTTTGTTTTGTTAATCTTACTTTATTGTTTTGTTTTGAGTGAGTAAAAATTCAAAAACTCATAAAAAATATCAAATCTCAAAATGTTTGATCACTTGTGTTGTGTCATCACATGTTAAGTTTGGCCTAGTACCTCTATACTAATGGCGTAGTGCATTTATGAGCTTAACTTGTTATGTATGCACATTTTTAAGTGTGAGCAAAATTTAGAAATCTAAGTTTGATTGTTGTAAATAGATCTTCAAGCTTGTCATGAATGATTAGTCAATAGTCTTGTTTGATCTTGATACATGTGTAGACTTGATCCTATATATCTCCTCACATTTATTTTTTATGTCAAAAAGCTCTTCAAACGTCAATCTCTAAAAAGAGAAAGAGCTGAAAAAAAACCTTGCTTCAAAAACTAGTTTGACTAGGAAAATGTGGAGCAAAATGTATTCAAAATGTATGATGTCAAGGCCAAAGACTTATTCTTCAAAGAAATATCAAAAATTTCATGCATCAATGCTCAAAAATTGAGTTGTATTTATAAAAAAGTATGAAAAATAGAAGCCAAATGAAAAGTTTTCAATCAATGTAAACACTTTGGTGAGGGGTCATATATGTTCATTTCTACTAGTGAGATATGTCACTTGACTTCATGCTATTTGTGTATGACTAAATTGAATTGATCATTGAAATTTCATACTAGACTATGGACTAGTTCATACTTGATTCACACACATAACACACAAGTCTAATGTTCAATGAATGCCTATTTCATTTATGTGATTGTACGTGTTCAAATGTGATGTGTGTATGCTCAATCGCTTGATGATCAAACCCAAAAATATTTTTGAGTATTTTATTTGTTTTTGTAAGTGTTTGTGTTTGTCACTTGTGTTTTGAAAGTTTTTCCAAAAAACCAAATCTGTTTTGTTGAAAAACTCCTTTGTAAGTATTTTCGCAAGTGCTTCGCAAGTAAGGTTTCTTACAACCAAGTTGCGAAAATGTGGAAGTGAATTTTCAATTCTTCCAAAATTTTACACAAAGAGTCTCACAACTCCTTCGCGAGTCATTCGCAAGATATGGCTACTCGCGAAATTTGCCCTATGCAAATGAGGATTTTCGCGAGTAACCCTCAAGTCCTACGCAAGTCACTATCCCGCGAAATGACGAAAATTCAATTTTTATAGGGCTCACAGTGATAGTTTTTCAAATGTTTTGTTTTGCCCCCCTCGTGCCTCTCTCAGCCCAAAACACAATTTTCTCTCAAAACTCAACCAAAACTTCTTGGATTTCATCTCGAAGACTTCTCTAAGGTATTTTTTTTAACACTCTTTGTCTTTTAAAATCCATAGATTAAGTGTTAGATTCCTAAAATTTCTAAGGTTGGGTTTATTTTGAATGGAGTTGAGAAAATTTCATTTTTGTCAAATTTTTCCATTTTTTTCTTGATTAGGCTATGCCCCATTTGTCTTGTTGATGTTTTTGTTGGCCCCATGTGGCATTTTAACATGTATTTAGGCAAGTTTTTCATATGTTCATGCATTGTTTATCATACATGTGTAGTGTGTGCACTCTAAGTGTCTGATAAAATGCCTCTATGCTATTTTTTTTCACTCTTTTGGACTCCGATGAGTAACAATTTTTGGAAATTACCATAATTATTTATGTTTATCATGTTTTGATCATTGGTTGTGTGTTTACACACTTTGCCCCATGAGTGCTTGCTCATGCATTGATCATGCATCTCACATGCACACTTAATGCACCCTTAATGCACACACTCTATCACTTGACATGTTTTACATTCATTCATGCTAGTTAAGTCATTTTTAACCTTTTAGCACATATAAAATGCTCTTGTGTCTATGTTATGCTCATTTGTTTCTTCTTTAGGGCACTTTTCACTATTTGTCCTTGTTTTTTAACTAACTTGTATCTAATCAAGTTTGTTACCATGTTTGTGTATGGTTTGTGTGTTTGTTCATTATTGTAAATGTCTCCTCGTAAGACAGCTACCAAGAAATTAGCAAAGCGTCCTCGTCATTCCCTTGATTCATTCAGAAATGAAGGTGTTAATATCGTCTACATAGAATACTACAAGAATGTTGTGATCATTATGGAGAGGGGTGTGGACCTTGAATCCTTGGAGAACACATTCATTCCAGAGGTGTCCAAGGAAAGGACATGGACCAAATTGCTTAATCCATCCGGAGGTGTGTATGACAACATCATCAAGGAGTTCTTTGCAAATGCCTTTGTGGAAGGTGACCATCTTAACTGCTGGGTCCGGGGGAAAGAGTACACCATATCTAGGGAGTCAATCCAAGAGCTTTTAGAGATTCTTCCAATGACTCCAGATTCCTTTCTATACTATGATGAGGAAAAGGATAAGCTTGATCCTCTTGCGCCAATCTTTAGAGGCCAGCTCAAGAAGAAGTCCTTGCACACAACTGACTTCTCTCCTGAGATGGGAGCATTGGCTTACATCATGATCTTCAACCACTATCCGATGAAGAATTTGATAACATTGTCACAGCCAAGGACCATTTTTCTTTATGATCTCTTCACTCACAAGGAGATTGATATATGTGGTCACATCTACCATCTTCTTGTCAAGTGCGTTCAGAGGAGAAAGTCAACGATGACTCTATCATTCCCAAGCCTTATCATGTCTCTACTTTCAAAGGCAAGAGTGAAACTTCCTAGTGGGCTTCCTGTGATGTCAAAGGAATATCCAATTAGTGAGCACACTATTAACAGGAGTAAAGCTCACATTCCGAGTCAAGAAAGAGAAGTTGGTGCAACACAAGTTCAAAGGGAAGAAGCTGAAACTGAAGGTGGCAACACCGAAGATGAGATTGATTAGTTCACACGTGGACCAAAGGACATTCCACAGTCATCTACTCAATCACCAGCTCTAGCTCCCGACTATCTTGATTTTCTTCCAGAAAGGGTAGAACAAATGCATAGTCTATTGAGTAAGCACATTGCCTACTCCAAGAGCCAGTTTGCATACCTCCAAGGGAAAATCACCGCCCTATCTTCTTAGATCCAAGACTTGGAGAAATCAAACTCAAAATTCGATACATTCTAGGATCTTTGGCCATTCCGGTCAAAAAGGGGGAATAGATTAGCTTGAGGGGGAGTACAGCTTAAGAAGGAGTAGGGAACCATTGGTTCATTGGTTTATTTTTGGTGCTTTATGTTTCATTTACAGTGTTTTATTTTAAAGCTTTCAATACTTTAGTTTAAAACTTAGTTTTTCTTTAGTACTTTGTCTACCTTGGTTTTTATAGCCATTTCTTGATGCTTTTAGTTATCTATAGCTTTTTGCTTTAATTTCTTTAATGCATCATGTGCTTGTTGGATATGCAATTAATTTTTGCACTGCTCTTAATTGTTTGCGTGTCCGGATGATCATTTTCCAGTTAAATGTTCATTGTGGTCATTTCTTAATGATTGTTCCTATATGATCAAGTTATGCTACATGTTCTCATATATCTTGTTTATCTTGATCACATTTTACTTGTTCTTTATACATGCCTTGTAATCTACTTGTCTTGTGCTTAATGAAGTTATTTGTTATGTGCAAGTGTTTCAGAATACAAGTGTATATGATTCAAGTGCATCACAGGTTTTAGATTTAGGTGTGAATGAGTTTTGCCTCTGTTCCCAAACTCACGTTTAAGTCTAGAATCTATTTAGAGGTTTTGTCACGGAATAGCCAAAGAAAGAGATTGTAAAGTTGTGATTTCCAATTAGACTTTGTTGGCTTTAATTCCATGTCAAATTTGATTGTAATTCAATCAATTTTTTCCCTGTATTTATATGGGTTTAATTGTAAGAGATGAGTATGAGAGATTGGTGAAGAATCAAGCATGCAATGAAAATAAGTGCAGATTCGCGACTAGCTCACAAGTAAAGTAACTCGTGAAAAGGCCATGTGTGAAGCACATGAATAGAAGCTAAAGAGTCATGCCAGCCTGTCATTTCATGAGTATTTTACGAGAAAGGCCATGTCGCGAGGTACCCACAAAACTCTCTGTTTGGCAAAAATGAAAAGTGTTTTACCATATTCTTTACACGCACTATATATACACTATATATACCCTCATTACCCACGAAATTGTAAGGAGTGCTTTTCAGAGAGAAAACCCTAGCAAAACACTTAAGAGTTAGAGATTGTCATACCCACAATCATCTACACAATTTTTCTTGATTTTCCTCTAGCTCAAACACTTACCTCACCCATTCTGAGTGTTAAGAGAAGTTTTGGTGTCTTTGGGAAGTATTGGAAGAAGCCATTGAGTGGAAGAATCCATTGAGTGGCAGATGCAATTAGGCAGAATTGCGGGATCCGGAAAACTAGTGAAGACAAGATTCCGAGAAGTTTGTTAGTAGCAGAAGCTTGGAGGGTTCAAGTACATTGGGTAGATTAGGCTTAGAGGGTCTTTTTGATATTCATGTACTCCAACTTATTCACTAGTGGATCGATTTTGACTTGGAGGGTTGCAGAGAGGTTTTTTGCCGAGTTCTTCGATTTCCTCTTTAATAACACGTCTCGGTATTATCTTGTGTTTGTATCTCTTCTCTACTTTTTAAACTTTACTTTTATTGCTCATTGTGGTTGCTTATGGCTTAGAGTAGTGTTACCAGTTTATTGCGCTTCATTTACTCTTGTTTCACACTTTAATAAATTAGAGTAAAAGCAATCTATCCGTAATTTAAATTTGAGAGTCTAAACAAATTTTAGTGTTTTCACATTAATTGAGCTTTCAAGTTGTATTGCCCTCACGAGGAGCTTTCGTTTCCAAGGAGCAAGCTCTTGCTTTTGGAGTTCAAATCTTCTATCTCACTTTTCCTACTCCACTCTATACTCCACGAATAAAAACTTGACACATGTTCACCTAATTAATTAAATACTATCATTATTGACTTATTAATACTGCCGTTATTAATCAATAGTAGTATTTAATTAATTAGGTGAACACGTAGTAAGTTTTTATTGGTGGAGTATAGAGTGAAGAAGAAAATGTGGGACAGAAGATTTGAACTCCTTGCTTTTGTTACACAGAATTGTAACAACTCTCTCTCGGCTGCAATTAGGATGAATATTTGTATTTAAATGAAATACTATTAGGAGAATTATATCAAAAAATGAAAGTGTCTTAAAAGACCTAATTCAATACGCTTTCCATTCTTCGAGTCCTTATGAGATCACACTGAAACATTTTCTAAAACACACTAAACAAACAGGCAAACCAATTAGAGGTGCCCCTTAGAGATTGAACCGAAACATTTTTCTAAAACAAACTAAACAGTAACAAGCAAAACAGTTGGAGGTGGCACATAGAGATTGGACCGAATCATTTTCTAAAAGACTCAACATTTAGGCATACCACCAGATGGAGGACTATTCATTTTTTCATCTTCTTGTTCTCCATTCTTCACAATGAGGACTCCGGCCATACCCCAACTGGCGTGCCTTTCCAAATGACAATGCATAAACCAAACCCCTGAAAATATAAATCATGCATCCATGTCAGTGAAAATGAATTATGCAGGCGCGCACAGAAACATATTTAGAAAGAGAGAGAGATTACCAGGATTATCAGCTTTAAATCTAATCGCAGCCCAACCACCTTTGGGAACTCCAATTGTGTTAACTTTGGGTGGATCAACTAAATTGTAATCATGATGGTAATTAGGGTCGTCCGTGTAAAAGTTCCCACAACCCGTCCCAACCAAGTAGAAGCTATAACCATGAAGATGCATTGGATGGTTCTCTGGATTCCCAATATTAGTCCCTTGGAACACTATTTCCACATTTTTACCATACTCTATCATCAATACCTTGGTCCCTAACATGGTTGGTTCGGGCAGATTAGCTCCTGTGTAGTCAAAAGTAGTAGGAGGAAAAGCCGGAAAATCAGTGTCAAAAGGAAGAGGAGCAGGAGAAGGGGCATTGGCGATAAAGTTGCTGCAAAATATCAGTGGTGGAAATAGTACTTAGTGTCCATAATCATGTATATATGAGCTCGACTAATTATTATTTGTAATAATTTATGACAAGAGTAGAAATAAAGGCAGAAATTTAATACTCGTAGTATGCATCCAATATATCCCTTGTTGGGGTCAGCAAACTTATGTTGTTTAAGCTTGCATAGTGCCTGCTATTACCATCTGCCCCAGCTCCACAGGAATTAAGTTTTTCACAAGGCAACTCATTTACAGAAACTGTGATGAAGATTCTTTCATCAATTTCTTTTGGGACATCCATCGGTAGTTGTGGAGTTTCCCGAAACCTTATTCTTTTTGTGAAGTCGTCTGCGGCTTCCCTAGCTTTGACACGAGGAAGGAATGATGGATAGACAGGGAAGTTGTCTGTTGCAGGACTAGGACTAGGACTAGGACTCACAGCTGATTCCACACCGTAATGCACAATTCCTGAAGTTACGTTTGCATCGTACGGAGCCGATGAATCAAAAAAAGGGCTAGCAACCATGTAATAGGAACCAAACGGACGGTCTGCTTTGAGCAACACGTCCATTGTTTGTCCTGGGGTAATCATGATGTAACTGGTGTCTATGGGCTTTATGTATGCGCCATCTTGACCCACCACCGTGATGTTGTGGTCTTGGATTCCAAAGAACATTTCTTCATTCATCGCCGCATTCACTATGCGGAGAAGATATGTCTTGCCATGTATAACCATAATACTATATGCACTTTCTGCAACATCAAATTAATTAATTATGATGAGTCGTCGTCACACAAAATTTAAATTAATTTTGTATGCTCCTAGTTAAATGGGTATCGATCTATTGTACTAACTACAATATATCAAATCATAGATCTCTAGTTAGCTCTACATCTTTTGCTATTTCTCAAAACCGATCTCCAACAACAAGTATAAGCGAAAAAGGGAGCTAACATGTGCTGTGCTTGAAGGGTCATGTTAATTCTATATTATGCAAAATTATCATTCGATTATCTTAGCAATAGTTGATGATGATATGACTGGTAAAACGTTGATTCTTATAGGAATTATATATTTATATAATCTTTCATACCACTGGGGCAGTTGTCTTGAGGTCCTGGAAAACCATTGATAGTGTAAGAATCTGATTTGTCTGGATCACCTCCTATTTCCAAGGTATCAATGACCGTTGAGTTCATGTCTCTCTTGTACCATTCCCCTGCAGCAAGTAAGGTTAAGATTTAGATTAATGTTAATATGTTTTTATTTTCTACGTGTATATGTTCAACGCAATCCTATATTGGACCCAAAATTTCCAGACAGAAATTAATTTACCGAGTATGACTACAAAATCGTCTGCTGGCTCATCAAATGGATAAGTTGTTCCCTCAGCAGGTTTAACAACAATGGCACCATGTACTGTGGCACGTACCCAGTCACTATGGGCATGCCACCATAGAGTTCCCTCTTCATCCTCAAATTTAATCTCATAAGTGAACTCACTTTTTGGTTGGATAGGACATTGTGTAATATACTCAGGACCATCTGACCATGGATTTTTTCGTTGCGATAATCCATGCCTGTAAAGAAATGTATGAGTTGACATTCATCAATTTTTATATCATCTTTACTTCATAATGCTGATTTGTTAATGGCTAGCTAGCTAGGGTGCCATTTTGAAACCAATATGGTAATGTTTAGAAAAAGAGCTTTTTTTTCTTGTTTTTTATTTTTATTTTTGTAAATTTTAATTACTGTTTCTTAGACCTATTGCGTTATGTTTCCTAAATGAATTCTAACACACAACCGTATTGAATATAATTGCTCTTATAAAAAATAATATTGTTTATGTTTTAATGGTCAATACAACTATTTATTTGAAATCAGTTGGAAAACTAATGCACTCTATCTAAGGAATTCTATGGTATGATGAACCAAAATTAAAGCTTCCATCGGTTTACCGGTAAATCATGATCACTTTCTTTATTATTATTTTTTTTTGGGTGGGGGGAGGGGGGTGTTGCTAAGAACTTCAACTTTCAAATGTTGGTTTGATCCAACATTCAAGAGATTAGAACTTTTTTTTTAAGAGTTTTAACTTGTGGGTTTCAGTTAGTTCAACTGTTAAAATCTATAATAGTTGAATAAGAGATCTGAAATTTAATTCCCGCTTATATCAAAAACCGATTGGTGTCTATGATAAAGAACAATCATTAGAAGTGAACAATAAAATTTATATGAAAAAAAATTGGTTATATTTCTCATTCATACAAATAAACACATTGGCATAATCCCTTAATTAAAGCAATATATAAAAATATACTGTGTAATTGTCGAATATATTGCAAATAATATTATATATGTGAAAATTTAATGTATTTGGATAAAGAAAATATATTTATTTGGAAGCCTTTTCGCTTTAGTAGTAAATTTATAATTTTCTTAAGTTAATGACAATTCAATCAAGTTGTTATGTCCTGAAAGATCAATTAAATCAGATAAAAGCAATGTTGCATTTGTACTGGATTATGAACTTTGCCAATCATAAAATGGCTCGAACATCTTTTAAACCAGAGAAAGATTTGCTGGTCTCATCTGAATAGTTGTATTCTAATTTTAAATTTTCTTATAATTTTTAATGCATTATCACCAACAGTCTTCAATATGAGAGAGAGAGAGAGAGAGGTTATTACCAGTGAATGGTAACATTATAGTCTTCGTTATTCCTAACGGTAATAGAAGCCGTATCGCCTCTGCTGACATTAATTTGTGGGCCAGGGAAGTCGCCCACAACCAATTTGTTGATGGTCCCGTTACACAGCTTGTTAAAAGGTTTCATCTCCAGCTGCAAAAACGATTTATATTTATATTTATATTTAAATGATACACTATTAGAAGGAGGAAAAAATAATTTTAAAAACGAAAATTCATCAAGATCATTCAGGCCCTTCACAATTGGATCCTTTAGTTTACATGAAAAAAACAAAAAAACAAAAAAAACAAAAACAAAAACAAAAATGCCATAGTGAAAGACAGGGTTGGCTTAAGGTATTGTGGGGGCTAAGGCAACAACTTTAAGTGAGGTCTATTTTTATACTTTGAATATTAATAGAATATTTATTTAACTTTTGGTTTTTTTTAATTTAAAATCTATTTTTTTAGAAAAAAATTACAAGTTAAAACAAACCCATCACATTATTCAATGACTATACAACTAAAATAAACACTATTTATTGAATGAAGTAACCAAATACTAAAAAATTATGAATGAAAATTTTAATAAAGTTATATATTTGATATTTCTAAATAGAATTTGAGTATAAATTTATTTACTAGTACAAGATTAATGAGTTCTTTTAACATTTATGTGTGAGAGATTAAATCCAATGAAAATATTTTTCTTTAAATGGTTTTTCTCTGATAAAAAACAACAATTTATTTAACTTTAAGTGAGGTCTATTTTTATACTTTGAATATTAATAGAATATTTATTTAACTTTTGGTTTTTTTTAATTTAAAATCTATTTTTTTAGAAAAAAATTACAAGTTAAAACAAACCCATCACATTATTCAATGACTATACAACTAAAATAAACACTATTTATTGAATGAAGTAACCAAATACTAAAAAATTATGAATGAAAATTTTAATAAAGTTATATATTTGATATTTCTAAATAGAATTTGAGTATAAATTTATTTACTAGTACAAGATTAATGAGTTCTTTTAACATTTATGTATGAGAGATTAAATCCAATGAAAATATTTTTCTTTAACTGGTTTTTCTTTGATAAAAAACAACAATTTTTTTTTTACTGGTGAATATTTAGGGCTTAATTAATAATTTTATTAGTATAAGAATATCTCTATTGGTAAAAATTTAGAGGTCTTTTTTCATTTGGGACCTTAAGCGGTTGCCTATTTGACTCACCCATTGAGCCGACACTAATGAAAGATAAGAAAATTTGAATCGTAAATGTACTTGTTAGAATACAATTAAACTATAAAGTTTTCAACTAGTGTCTTTGTTTTTTACAAGGAGCAAGCAGTATAGTGCAAGAAAACTTACATCAAAGGTGATTTCGTGGTGATCAGCCATGCAAAGAAACGGCCCATCCAGAAACAAAAATGCTAGGAATAATGCTAGGACCAAACCAATATTCTTTATTCCCATATCTGCTGAACTTCTTACCAATCAAAGCAAAGACTCTCTTATAGTCGCTTTCTCTTGTGACCCTCACCATGTCTTTTAAGAGCTATTTATAGACTGAATGTCTTGAAACCAAAAAAACTTAATAATCTACTATATATATAACATTAAATAATGTTGAAAACAAATGTGAAAAACATGGGATAATTAACTATTCTGTTCCTCTTGTGCCCGATCCTTGTCTTTTTATTTATTTATTTTTTCAATAACCAGCCTGTTTTGTTCCTCGACAACTTTTCCTATAACCGAAACACACAACCTTAGATTCTACCCCTCATCAGCGTACTGGCTAGTTTACTAGAAAGCACATCGATTTTCTCCTACTACGTTAATAACGCTATGCATGATTTTGACTCTCTGGGATTAATTATTAGTAATTAATAATGAGGTCAATATTTATACTCTCAAAAAAATAAAGTACAGAAATTTAAAGATTGTAGTTGTGGACAAACCGGTCATGCCACCAATTAAATTGATGGTCGGCTTGTACATGATCAATTTCAGTTTTTTTTTTTTTTTTTTCTTCATTTAGCTTAAAAAGTATTACTGTATATTTAATTTACCCATATACTTTTTGGCTCACCTGGAGTAAGCTCCGTCTTCTAGGATCAAATTAAACAAGCCACGTTATTATTCTTAGCTGATTTCATGGCTTATCAAAAACCATGTTATTTGATTTTTTTTTTTTTTTTTTTTGTCCCTCCTTTTTGGCTGTATTCCTGTTCTATGATTCTCTCTTCCTTCCCCAATCATGTCAGTTGCCTGAAGAGACAAAAAGCATTCAACATCCAACCTTTAGAGGTTAAGCATGAAGGAAATTACAAATTTTCCTTACGAATTTGAACTCAAGTCTTACCAAGCTCAATCCACAAATGAATAATCCTAAGAGTACTTATTTAGTAATTGGAGAATATAACATCATGGTATCTATCCTTTGAAATAATAATATATTCTATTAATGATGAGATTCGCTATTCATTGAGAAAATGGAGTTACTCTTCTAAATCCATGATCTCACTCTATATCTATACTAATGTGTTAAGGTTTTAGACCCCAATTGTCTCAGATTTTATCAAAGATTAACCAAATAATTAATTAGAATAAATATGCAATAGATCTGAATCAATTAAACATCAAACAAGCACAAATCACATGAACACCAAGAATGATGACTTGGGAAAACTTTTGAAACTGTGGTTTCAAAGTAAAAAAACTGGAGAAGATTTAACCTAAACAATCATCAAGGTAACATTTCACTAATAGAATCAGAGTTTAATTATACGATAGACTTAACCCTAAATCTACTACTACCTCATGTACTTATTGGCGTGACCAGTGTAGCTCCGAATCTATGAGCTCTTCTACTGTGAAACTATTGCATACAAACTCTTCTATTTGTGGCTTTGAGATCTCCACTCAAAGATTTAGATCATCAACTGTGGTTGACTGAAAGCAACAACTTTGCTTTATGACTGGATCTGTTGTTTGCACAAGGTCTCCAGCTGTAACTTCAAAAATGTTTGGAAAACTCCAGATTTGTGTAAAAAACACTGTCCTCTTGAATGTATAAAAATGTGCTCTAGGGTTTGTATTTATATATATACTTAATTTCCATTAAAACCCTAGATCCAATGGCTGAGAAAAAAGCAAGATCTGAAATCTGGTCCGAAACTCGATTGGTCAAGATGTGCATCTCGATTGGTTGAGATAAGTGAAACTTATCTGCACATGTTTTTCTGATTTTTTAAGTCTTCATCTGTGCAAAACTTCATTTGTCTTGTTTCAAAATATTTCTTGACTAAACACTAGATAAAAACTAAGTTCTAAAAGTTACAATTTGTTCATGGTTGACAACCTAAAAATATCTTTACATAATGTTAGGATCTTTAGATTGTTAGCTAATTCCATGACAATTTGCCATGTATTTTTCATCAATTGATTTGTATTTCAATACTTGAAATGAGATTTTCTTTGTATTGGGTTCAAGAGGGTTCTAGCTGAAGTTAAAAGTGGAATCAAAGCAAGGGTACAGGTTCGAGGTGTCGCTTGGGGGTGATTGTTGGCCTTATGGACCCTATGGGGTGTTGACCTTATGGGCAACCAGCACCCTATATTTGTTGTCATGTGCAAGCGTGGCATCGGTGCTTGATACCCCAACCTGCTAGTACAACACACCGCGAAGCCCCTTATGCCCACTCATAGAACGTACAGATGCGAGACTTTGTGCTTTTAAAGACTAAAACAAGCCTCTTTCTAACACCAATTGGTTTTATGAGCAATGGTTAGCATTGCAGTCCTAAAAACTAACAAAGTGTATTCTTGTCTTTACTAGTTATCCGGATCCCACAATTAGCTCCAAAGAATGGCTTCATCTAATGCTTCCCATAGCCCATAGGCACCAAAACAACTCTCAACACTCAAATTGAGAGAGGTATGTGTTTGGGCTAAGAACCTCTCAAGGGTATGTAATTAGAGAGGTCGGAGTAAAGGAAAACTAAGGGAAATGTGTAGATGATTGTGGGTTTACAATCTCTAACTTTCAAATGGATTTCTAGGGTTTTCTCTCTAAAAGTCTCCTTACAATTTCATGGGTAATGTAAGCTTTTATAGTGTGGGTAAAGAAACGAGAAAAGCACACTAAAACAGGTTGACAGTGGATCTCGCAGATCATCTTGCGGGTTGGCCAAGTCGCAAGATGAGTCGCGAGATGCCTTTTGGCACTTAACTCTTCAGTTTCTAGCATGTACTTCTCATGTGACCTTTCACGAATTGTCCACTCGTGTGCCAATCGCAAGCAAGTTGCAAGTTGTCCACTCACGAGCCAATCGCAAGTAAGTCACAAGTTGTCCTATTCTTCACCAATTTCACACACTCAATCCTTACATTGAATCCCACAAACATACAGGAAAATGATTGAAGAAATATAATCAAATTTGACAAGGAATTAATGCCAACAAAACATAATTGAAAATTACAACTTTACAATTACTCACTACTCAGCAAAAGAAAGGAAGTTAACTGTAAATAACTATTATAATAAAAGAGAATATGTGGATTTCAAATAAATGATTATTTGAGGGTTTTTAAGGTAAAGAGCTGCATTTTGCATACGCGTAGTAATGTGTAATTCATTTAGAGCATTCACATCAAAAGTGCTAAAAATTTAGCTTTTAGTATCGTAAAAAACTATGTTATCTATTTTAATACCTCACTTTACAATATTTGTTTGAAGAGCTAGAAATAGTTTTTTTAAGTGGTTTTAGCACATGAATGTTCTTTTAGTTCTTTTTTTTAATGCACTCTCTTCTAGTTTATTGGTCCCTATTTTTTTTATCATGTTTTGGAATTTAGACTTAAGATTATCTAATTTATTGTTTTCCAAATAGATACTTTTAAACTATCTAATTTTACACATTGCTGAACCTTTTTGCCTAAAGGTTAAGCACCGTATAGAGTGATAATTTTATATGAAATATTGATGTTAAGTTTTCCAAATAAATAACAAAAAATACATACTAACAAACGAAAATTTTCATTGGAACTTAGTTAAAATAGAGTACTATGGAATAAGCATTTTAACATATATTGTTAGTATATTACAAACTACTTAATCTAAATAGTCCTTAAGAGGATCCAGGCATGCCCGTGACTCTCATTGGATAATAACCTGGAAAGTTCTTTCCTAATTGGCTAAGTGGAGAGCCCATCGAATGGCTGAGGGTTCTGCTATAGTTGAACACAGTAGCTGGAGAATGTCATCATTAGGACTAGATTTCGGCTGGATTTGATGATATTTTATTGCTTAAAGATGAATACCTTATCCAAAAAAGGAAAAATGAATACTGTAATATTACTGTACTTCTAGAATTATGATAAAAATTCAATAAAAAAATAGAATTATGATAAAATTTACTTAAAACTTACTATCCTATAAATTTACTCTTTAGACCAAACTTGGTAACTTTTCACCTGTTATAATTCTTTAAAATAACCAAGCATACAGACAACGAATAAGAACTCCAGAAGTAAATTGGAGACTTCTTGGAGACATATTTTGCTATGATTTTTTAATGGAAATACATCAAAAAAGAGACTGTTAGAGGCACTCCAAGGACATCAAAGTTCAGTAATCCGATTTTGTGGGGAAGATCAAAAGAGACTCTTAAGTTCTTCTTCATTTCAAGTAATTCTATTTCATAGTTCATATTAGATCGATATTACAAATTAAAAAAAAAAAAAAAAGTTAATGTCACCTCATTTAAAATTTTGAATGACATGATAATTCTTATATTATAAGAAAAATTATATGATATTCTAGGAGTATAATAATAATATATTTCCTTTTCTCACTTGAATATTAGGTCCAATTATAAAATTTAAAGTGTAAAATGAATTCTATTTATTTTATGTGATAGTCCTTTTTTTTGCTAAAATTTTTATGTGATAGTCCTAAAAAATAAAATTTCAACGGTAAAATAGATTCTCTCTATTCTTAGTGAGATAAAAAATATCTTGTTTTACTTTATTAATGACTTCATTTTAGTAATGTTACATCAATAATATTTTTATAATAATTTCACAACAAATTTTAGAGAATAAATTAATACTAATTCCAATCTAGGCTCATAACTTATATTACTTTTTTACTTAGTAATAATGGTTTACTTTGAACAATTTTTGGTAAATATAATATTTCTCCAGTTGAATATGGAAATTGAGACATTTCTATTCAAACTTTTTACCAATCCGGCGGCCTAAAAGGATGTTAAAAAAGATAGAGATTGATTTCAGTGGAGTGGTCAAACAAAATCACCTGCCTATTGGTAAATATAATAAAATTTATGAATCATGTGCTGAGAGTAAAAGAGAGTAACCCCTTTAATTAAAGGAAGTGATACGTAAGATATTTCTAATGGAATCAGAATCCACGTCGTGTCACTTTTCATTGTTATCTAGCACGCCAAGTCGGTACCACCGCTAAAAGATACCATCTTGCATTTAAAGCTCATAATTAAGCATCTAATATAAAATATATAAGACCCGTTTAGTATATGTGTTTAAAAATTAAAAATTATTATTTAAAAATTTTTGTGAAAATACGTGTAGGTAAAAAAATGTATAAAAATATATAAAATATTGTTTAAAAACTGAAAATTATTGTTTAAAAACACTCACCAAACACCCCATAAGCATCCATTCCCAGAAGTTTAGTTCATTTTATCAATAAAAAAAAGTCTTTTTCTCAGAACCTTAAAGCACTGTTGGATTCAAACGTGCTTGCCCTTTTTTATTATTAAATCAAGATATATTAATGTTAGGGAAAGGTTACATGTGAACGGCACGAATCTCCACGCCTATAAAACAAATAAATAAATATGAATATACCATAATAATAAGAGAAGCATAACCATTTTTACAATACAACCGTGATTGACCACATTTTGAAATTTAAAATGCTTTCATGTCATCCAAGGCTCTTTAAAAAGCAAACTACAGGCAAAGTAGTGGATAATGTTATTATATAACCCTGGATAATTGGTATTAACTATTAAGCATTTGTACATCTTAACACTATTTTAGGTGTAATTAAGAATGGTCATCGTTATCTTTTCCAAGTAAAACATGGTATTCAATCTAGCTAGCCAGATCCTAGATGTTGCTTTTGATAAAGGCAGTTCATCAGGCTGCATGTTGAAAATCACGTTGATAAAGTTTTTTCAAAATCATGCTAACCATTGGCCCCGAACTACACGTTGATAAAGTTTTTTCAAAATCATGCTAACCATTGGCCCCGAACTATATATATTGTTTTCGCTTGGCACACATGTAAGGCCAGTGCAAACTTGCTGGCTCACCCTTTCTTTTCTTTTCTTTTTTAAATTAAAATTAAAATAAATGATAATTAAAAGTGATGTTGGGTGCCCTTTTTATTTTTAAGTGGTTGTAGCTTAATTTGTACTGAAACACCTTCGTCAAAGCTTTTCTTAACTTTTTAGAATAAAAAAATGGTTTCGATTATAATAGAATGGCAGGAAAAAAAATACTTGTAATCGATATATATATATATATAAACTATGTTTATATTATATTAAATACTGAATAGGCATACCACCGCATTAATTTATTTGTGCAAGTTGGTACCTCACCAAACACTAAGTTCCTGTGGCCTATGGGAGTAATATATCTAGTAACGAATAATGCACATGCATATTCAACATTACAGATGCTTAACCACTGAAGGTGAATAATAATCTAATAACTTTCATGTAGTTTAGTTTATCTAATCTTTCTTAGCTTAGATATAAAAAAAAATTAAATATAAAAAAAATAAAAAAGTCACAGGTGCTGCTTAGTCTTAAAATCAAATAAATTATACCATCATTTAGTATAGACGCTGATGTTTTTTTGACTAAATTATATATTCAGCCTGACGCTATTATAAATATCTAGGAGAAAATGGGCAAATGCCCCTTTCAAAAAAAAAAATCTAGCATTTTGCCCCTTTTTCCAAACTAATTAGGAAATGTCTCTCTTTTGAAACTCGATTTTCTCAAAATCGAGTTATAAAAAAAAAAAAAAAAAAAAAAAAAAAAAAAAAATTCTTGAGCCCTTATAGTTTTAAGGAGCCTATAGTGTTTTAAGGAGCCTATAGTAACGTTTTAAGGACCTATAGTGGTGTTTTGTAATCTAATTTCCATGAAGTCGAGTTACATGCAATTTTTTTTCTTTTTTTTTTACCTATAACTCGACTTCATGAAAATCGGATTACAAAACGCCACTATAGTTCCTTAAAAATGTCACTATAGGATCCTTAAAAATGTCACTATAGGGCTTAGCTCGATTTTGAGAAAATCAAGTTTCAAAAGAGGGGCATTTCCCTAATTAATTTGGAAAAGAGGGCAAAATGCTGGATTGTTTTTTTGAAATGGACAAAAGCCAATTTTTTCCTAAATATCTATCAATCTGTATGATCCAATAGAATACTTATAAAACAACACATTTTCACATTAAGAGCTTATGAAAGTTCGTTTATATGAACAATGCACAAGAAGACAAAAAAAAGCTCATATTGAGTAGTAAGGAAATAAATATTGTGAATTATGATAATACATGGACAACGACTTTGTCTTTATCGGGAGGGGTATTAATTGATTTCTCTAGCAAACCATGTGAATTATGACAAAATGGACAATCCCTTAAATATAATATATATTTCTGTGGTAATGAATAATAAGATGCCAAGCAAATGGCATTATTTTTTATTTCTTCGGTGGGCAATTAGTTTGTGAATATCGAAGGGGCATCAGAATATACCAATCTTTTGTAGTATCTTTTACTTGAGAAAAACCAAAAAAAAAAAACATTGAAACGTGCTGTTAGACTAGTTGCCTTAGTTTATTGCATCACTTAGCCAAACCTAGCAGGGAACCTAAGTTTTAAAGACATTTATTTATATGCCTAAGAAAGAGATAACAGATAAGCACTACAACAACACTGCCTTTTCTCCTATACTTTAAATTTTCAAATAAGCTCAACTGACTCTTTGTGAGACGCCTTTAACTCGTGTTAAAAGGTAATCAACCTAATTTGTGAGATTTGATATATATATATATATATATATATATGTGTGTGTATAATATAACCTCTTGGGAGCTACTGAGCTAGTATAATGAACTTCTTTTTCATGCCTGCAGGTTTCACATCGAAAAGGATTTGTATGGCACACAAGAATTTTATTAGCAATCAATGAACTCTGGCATTACCTTCAATAAAATCAATTTAATTTGCATGCACCAATATTTACCTTGACACCTTTCTAGGTTTCATCCGTCCACTTGCTTTCTACATCGAAGATGCCGAAATTGTGGGGTCGACTCCAAAAATGATGATAACATTTTGGTATGAATGCGATAGGAAACAAAACTCAGGATGCAAGAGAAATATTTTAGACATTGAAAACACTTGATCAAGGACAAACAATCAGGAGGATTGAAAACATTGTAGTGAGAATGTGAGATCGTGGCTTGCATGATTTTTATAGTATATCGTTTCCTTGTAGTACAGAAAATGAAGTACAATGAAAGCATGTACTTCATTGTTTATGTGACTATGAGATATTAATTGGTTAAATCAATATATATATATATATATATATATATAATTGGTTTCCCTATTTGATTTTATTCAAAGTTAAGAAAAGAAATGTTGTCCAGTACTTTAGCTCATTTAATCTATGGTAGAATTAATTATATAAATCATATACTATATAATAAAAGTTGGACTTAGAAACCATGGTTGTGCCAATTAGCTTTACCAAATTGCAGAAATTTTTTTAGATTTTTAGATTTTTCAATAAATTCATTCACTTAAGTTTTAGATAAAAACAAAAAGTTTTTGATCTTTATCAACTTCTTTGGATAAAGTAACAATAAGTGTTCTAATGAACTTCTCCTTTTTTATTTTTATAATTTTATAAAGTAACAATTTTACTAGCTTAGACTAGTATTTTTTTTTTTTTTGGGATAAACATTTATCCTACATCATCTATTTCCTAATAATAAAGTAACAAATTTAAAAGTATTATTTTTTCTTCTCATTTTTTTTCTTTTGGAATAAATAACAAAAAAAAGCTAATATTTATTAACTTTAACGTAAACTAAAAAAAAAAAAAAAAATCTAATAACAATCTAAAAACATTAACTATTTTTTTGGGATAAAGTTTGTAAGGACACGATTTTGTAACGAACCTAAACAGTATTGGGTTCGCACGTAAAAGGCCCAGACAATATGATTTGTAGAGCGTGGGTGTAAAGAACTAGGTTAACTGCGGTATCTCCTCCAAAGATTTGCTCTTCAGCCCGTTCAAGTTTCAAAGTTGGTCTATCAATCTTGTTCTTCTAGTGACTAGCGCAACTCTCTCTTTATTCTCTTACTTTCTTCTTTCCAGTTTATGTCTGTTCTTCTTCTTCCTCTTTTTCTGTCCCGATCCTCTTCTTCATGTTCTTCTTTTAGTTTATATACTCCCATTTGCGCTCCATCCTTGCCGCACACGTGTAGGTTGTGTCCGGAGGATTTCTTTCTGTCCCATCTGGCTCCTCTTGGAAATTCCTATGGGCAGCTGTAAGGCTGCTTCCCTACTGTTCAGGTATCACCTCCACATTAATGCGGCCAGAGAGTTGGTTGAGAGGTCATTAATGCGGAGGCAGCTGTAGTTTCAGATATTTGTTTGCCTTATCTCTTTCATCTTTAGTCGGCCACTCTATCCTTTGCGATGACCTAATTCTGAGATCTAATCGCAGTGAGATCACGTCCTGATCGTCCTCGGACGCGTACTGCCGAGGAGCATGGTGTCCTCGGACGGGTTTACGGCCTCGGATGGGCCACGAGCCCAACAATTCTGAACAAATTCTGAACCCTACGAGCCCATTAATCGAACGATCCCCACAATAGCCCCTCAAAATCCTACTTTTCGACTCCTCGGGAGAAAAGGTGGATTTTGACGTCATAAGCCTGCACCTGTGCGCATTTTGGGGCATGCCCCTGACGCTTCAGCACCCTGATTTTGGCAGCATTAAATTCTGACAACTCCCTTGTCTCCCACGTTCGACGGTGAGATCCAAATCAAATGGTAGGGGACTTCTCTTGTTTTGTGAGCGGGAATTTTACCGCTCACAATCTTCACATGACTATAAAGGCGCTCCCTAATTGAACCTGCACCTTATCCTTGATGGTTACGTGGTTCCAGAGCTTTATACATTGAATCTGCCTTCTTCCAGTCTTCGCTGTTCTCCTAGCGACTACAAATAATTGTACGTTGTCCGAGGTCCTTCCTTTGAACCTGTAAGTCCTCTTGAAGTTTTTACCATTTTTGTTTAAAGCCAAAAAATTCTTTTCTGCTAAGTTTTTTTTTTTAGAAAAATGGGGAAACAGAGGAATCCCTTTCGATGTCTCGTTGACTCCGAGGAGGGTATTAGAAACTTCCGCTCTAAGTACAAGATCCCCCCATCGGTAGGGATGAGGTATGCAGCCCAAGGGGAGTGGGCTCATGCCAGGCAAACTGGGGAAGTAGTTATCCCCATGATCGCCTTTATTGAGGGCGGGATGACTATCCCTATGGGTAGTATCACCAGGGGTTACCTCAGCTTCTTTAGGTTATCCCCCACCCAATGTGCTCCCAATATGTTTAGGGTCCTGGGAAGTGTAGACGCTCTGAATCAGAGAATGGATCTAAAGCTAACTCATCACGACGTGAATTGGGTGTACAGTCTTCACCGCCTAGCTGACCAGGATTATTATCTCAAGTCGAGATATCCTGAAGTAAGGCTAATTCAGTGCCTCCCCACTTCAAATAAGAACCTAAAAGAGGATTTTCTTATTTTTTCTAGGGAATGGCATGATGGTCTACCTTGCCCGACAGTAGAAGGAACACCAGGTGGGTGCGGAGTTATAGTTCTATGCTATTTAGCTTGCGCACATATTTTATTTACCTTTATTATTTTCGTGTCCTACAACTTTTAACTTCAGAATCTACGGTTTTGCAGATAGACGCTACACGAAGCCCAATCTCAGATTAGTCAATAAAACGAGCCTAGACATATTATTGAAAGCTGAAATATACGTGAACGAGGCTGATGGTCAGCTACGGGCAGCACATTTAATTCTGGGCTATGCCCCCCTTTCTTTTGGTTTCCAGGCGCCGAAGTGCATGATTAGGGCACGCGATCCTCGGTTTCGCCGTATCAGTGTTGCCTACGAAGGGTTTATTGTTCCAGAGGGCATTCCACTTCCCAAATACACACCTCGCACAGAGCCTCTTTTCGTGGCCAGCGTCTTGGCGGGACCTTCTTCACCCTCACCTTCCCTCAAGAAAAAGGGAACCAATAGGGCAAGGAAAAGGGGAAAAGACAAGGAAACCGTTGTAACGGTATCTGGATCTGCGGACGACTTCGGGATTTTCGATCAGCCCACAAGCCCCGAGGAAAGTCCTGACGAGATGGGGAAGCAAAGGAAGCCCCAGAAAAGCTTGATGGAGCTGGTGGAAAGTCAACAGGGAAAGTCTGCACCTGCCCAAACAACACCATCCCAAGCTTCATCTCTTCCAGCCAGGTCTCCTCCTCCAATTCCTCGCCACTCTCCTCGATCATCTCCACAACCAGCGCCGCCCAGCACTGCCGAGCAAGAAAAACGCAGGGAACAGAAGGGTAAGGAGGTGGCAGATGCGAGCAAATCTCGTCCCACTCAAGAGGAGGATGTCCAGCGAGCTGCAAAGCAGCAGAAAACTAGGCACCCCGCTACGTGGGGCCAAGAGAAATCCGACTCCCCACATCCTGATTCACAAGCGTGGCTGCCAGCTCCTATGCTCGGTGGGGAGCCCCTGCGAGACGATGCCTCTATAAGGGACTTTAATGGCGGCATTGGGTGTCATGTAGCCTCGGCCATAGAGGAGGCCTTACTGCTCCCAAAAGATATGGCTGAGATAAAGAATGTAAGGAAGAATCACATCATCCTTGACAACAAACGATACTTGGGCATGGTGAGAAGCTGTCTTTTACACTGTTTCATTCTGTAACGGTTACTTTACTAATGCGCACTTTTCGTTAACTATAACGCTAACTCACCCTCCCCATTTCTTACAGATCATCCAAAATACTTTCAAGCTAGATGAGATGCTCAATGCTTGCTCCAACCAGCTAGATGGTGAAAGGAAAAGAAGGGTAATGATTGTACAGACCTTGTCCAAATCTGAACAGGATCTAATCGACGCAAGGAAAAAACTACAGGTCGAAGAAGAAGCTCGCAAGAGTGCTGAATCGACATCAGAAGGCTACCAGAAGCAGGCCGAGGAACAAGCCAAGCTTCTGCGCGAGGCGAATGCCGAGCTGAAGAAGACTCAGGAGCAAGTTCTTGTTCTCAAGAAGCATCTAGAAGAAACTCAGAGGCTAAGGGAGAAAGCTGAAAAGCTCAAAGAACAAGCCGAGAAAGCGAAAATCAAGTCCGAACAGGCAATGAATGAAGCCGAGCAGAGGGGCTACGAAATTGGGATAGCTAAAACTGAGAAAGCTTTAAGAGCCGAAGTTCCAGAGGTGTGCCGCATCTTCTGCGCGAGAACGTGGAGCGAGGCTCTTAACCGTGCTGGGGTTGAAGCCTCATCGGAACTACGCAAGCCAGAGAACGTATATTACCCCGAAGCGATACGCTCCTCAGCTCCTCAACCAGACCAGGCTGATACTCCTTCTCCAGCTATTAACCCTAACGAGGAGGTTTTGCCTCGTAATTCCCCTCCAGGAGCTTCCCCAAACAAATCCACCCCTGCTTCGAAGGCGGAGACGGCCTCACAGGGTTTTCAACAAGAATTAGACTCCACAGTTCTATCAACTGGGGGCATTACCAATTAAAAGTAAAAGAGTAGAAATTGTTTTGTAATTTTAAATAGACACCGAATAGGGGACTTTTTCGCTTACTTTCTTATCATTCTGACGGCTCCAAGTTAGCTTCATACTTATTTACTTTGTCGTCGTAATTTTGTATGGGTTTATTTCAACCACCTTTTTCATTGTACGCCAATCTTGCATTCGAAGCTTTCTCGTTCTAACTCCTTAACGAATGTTCATAGGGCATTACTTTCACCAAGTTTATGGTTTAGAAAACTCATCACCACTCTATTTATCATTTAATAATTCAATACACAACTTAGAAGGTCAATTTCTACCGAATTTGTGGTCCGCGGATTTGGCATAACTTAGCCTCTGTTCCACGTATTAATATAAATCACAAGACGTTAATTTCTACTAAGTTTGCGGTCCAAGGACCTGGCATAACATAGTTTCTATTTAACAACACAGTATGAATGATAGGATGTCAATTTCCACCAAGTTCACGATCCGAGGACCTGGCATAACTTAGTTTCTGTTTAACAATTCAGTATGATAGGATGTTAATTTCCACTAGGTTTGCGATCCGAGGACCTGGCATAACTTAGTTTCTGTTTAACAATTCAGTATGATAGGATGTTAATTTCCACTAGGTTTGTGATCCGAGGACCTGGCATAACTTAGCTTCTGTTTAACAATTCAGTATGATAGGATGTTAATTTCCACTAGGTTTGCGATCCGAGGACCTGGCATAACTTAGTTTCTGTTTAACAATTCAGTATGATAGGATGTTAATTTTCACTAAATTTGCGAACCGAGGACCTGGCATAACTTAGTTTCTGTTTAACAATTCAGTATGATAGGATGTTAATTTCCACTAGGTTTGCGATCCGAGGACCTGGCATAACTTAGTTTCTGTTTAACAATTCAGTATGATAGGATGTTAATTTCCACTAGGTTTGTGATCCGAGGACCTGGCATAACTTAGTTTCTGTTTAACAATTCAGTATGATAGGATGTTAACTTCCACTAGGTTTGCGATCCGAGGACCTGGCATAACTTAGTTTCTGTTTAACAATTCAGTATGATAGGATGTTAATTTCCACTAGGTTTGCGATCCAAGGACCTGGCATAACTTAGTTTCTATTTAACAATTCAGTATGATATGATAGGATGCAAGATTTACAGGATGCATAATAGACGTAAGTTAAAAGAGAATACTTGAATTGAAACTTATTTACTAATAATAATACCTTCTGAGATTGTTTACATTCCAAGGATGGAGTACAGGTTTTTCATCTAGGTCCTCTAGATAGTAAACCTCTATTCCTGCTACAGAAGTAATCCGATATGGTCCCTCCCAATTGGGCCCCAGTTTTCCCCAATTTGGATTCTTAGTAGCGCCCAGGACTTTTCTCAGCACCAGATCTCCTATGGCTAACGGCCTCATCCTCACATTGCTATCGTAGCCCTGCTTGAGTTTGTGCTGATAGTAAGCTAGCCGAACCATCGTGCTCTCCCTTCGTTCTTCAATCAGGTCTAAACTTTTTTCCAACATCGCATCATTATTACTCAAAGAGAATGCACTGGTCTTCAGCGTTGGGAATCCAGTTTCCAAAGGAATAACGGCCTCGGCCCCATAGGTCATGGAGAAGGGAGTTTCCCCCGTCGAACGTC
Source organism: Quercus lobata (assembly GCF_001633185.2). Lineage (NCBI taxonomy): Eukaryota > Viridiplantae > Streptophyta > Magnoliopsida > Fagales > Fagaceae > Quercus > Quercus lobata. Next base: position 34,979,775 of record NC_044905.1, on the reverse strand, counting down.
GGGGTGTTGTCCGATACGTCCAAAGTACATGTGGTAGTTCTTCCACCCATTTTCCTTTCGCATCGTCTAGTCTCTTCTTAAGCCCATTGACAATGACTTTGTTAACAGCTTCAGCCTGCCCATTGCCTTGCGGATAAGCCGGAATGGAATATCTGTTTCTTATCCCCAGTTCTGAACAGTATTTCCTAAAGGCATTGCTATCGAACTGGAGCCCGTTGTCCGAAACAAGAGCTCGTGGGATTCCAAATCGCGTAACAATGTTCTTCCAGACAAACTTCTTCACATCTACGTCCCTGATGTTCGCCAAGGGTTCAGCTTCAACCCATTTAGTAAAGTAGTCTGTGCCGACCAGCAGGTACTTCTTGTTTCCTATAGCTTTAGGAAAAGGGCCGACAATGTCCAGCCCCCATTGTGCAAAGGGCCAAGGGCTTGAGAGAGGGTTAAGAACTCCTCCCGGTTGGTGGATATTCAGAGCATATCTTTGACATTGATCGCATTTCTTAACGTACTCCTACGCTTCTTTCTGCATATTCGGCCACCAATAACCTTGCGTTAGTGCTCGGCATGACAGGGACCTTCCCCCTGTATGGCTTCCACAAATGCCCTCATGCAACTCTTCCAGGACTGACTCTGCTGTCTCAGGAGGCACGCAGAGCAAGTATGGCCCAGAGAAGGACCGTCTGTATAGCTTTTTATCCTCGGATAACCAGTACCGAGGTGCTCTCCTTCGTATTTTCTCAGCTTCCACCTTATCTTCGGGCAACACGTCACTGTCGAGAAATTTTAATATAGGGTCAATCCAGCATGGCAGCAAACTAGCTTGACGAATTTGGCAAACCTCCTTTTCTGGTGAAGTGGGAGTACGCAAGTCTTCGACGATAATCACCCGAGGGAAATTTCGTACTAAAGAGGTGGCAAGGGTCGCTAAGGAGTCAACATGGGTATTTTCACCTCGTGGAATATGTAATACGTCGAAAGATTCGAACTTTGTTCGTATACGCCTAACCCGGTCCAGATACCCTTGCATCCTTGGGTCTCTGGCCTCCAACTCTCCAATCACCTGGCCAACGACCAACCTCGAGTCCGAGAACAGTTTCACCGCCTTTCCACCCATTTTATGGACCATGCTCATTCCCATTATCAGAGCTTCGTACTCTGATTCATTATTAGTAGCCGAGAACCCTAGTCTTAGCGACTTCTCGATGATGACCTCTTCAGGGGATATCAAAACCAATCCCAATCCAGCTCCCCGTTGATTTGCGGCCCCATCCACATAGACTTTCCATACAGACCCTCCTTGTGCGGATATCACACCAACCGATTTTTCACCCATGTGATCTTGATTCCTACTAACCTCCTCAGGGCTCTCAGCGAATTCAGCTACCAGATCGGCGAGAACTTGACCCTTTACAGAGGTGCGGGGCAGGTATTTGATATCAAAAGCACCCAGGATCGTACCCCACTTGGCAATTCTGCCGGTGTAGTCAGCACTTCTAAGTATGGATTTAAGAGGCAATTGGGTCAAAACAACTACAGTGTGAGCTTGAAAATAGTGCGGAAGTTTACGCGTTGCATGGACCACCGCTAGTATGGCCTTCTCCAATGACAGATATCTCACCTCAGCTTCATGGAGGGATTTACTTACATAATAAACTAGCCTCTGGACACCACCGTCTTCTCGCATCAAGACGAAACTGACTGCGTGAGGAGCTACCGCCAGATAGGCATACAACACCTCATCCACCTCAGGGCTAGACATGATCGGCGGTTTGGATAAATAGTCTTTCAGCTGCTGGAACGCCTCAGCGCACTCCTCGGTCCATTCAAATCCTTGCCACTTATGCAACAGGCGAAAAAAAGGACGACACCTCTCAGCCGACCTTGAGATGAACCGGTTCAACGCGGCAGTCATCCCAGTCAGCTTCTGCACCTCTTTTGGATTCCGAGGCGCTTGCAAATCGTTAATAGCCTTAATCTGGTCTGGATTCACCTCAATTCCTCTATGGGTCACCATGTATCCCAAGAATTTCCCGGAACCTACACCAAAAGAGCACTTCGAAGCATTCAGGCGCAACTTGTGTTCTCTCAGTATCTCGAAGATGCTAGTGAGGTCCCCCACATGTTCAGTTACTACCTTGCTTTTCACCACCATGTCATCAATATAAACTTCAATACTTCTGCCCAGCTGTGGCTCAAACATTTTTGTCATCATGCGTTGGTAGGTAGATCCAGCATTTTTCAAACCGAAAGGTATCACCTTGTAATGGTAGTTCCCAACCGGGGTCACGAAAGCGGTCTTTTCTTGATCATCGGCAGCCAACGGTATTTGGTGATACCCTTGAAAGGCATCCAAGAAACTCATCCTAGGGTGGCCCATGGTCGCATCCACCAACTGGTCAATCTTCGACATAGGAAATGGGTCCTTAGGGCATGCCTTATTAAGATCCGTGAAATCCACGCACACTCGCCATTTCCCTGTTTTCTTCTTTACTACCACCGTGTTGGCCAGCCATTGGGGGTAAAAGACTTCTTTGATAGCCCCAGCCTGTTTTAGCTTGGCAACTTCACTTCTGACTGCCTCGGCATGCTCTTTCGATGGTCGCCGAGGAATTTGCCTCCTGGGGGGAACGGCAGGGTTTACGTTGAGTCGGTGACAAATGAAACTTGGGTCTACTCCTGGGGCCTCATACGGGTCCCATGCAAAGACATCCACATTGGCTCGAAGGAACTCCAGCAAACTCGCTTTCTCTTGCAAAGGCAACTTGGCCCCAACCCGGAAGAATTTCTCTAAATCACCAGCAACAGTCGCCTTTTCCAGATCTTCACACTCTACCCCATTGGTTGGTACGTCCAAACCTGATGCTGGGGACTTTAATTGCTATGACTCATTATCGGCTGTAGCCGAGGTCTCTGCCTCTGGCCGATGCTGAATAGCCGCTACTTGGCATTGCCGAGCAGCCGTTTAGTTCCCTACTATCTCCAGCACCTGGTCTCCGGATGGGTACTTCACCTTCTGATGTAGGGTGGATGAAACCGCTTTAAGTGTGTGAAGCCAAGGTCTGCCCAAGATGGCCGTATACGGAGAATAAACATCTACGACAATAAAATCCACCTCCACCACCTCCGTGCCTGACTGCACGGGCAGCCTGATTAGCCCCATAGGAATGACCAACCTTCCCTCAAAACTGACTAGAGGGGAATTATAGGTTGTCAAGTCCTGCTGTTTCAGACCCAGCCCCTTGTACAAATCCGGATACATCACATCCGTTGCGCTTCCCTGATCAACCATCACTCTTCGGACATCGTACCCACTAATCCTCAGTGTTACCACCAAGGCATCTTCATGGGGTTGTATGGGTCCAACCAAATCTTCGTCTGAAAAACCCAAAATCAAGGGGACAGGCCTCTTGGCTCTCTTCGATGCTTAAGAACGATCCTCGGCCGGGGATCTGGTCAACGACAACACTCTGGTGGGGCAAGATCCAGTCCTTCCCGGGGCCGCAAAGATGACGTTGATCGTACCCCGAGGGAGCCTTGATGAAGCATCCCCACGCACCTCGGAACCTGCTTAGCTCGCCCTTCCGCTGGAGTGATGCAAGAGTTGCCTTAATTTCCCTTCCCGGACCAACTACTCCAAATGGTCCCATAAATTCCTGCAGTTGTCCGTCGTGTGACCATGGTCCTGATGGTAATGGCAATACAAACTCGGGTTGCGTTTTGCAGGCTCTCCCGCCATCCTGTTCGGCCATTTGAAAAATGGCTCGTCCTTTATCTTCTCCAAAACCTGCTGAACAGGCTCCCGAAATACTGCATTAACAACCTGGGCGTCCGCCGAGGCCGACTGCCCAACAAAGTCCCTCCTCGGTCGGTTATTATTATAACGATCCGACCTGAAATCCCTCCTCTCCTGAGGGATCATCTTGGCTTTTCCTTTCCCCTGAAGTTGATCTTCCTCTATCCTTTTGTACTTCTCTATTCTGTCCATCAGCTGGCGCACACTGGTAACAGGTTTACCCGTCAAGGATTTCCTCAAGTCGTGATCAGCTGGGAGACCGGCTTTGAAAGTGGTTATAGCTACAGCGTCATTCTTCCCCCCTATTTCATTAAACATCTCCCAATACCTATCCGAATAGCTCTTGAGAGTCTCGCCCTCTCGCATAGACAAGGTCAACAAGGATCCCAGAGGCAAAGGGGTCCGGCTGCATGTAATAAAACGAGCACCAAAAGCCTGGGTCAGTGCTTTGAAAGATCCAACAGAATTGGCCCTTAAGCCATTGAACCACCTCATCGCCGTTGGACCCAAACTCGACGGAAAGATCTTGCACATCAGAGCATCATCCCTGGAATGAATAGCCATCTTCTGGCTGTAATAGCTTACATGTTCCACCGGATCCGAATGGCCATCATACAGAGAGAACGTAGGTTGATTGAACCGCCGAGGATGGGTAGCATCATCTATGCTTCTTGTAAAGGGTGACCTGGAAATTTGACTCAAGGCTTTGTTCATGGCGTCGTTTCCCAAGCCTCTGCTAGTTGGACTTTTACGCCTACGCCTACGGCGACGCTCCTCTTCGTAGGAGAAAGTCTCGCTTCGCGGAGTCCTCGACCTCCGCCTGTAGCTAGTTCCATCCGACTCCCCGGATGATGGTTCAGAGCGAAGTGGGGAACGTTCCCGTCGTGCATGGCGCAACTCTCTCTTCAAGTCCGCGATCTCACGTTGCAGATCCCCACCATGCTTCGCGTGGGAAACGTGACTCTTCCCGCATGTATGGCTCCTTGTGGTATGAGTGGTATGTATACTCCCCTCCCGGACTTCCCTCTGTTCTGGACTCCTTCGAGGACCACCATGCTGAGAGCCCCTTGACTCCGCCTGATGCAGGTTGACATCATCTTAATGCAGCCCCGCTGCAGGATGAGGTAATTCCACTCCTTCCATCGGAAACGTTGTATCAAAGATTGTACAAGCTAACACAAGCTCTTCCCACAGACGGCGCCAATTGTAAGGACACGATTTTGTAACGAACCTAAACAGTATTGGGTTCGCACGTAAAAGGCCCAGACAATATGATTTGTAGAGCGTGGGTGTAAAGAACTAGGTTAACTGCGGTATCTCCTCCAAAGATTTGCTCTTCAGCCCGTTCAAGTTTCAAAGTTGGTCTATCAATCTTGTTCTTCTAGTGACTAGCGCAACTCTCTCTTTATTCTCTTACTTTCTTCTTTCCAGTTTATGTCTGTTCTTCTTCTTCCTCTTTTTCTGTCCCGATCCTCTTCTTCATGTTCTTCTTTTAGTTTATATACTCCCCTTTGCGCTCCATCCTTGCCGCACACGTGTAGGTTGTGTCCGGAGGATTTCTTTCTGTCCGGAGGATTTCTTTCTGTCCCATCTGGCTCCTCCTGGAAATTCCTATGGGCAGCTGTAAGGCTGTTTCCCTACTGTTCAGGTATCACCTCCACATTAATGCGGCCAGAGAGTTGGTTGAGAGGTCATTAATGCGGAGGCAGCTGTAGTTTCAGATATTTGTTTGCCTTATCTCTTTCATCTTTAGTCGGCCACTCTATCCTTTGCGATGACCTAATTCTGAGATCTAATCGCAGTGAGATCACGTCCTGATCGTCCTCGGACGCGATCGTCCTCGGACGCGTACTGCCGAGGAGCATGGTGTCCTCGAACGGGTATACGGCCTCGGATGGGCCACGGGCCCAACAATTCTGAACCAATTCTGAACCCTACGGGCCCATTAATCGAACGATCCCCACAAAGTTATAAAAAAAAAATTAAAAAAAAAAAAAAAACAACCTAATATGTAATTAACATAAACTTCTTAATTACGTAAACTCCTTTTTCTTTCTGTTCATATCAAGTTAATATAAAAGTAGGGGTATATATACAGTTTGGTATATTTTTCCCTTTTCCTACCGTACATTTTCTTTATGTATTCTTCGCTTCTTATACTTACCTTACCTATGAAACTTGCATGTATATATTTGCCTTCTTCTTTTTTGTTTTTTCATAAAATTTCCTTCTTTATTTTTTTTTTTCATCAAATTGAATATGTTTTGTGTGCAGGTTGCCTTTTGTTTAAGTTATTTTTGTTAACTTTGTGCCGGTTTGGATACACGTTCACATTTTACAGGCTTGCGCGTTTTCAGCTTTTTTTTTTTTAAGACCAGCGCCTGGTGCACTGTTCATGGGACATGAACAGTGCACCAAGGCATATGAACAGTAAAAAAAGAATGAACAGTAATTTTTCACACATTTAAAAATTATTTTGCTACAGTGTTTTCAGTTTTCAGCAAAATAAGTTGTATCCAAATGGACCATTTGATCTAATTTATATGCTTATTATGGTCTTCAGAATCAATTGTATATCTTCCATGAAAACTAACAAAATAATTTTAACAAAAATTTTATTCACTTTTTGAAAGATCTGTTTTCCAATATGTGTAGATCCCACAGGTAGCCATGAGACCAAGATTTTAGCATCCAAAACCATGATAATGAACATCACTCCATAAATAATGGAAACAGAAAATTGATTAAATATAAATAAGGTGATGTAAAAATAATGGATATTTAAGTTGATGTGAAATCTCCATGACTTCGCCGCCTCCCCCTTTTGTCAAAGTTAATTCAATTTTCATGTGAGTATCTTTACTTTTAACTCTATTTCCAGATTTTTTTTTTAATGTTTAGAAATTAATATTGTTTGTAATTATTGAATTCAGAGTTTCTTTGTGTCTATATATTTATGTGTGTGTTATTGTGAATTTTGCTTTCATTTTTTTTTTAATTTTATAAATTTAGGTAGTTTTAATTTTTAAATTCAGGATGATTGCTTGGGGTTAAAGTAAAAATATTATGTCAATTTTATTCATAATTCATGCAATAGTAGGGTGTTAGATGTTGATATTAATTTTATGCTTATTTACATTAATTAACATAAACATCTTAGCATGTTTAGTGTTGATATTAATTTGACACTTTGAGATGCAAGCACTTCCTTATAATTAAATATAAATATTATTATACTGGTATGTTATAATTATCATTTGTTGTTCCTCACCTTACTTCACCTTAATTGTTTCTCTTCAATCATTAATTAGTGTTTCTTAATAAAATTATTCATGTTATAAGTTTATGACCAAAACTGTGCAAAGTCCAGCCCGTTTACTACTAAAAGCTTTTAAAAATTTAAAACTTGCCATAATCTTTAAAATATTTTTACTATTTTATTTGTTATTAAATTTAATTATATTATCAAAAATATATATTTTTAAAAATTTATATATAATTCTTTTATTAAGTTGTACATCGCACGGGCATAATACTAGTTTTACTATAATTTAGTAACACATGATAATATGTTTTTTTTTTTTGGGGGAGGGGGGGGGGGGAGCAATAATATGGTGATTTATGATGATATATGCATCTTACACTCCAAACATCATATGCCATGACAAAGCTGGGAATTTCATTTCAAGAATATTAAAATTAAAAGACAAAATCGAACATAAAATTAATCCAAAAAATATTAATTGACGTTAATAAAAAGTAAATCATTTGTCATACAAAATTTAAATATAAATTGTAATGTATTTTTTTCATACCTATTTTATTTTGTTGTAATGCCCTTGATGATATGTTATATTTTGAAATTTTAAGATAAATTAAACTACTATCTGTAATTTTGTCAACAATATATAATTCAATAAACCAGAAAATTGTATTACTATGTAAATTAAAAATGAAAAATAAAAAGGAATGATTTACAAATTGAACAAATTCAAAATAATAATAATAATAATAATAAAAGAAAAGGGAAATGGGGTGGATGACTCTAAATATGATAACCATTTTGGTATCATGTGATGTGAAACTAGACTCAAGACGAAAGAGAAAGATTTTGGACATTGAAAGCACTTCAATAAATCAAGAGCATTGAAAACATTGTAGGGAGGTCATGGCTTGCATGATTTTTGAAAGTTCAAATAGTGTGTAAAACGCCTATAAACGTTTAGACCCCCAATTTACAAATTACCAACACAAGCTTATAATCAAACAATGTATGTGCGGAATATGAAAATAAGCTAAAACAGAATTGGTAAAACAATTTAAACCAAAATTAATCACAACCACAGTAGTAATTAAAAGGCAAAGATTAAGGGAAAAGAGATGCAAACACAAAGACAATACAGCGATGTGTTATCGAAGAGAAAACCGAAGTCCTTGGCGAAAAACCTCTCCGCCGCCCTCCAAGCGATCAATAATCCACTAGAGAATAAAGTTGGGATACATGAATAGTAGAAGACCCTCTAAGCCTAATCTACCCAGTGCACCTAAGCCCTCTAAGCTTCTTGCACCAACAAGATTACGCCAAACCTTATCTTCTCTAGTTTACTGGATCCCGCAATAGCCCATTACATCAACCAAAATGAATTGGTCCCTTCCAAACTGCTTCCCAAATACCAAAATGTCTCCTCACAGATATAGGTATGGTGAGATAAGGATTTGGCTAATGTACCTCTCAAGGATGTAACAATGGAGAAGGTGAGAGTAGAGGAATTTAGAGAATCAAATGATGAAGATTGTGGATGAGTCAATCTTGTTTTTCTCTAGAGTTTCTCTCTCAAAATTCTCTCTGGAAGCTCTCTACATTTCGTAAGTATAAGAGTATTTATAGTATGGTGAGTGAGGAATGCGAATAGTCAGGTTTCTAACAAACAGAGCATTTTAGCAACTCAGGCTTGTGACTGGAATGAATCGCAAGTTTGAGTCACGAGCTAACTGCCTAACCAGTTTATAAGTTTTGTCCCGTAGTGCTCCAGCTAGCGTGACCCTTTGGCTCCCCTGCATGCTTCACACGTGTTCCACATTTGGTGACTCGCTAGTCGCAAGACACTTTTAAGCTTTTCTTCACACTTTCTCACACGCCACCCTTACATGATTCCCACCTAAATACAAGGTTTCTAAATGCTGAATTACAAACAAATTTGGCACGGAATAAAGTCAACAAAATGATTGAATAAATTCAACCTTACAATTTTTATAGTATATCGTCTCTTGTAGTACAGGAAATGAAGTACAAAAGCATGTAATACATCGCTTCTGTGCCTATGAAATATTAACTGGGCACCCCATTTGTTTTTATTCAAAGTCAAGAAAAGTAATGTTATCACCTTAGCTCATTTCTTTTATAATAGGATTATTACATAGAGGTGGGTTAGAATTAACTCAACTAGTAAAGTTTTTAATGGTTGAATAAGAGATTTGGAATTCAATTACTGCCTATACCAAAAACCGATTGATATTTTGGTTTAATGATAAAGAATGCAATCATTAGAAACGAATGTCATAAGTTGAAACTCTAAAAAAAAAAAATTATTATATAGAGTTTACTATTTTTAGTGACATAATCATACGGTCATTTATGATGATACATCATACACTCCACATATCAAATATACTTATAAATCCAAGATTTCAATTTATGAATGATAAGATTACAGGAAAAAATTGAAAGCAAATTTTTGATACCTTAAAGTTGTGTGGACTTGATAAGATTGGATTGTTTGGGTCATGGCGAGCGCCACATTCAGCCCAGGGGTTCAAATGAATCCCCTGAACTGGCCAAAAATAAAAGAGTTGTATATGTGTGTGTGTGTGTGTGTGTGAGTTTTAGTTGGCTCAACTGATAAAATCTCTGATGGTTATATAAGATATTTAGAGTTCAATTCCCACCTACACCAAAAACTGATTGGTATCTTGGTCTGATAATAAAAAGCTATCATCATGAGTGGACGCCATAGGTTGAAACTTTCTCAAAAGAGAGAGAGAGAGAGAGAGAGAGAGAGAGAGAGAGAGATATTGTTTTGACCCCTAAAATATAATATGAAACGATGAGTTGGTTATTAGTTTGATAGTTATTAGTTTCCAGGGGCACCTACGAGAATTTAGAAATACAATACTTTGATAGAAAAAGGTATACATAATGGCATGATTTTGAATATCAATTCATTAGTAAAAAACTCTCCCCCACTCTTGAATTGTTGAAACAAGAACTTTATGTGAGAGTAGAAGCCCCTAAAGGGGAATTGGGAATTTTTCTAATAAGGGATCATAGTGGTTTTCCTTGGAGATGGAAAATTTCAACCACCTGGTTTTATCAATTCACAAATTCTTCAGTTATACATATTGTTTTGACCCCTAAAATAGAATTTTGAATGTCTTGACCCTATTTTCTTTTAAGCTCATCTAAAATACACTTGAATATGATCATCTTAACTGGCATTTTTAAACACACACAAAAGTAAACCCCAACAACAAACCAATTTGGTCTAAAATTTGGGGGAAAAATTACAAGCTTTTTATGTAACCTAGAAATTTTTATGCAACCCACTACGTGGCAGTTAAAAAAAAAAAAAAAAAACCTTTTACATATATTATTTAAGCAAGTCACATGACTTATTAAAAATCATTAAAAATATCATGTGACTATAAATACACATTAATGGTTTTTTTACCGCCATGTAGTGGGTTGCAACAAAAATTCTTGCAACCCAAATTGCATAAAAACCTTGCAAAAAAAAAAAAAATAGTAAACAATAACAAAAGTAGAAATTTGTTGATCTTAAACCTTAGAAAAAGTCCATTTAGATCTTAAAATTGAAATAATTATAATCAATCAAATGGAAAATTAGTGGATGAATGATTGTTTGGCTATGTACATTAAAAGACATATAGCTCATAAGATTGACAATGAAGATATCATGAAATGATTTTAAAATATGAAATATTGTAGAAGACAATTGTAAAATTTCATATATTTGCATTTTTTTTTTTTTTTGTGATGTTGATATATTTAAGTTGTCTTTTGTTTTAGATTTTGTACAATTTACGTTTCTTTTTTACCCTTCTAGGAAAAAAAAATCTTGGAGCCACCATTGGTTTGAGTGCTGCTTAATCTTAATATATAATAAACATTATATAATAATATAATTGTTATACAAATTGCAATATAAACAAATAAAAACGTAATTTATTTTTCATACCTATGTTAATTTCTTTTGATGCCCCCGGCAATTTTTTATATTTTGAAATTTTTAGATAAATGAAACTACTATTTGTAATTGGAATTGATTCAAGTTACACTTAGTATACCTCTAAACTATATTACATCACTCAATTTTTTTTTATTTGATGCGAATTTTTATAAATCTACCATTGGATTAGATTTTATTCTTACACTCTACATTCTTGCAAAATTATAAGATGATCTAAAATCAATAACCATGTTATCAATCAAATGTTTAAATTTCATATTTTTATATTTAAAATTGTGCATAAAATATGGGTTTTTAGATCAAATAATAAATAACATCTGATTGGCACGAAACTTTATATGCGTACTAAGAATATAGTAAACATATAATCCAACGATTGAATTTTTGAAATATCAATCCAACAAAATATTATTAAATGGTGTAACATAGTTTAGAATTACACTATATATAACTTGAATCTTACCCTTTGTAATTAATTTTGTAAACAGTGTATATAATTTAATAAACCATAAATTTGTATTACTATGTAAATTAAAACAAAATAAAAAGGAATGATATACAAACTGAACAAAATAAATGTATATAATAAAATAAAATAAAAAAAATTGGGGTGGATGACTCCACCATTTTGGCACGTATGTATGCGATGTGAAACTAAACTCAGGACGAAAGAGAAAGATTTTGGAAATTGAAAGCAATTGAAGGACAACCAATCACGAGCATTGAAATCATTGTACGTAGGTGAGGCCGTGGTTTGCATGATTCTTACGGGTATCGTCTCCTTGTAGTACAGAAAATGAAGTACAAAGCATGTACTTCATCGGTTATGTGACTATGAAACATTAATTGGGTACCCCACTTGTTTTTATCCAAAATCAAGAAAAAAATGATGCCACCTTACATTCCTCACCTCATTTCATCTATAATAGAATTATTATAAAGTTTATTGTTTTTAGTTACACAATCATATGGTGATTTATAATGGTACATCTTATAATCCAAGCATCATATATAATGATAAACACAAGATTCAGTTTATGAATGAAAAGATAAAGAGACAAAATTGAAAATAAATTTGTAATATCTTGAAATTTTGTGGACTTTATATGATTGGATTGTTTGAGTGTGTGTTGTTCAAGCTTGTAGTCTCACATTGAGTGTTTACTAGGTAGACTTGGGTTTATAAGCAATTACAAGAAACTCCAATTATAATTTGACTAGTTCTTTTAGGTATAGCGCAAATATAATTGGAGCTTTCCAAACATATTTAGTAATCCCGTTATTTCTGACAAAGAAGTTATGAATTTAAGTGGACAAAATGGGCTTTTGCCCTTTTCGGGCAAATTAATTAGCCTTTTACCCTTCTTCCCAAACTAAATAGGGAAATACCCCTCTTTTGAAAATCGAGTTTTTCAAAATCGATTTAAACCCTATAGTAACGTTTTCAAGGACCTATAGTGACGTTTATAAAGACTTATAAATTGCCTATAACTCGATTTTATGGATATCAAGTTATAAAACGTCACTATAGGTTCTTAAAATGTCACTATAGATCCTTAAAAACGTCACTATAGGGCTCAAGAATTTTTTTTTTTTTTTAACTCGATTTTGAGAAACTAGATTTTCAAAAGAGGGGCATTTTCCTATTTAGTTTGGGAAGAAGGGCAAAAGGCTAATTAATTTGCCCAAAAAGGGCAGAAGCCCATTTTGTCCGAATTTAAGTAGGAGAGGTTGTGATACCTCAAAATTTTATAGATTTGATTTGGTTGGTTTCTTTGAGTGTGTATTCTGCAAGCACGTGTAAGTCCCACATTGGGTGTTTACTAGGTGAACATTAAGATATTAGGTTTATAGGTGATTACAAGAACCCACTATTGCAACTTGTGAGTTTTTGCAAAATTAATTCTATGAATATTAATCAATGTTAATAACAAAATATAACTAATGACTTATGTGGGGCCCGAAATCTGGGGTCCCAGCCCACTTTGTATTAAGAGCCCAAAACCCAGGCCGAGGAGCCCTACTGTCAAGGACGCACAATGAAAACTCTTTTGAAAGCCCAAGGATGTGGCCGAGGACGACTTTACGTCCAAACATCTCACAAAAACGCCTGAAGAAAAGGACAGACTTAGTACAAGAGCAGCACGAGGGAGAAGGCTGCCAATACCTTAATGTGGAGCCCAGCGCCTGACAAACCCATACTCATACCATGCTATCCAGCTTTTCCCCACCACTCTGATGTGAGGATTTACAAGACAAGTAACCACCCCGAACAAGGAGAAACGGACACGTAAGTGAAGAATGGGAAGGAAATACTAGTATAAAAGGGAAGCTCGTTGCAGAGAAAAAAGGAGGGGATCTCCCCAGGAACCAGAGAAAAGGGGGAGCACGAACTCAAAAAAGGAGGATGGCGAGGATGAGACGCTCCTCGGACTAATTCCGAGGAGGTAGATCTTCACATCACATCCGCGTAAGGCTAAGCCATACAGGCCGAACCCATCTTCATATGGGCTTCCACGAAAATCCCGACCAAACCGCCGCCCAATGATCAAGGTCCAGCCTTTCCAAGCTCACTCTCTACAAATCATATTGTGTGGGGCCCTTTACATACGAGCCCAAGGTCATTCCCGGGCCGTTAAAAATCGTGTCCCTACAACTTACAAATAGAACTAATTTAATATAAATAAATAATGAAAACAACAACTGATAAGCCTTTGACACTATGTTCTTAAGACAAATTAATCTCACTACTCGCACCTAGCAAACTGAACACTATGTTTTTCTCTCTTTAACAAACTCTAGAGTCTAGACAATGCTTGTTGTGTGTGTATGTGTACAGAGTTGCCACGTATTTTATTCAGAGAAAAAAAAGAAAACCATTTATAAATATAATTTCAGATTTTAAAGCATCAAGGTAAGTTTAACTCTAATTTCATATTCATGAGAAACATGTGGTTATGCAACAAGTGGAGTAGATCTTGTTTAAATTCCACTTCATATTTCATGAGATGCATGTGTTTTCCAATACTTTGTTCCTAGATACAATCTATAAAATATAAAATTACAATGTTTTTTATCAATGGCGTCTCTAGGATTTTTTTTCTAAGGGATCAATAGTGTTTTGGTGTAGAGAGAGTAAAACATAAAATGATTAATTTTTTTCCCTGTATGTACAACTTTCATATTATATAAAATAATCTATAATAGTATCCTAAATACAATTTTAACACATGGTCACTCTCTTGGAATTATAGCTAACACCAAATGACTTCTTAGACTTGGAAATCCATAGAGCACTTATCAAACTATTTGATTAGATAAATAATAATTAAAAAAAAAAATCTAAGTGGCCACTTAGATTTTTTTTTTTTTTTTTTAATATACCTTTAACAACTTGCCATGGCAAGTTGTTAAAGGTATGTAAGAAAGTGATGTCAATTGTGAGTCTCAATAAAAACCAATTACAACTTGCCACTTAACCTTTATTATAAAATTATTGTAAAAATATTGTAAAAGTAGCACTAAGATAATCATATTTTAGCTGGATCTAAACAAAATTTAGGGTTAAAGTGTTTAAATTTTTATTTTAGGGGTTATCAAAAAAATTAAAATAAAAATTTTATATATAATTTTTTTTTTGGGTAGCCAGCCCCTGCTTTTCATCCTAGTATTCTATGACAAGAAATTCAGTATTAATTGTTTCCTAGTTACAATATGGAAAAGTAAACAAAAAATGATAAGGAAATGGTTGACAAACTTGATATTCAAAGTCGCAGGCTAGGTTATATATGGAAGTGAGAATGTGTTAATCACCTATTCCACCCATTCCGTAGATTAGTCTTCTGGAGATTGATGGAAATCCTTTGTTGTGTACTTGATTCACTCAACATGTGAATATGCATGAAATGCTAGAATGCCAATCATGACATTTATAAATATTAAGATAAATCCTAATTGCTGTGCAAATAGTACCCATTACTCAATTCAATAACAATAAAAAGACAAAATTAAATAAGCACACACAATTATGTGGTTTCGCAAACTACCTACATCTACGGGTGGCAAAAATTTCATTATAAAAGATGCATAAAAGCACTTTCAAGAAACTCAAACCCCATAAATACACCCCTGCTCTCTCTCACACATAATTCACAAAACTAGAAAGCGACTGCCTCTCTTGTTTCTCCCACACATGTTGCTAAGGCTGCGTTTGGTTGAATGTAAAATATTTTCCGAGTGTAAAATATTTTCAGGTGAAAATATTTTCGAGAAAGGAAAATATTTTCAAGTGTTTGGCTGCATTATGAAAATTGTTCTAAAAAATGTTTTCATGTGTTTGGTTGCATTCTGAAAATGCTATTTTTCTACTAGTTTCTCACATTTTCTCAGTCATTTTCTCAGCTTCCAAACAAATTTTACAATAGAAAATTTCAATAGATAAACTTAAAAAAACAAAAATCAAAACAAAATCATTCGTTAAACTCAAACAATTCGGTCAAACTGAGAGAGGGAGGAAGAGAAAGTGATCAAAAATTGAGGGAAAGGGATAGGTAGATCGAGAAAGAGAGAGATCGGTCATGGGTGGATCATGGGCAACGATCTTGGCGGCGTGATCTCGGAGGTGAGGTTGAGTGAGAGAAGAGAAGAAAAGGGAGATGGGTTTGAAGGGATGTGGTTCGGGTATTGTAGATAGGAATGGCAACGGGTCGGGTTCGGGCTAGGTTTTTCCATACCCAGACCCGACCCGCGGGCCAAGACCCACGGCCCGGACCCGGCCCGTTTACTAAACGGATTTTTTTTTTTTCCGGGGCCCGGACCCGCCCTGCCGGGCCCTACGAGCTCCACGGGCCCCGTTGGGCCGTGGTACTTCAGGGCCCATTCTGTGGCCCAATCAAAAAAAAAAAAAAATGTTTGCCTAATATTGATTTTCTCAGCCACCAAACAGAAAGGGAAAAAGAATACTCAAGAAAACCCATTATTTTCTCAGCAACCAACAGATCGGAAACCCTTTTTTTTTTTCATTACAATATTTTCCCACATCAAAAGCAAAAACAAGAATTAACATACAAACCCTAGGTCTGAACAATAAGACCCCATAAAATCAAATCAAACGAGCCGATCTATTCAACCAAAATAGCACTAAAACTAGAAATTACAAATTTGATTCTTTGAACAAAAAGAACGATTTTCACTAAAAGAACAAAAAGAACAAAAGCTTGAGTTCACGAGGTGAGGGAGATGAGAGAGTTGCAGCCTTGTGAGGTGGAGGAGGAGGGCCTAGCGAGGTGAGGGAGGAGCAGCGGCGTCTGCAGGCTGCGGCAAGGTGAAGGAGGCAAGGAGGAAAGACTAGCGAGGTGGAGAATGGAGTGACGCCGGTGAGGTGAGGTATGCAAGGAGCAGCGACGTCGACGAAGTGAGAAGCGGTGCCGTCAATGTGAGCATGGGAGGCAAAGCAGCGACACCAGCAATGTGAGCATGGGAGGCGAAGCAGCGGCACCAGCGATCTTGCTCAAGTGAGAGTGAGAGTGAGAGTGAGAGTGAGGGTGAGGGAGAGAATGGGAGGCGGCTTGGGAGAGAATGAGAGGGTGAGAGAATGGGTCTAAGGGATTTAGGGGAAAAGTGAGCATTTATAGTCAGGGTTTTATTTTTTATTTTTTAATATTATATATACGGGTCGGGTTCGGGCCGGGTATGCCTAATACCCGAACCCGACTCGAACCGCTTCGGGTTATTGTGTAACTTTCGGTCAATATATCAGAGCAAAAAAAAAAAAAAAAAAAAAGAGAGAGAGAGAGTTCAGTCAATATTGTGGCTGACTTGGGCTTGGCAATTCAAGTCACACGGGCCCATGTCGACAAATCTCCTCCTTGGCGTAAGCTACAAGCCATTGACTACTCTTTCTTGTTTCATCACCAATTATTGGAGGAAAAAGATATTCTAATATCTCCAAATATTTGCCACAAAATACCAAATAAAAATCACCACAAATACAAAAACTTTATCTACTTAAAAAGTAATGCTAAGACACACCCTATTTGTGCGGCAACTTTTAATTAGATTTTAGCACTTTTACATGTATCAATCACATATACTTGAAGATGCTAAAATTCATTCAATAATTGACACATAAATAAAGTATAAATTTAGGTATGGGAAAAGATGTCCCAAACATTACTCCTATTCAAATGATCTACTCGGAAAAAGAAAAGGAGCAAACAATATAAATTTTAAAATTAAAAGCAAATACCCATATGAGAAAAAGGAAGAAACAATAAAATCACTTATAAAAATAATAAAATAAAATAAAAACAGAGAGAGAGAGAGAGAGAGAGAGAGAGAGAGAACTGAGTTTTTGAAAATTTCAAGATCAGAGCCCAACTTTGCAAAATGGCTTATCACGCTCAACGAACCAAGAATGGTTGTCCAATAACATAACACTTGTCAGACCAAATTGAGATAGCCGCCCTCTGGATTGACCCTCTAGAAGGGAAGCAAATGAGCGGATAAGAAATGCACATTACCTATGACATGTCCATATATTGAGGATGTTATTATCCACATATTTAGAAGGGCAAAGTTGGGCTCCAACCACTAATAAGAAAATGACATTAATTTTTGTCATATACAATATACATAACTCACTTAACACATTCAACCAAATAAATTGTGTACATGTTTATCAAAATAAATAAATAAATAAATAAATCGTGTACATTACACATGATGCATGTCATCTTCCTATTAGTGATTGGAGTCAATTTTTTTCTATTTAGAATATTGTGCACAATAAGGCTAGCCTTTTTACTAATTTGTATATAAAATTTCAATTTATCTTTGACGTGTCAATAATATATGAATATAAATATTGACATTCAAAGA
This sequence comes from Quercus lobata, assembly GCF_001633185.2. Lineage (NCBI taxonomy): Eukaryota > Viridiplantae > Streptophyta > Magnoliopsida > Fagales > Fagaceae > Quercus > Quercus lobata. The sequence goes on along the minus strand of NC_044905.1, from coordinate 34,961,835 downwards.
ATATTGTCCACGATTAGGAATCAGGATTAATAGGTTCAAATATTATATTACGATATCGGTTCTAATTAGCTCAATTGGTAAAGTTTTTTATTGTCGAATAAGAAATTTGTGATTCAAACCCCTACATAAAAAATCAATTGGTATTTATGAGAGACTACGCCTCCGGCCCAACCTTTTGAAATTAAAAGGCTTATCATTATCCACATGAAGTGGTGGAGTTGTGTTAATGCCTCTCAAGGGTAGAGGTTCCATTGATGTTATAGCCTCCGGCCCAACCTTTCGTCTGTTTCCATTTCAGTTTTTAATTTGATTCCTTCCTAATTTCAAGTCTATTTTCTAGATTTCTTAATCTACAAGCTTAGTAAATTCATTTCAAACGTGTCCAATTAATTAATAAATTTTTACCAATTTTGCAAGTAATCAATAAATGTTTTGTCTTCGGATTAAATTGGGTACATGTAATACCATAAACCCTATCCTCAGCCAATAGTGTTATGACACATTATTTAATTTAAATTAAACTAAAATTAGACCAATTAGAATTAAGAGTTTATAATCATGTGTGATTGGAACTTAATTTATGCAAGTGCACATTACCGTTAAAACTTGTCTTCTTGATATCTTTTAATTCAGTTGTCCAATTAAGACCCTTGAACTATTATTTTGATCTTTATAACTTCAAGATTTATTTTCATGAAATGAATTTGGAGATCAAATGGCAAAAATTACAATTCTGCCCTTATGACATGATATGGTGATGATATACAATGCAATACAAGTTAAATGCAATGAAATATCATATATTATATAATAATAAAAAATGCATACAACATTTTCATAACATTTTTTCAATAAATTCTAAGTGGAAGGTTGTTGTTGTTGGGAGAAAAAAGTAATTTTAGTGGTAGGTTCAAATTTGAATCAATAACAACTAACCACTTATGATTTATTGTGAAAATATTATGGACGTCGCACTTCTGTGCATGTTATCATTACACAAAGTGAATGCCCTTCTAAAAAAAAAAAGTGAATGCCCTTTTTTATTTTTTCATTATTAAAATTTTTCAATTTTTTTTTCTTCATTAGATCATTCCAAGGATTTCAAATTAATTAAAATATTTTCTCTTTACTCCCAAAGTTTCAAAAAGTATAAAACAATTACACTCAATAAAATTCTACTACAATAAGAGTTTTTAAATTTTAAAATAGGTTTTTCTGTTTCTTTTATATTATTTAATGATTTATGTTCTTTCATTTTTACTATTTATTAAATTATTAAATTATATTTATATTATTACAAATATTTATTTAACTTATATATGTAATTCTTAATTTAACCATGCCTTACATGAAATTCTTTTTTCATTTTCAAATTTCAAAAAGTTTGTTTTCTATTCCTAGTTATAAAAAGTATTATATTTTTGTCCTTAAACTTAAAAAGAGTTTTTTTCATCCCAATAACTAAAGAAACATATGCCTTTTTTTTTTATTAGAAAAGAAATATATACCTATTGTGGGTACCTAAGGCATGCTTTGCAACGTCCTCGGCATGCTTTGCAACACTACTCATTCGCTTCAAAGGTTATAAGGTAGAAAGTAGGGGGATTTCTATTCGATGTGGGACGATTAGGACTTTGCATGCATGCCGAGGTCAGCCAAGGACATTGCCAAGCATGCCGAGAACGTTGCAAAGCATGCCGAGGATGTTGCAAAGCATGCCGAGGATGTTGCCAAGCATGCCTTAGGTACCCACACCTATTTTCCTATTAAAAGACTTTTTTTTCATCTTTAAATTTTTAATTTTAATTTTTTAAAATTTTATTTTGGAGTTTGGATCCTAAATTATTGAAAAAATAATAAATAAAACTCTTTAAAAAGTCAATATATTTATGTTAAAAAAAAAAAAAAAAATTCAAACGACATCAATATATTTTTTTATGTTTGAAGAAACAAACAGACCGGATTTGTGTGTAGACACCAGATAGGAAAAATGATGGCGGAGGATCTGGGTGTGGAAGCGAAGGAGTCGGCGGTGCGCGAGGTCGCGAAGCTATTGCCGCTGCCGGAGCTTCTTCAGTCCATCGCATCCATCAAAGCCGATTACATTACTCGCCAGCAGGTCCCATTTCCATTCCTCTATCTATCTATCTATCTATCTATCTAGCTATCGCGTTACAATTTGGTTAATTCTACGGTTTCCTAGTTTATTGTTTGTTCATAAATTGAAGGCGTTGAAATCTGATTTTGCAACTTAATTGATGAAATTCAATCACTGTAGTCAGAGAGAAATTAGTTATGATGGAAGAGATAAGATGTGTTTGATTGATATGTGATGTTCTTGCATTGGTTTGCAAATTCTCTCATTGGAGAATATTTGTTGGGTCTTCATTGGGAATATTTGTCTGTTGATGGTATATCTTTTATCAAATGATAGGCCTAGGAAGCACAGACATGGTTATGGGTATGGGTATGGGTATGGGTACGACACGAGCAAATTCTGAAAAATTATAACATGACACGGCTGGTATGACATTGGTATGACACTCCAAATGAAGTGTCTGTCCTTCATAGCGATAGCAGGTGAACGAAGAAATAGGTTGATTTCACAAATATATTTGCCTGCTTTGGGTGGGAATGGGATGCCTATATGATGTCTATTGAAATCAAGAGCGTAGCACTACGTTAAATGCTTCTTTAATCCGACTTATTCTGAAGATAGTTGTTGCCTTAGATATTAAGGATTTTAGGCCTACTAGTTTGGTGGGTAGTGTTGCTAGTGTGCTCTGACTCAAATGACACTTCCTCTTCCCACAAGTATAGGTGGAAAGTAAGGTTGCAGGTTCAAAACTTGTCAATTAACAAAAATTTGGCTAGTAGTGTTTACAAATTTCTTGCTGAAGTACCTGCTAGTAAATTGCAAAAGCTACTTGGAGATGTAGTCAAATTATGGATTTGGTGTTAGTGGGTAATAGGTGTTTGAATAGTAGATTGAAGTTGTGTTTGGAGATTTGTGTGGGGTGGATCTTAAAGAGCTGATTAAGTCAATTGTGTGGTGTCTTAAGTTTTGGAGACCATTAGAGATTACAGATTTACTTTGTATTTCAACATGTATAGTTTCTATTTGGATTGATGGTGATCCTAGCAACTTTTACAGTTTTTTTAGTCTTGCAGAGTTTTAAGGCAAACACACCCACTTTCACAACTTAATTTTTTTTTATGTTTGAGGCACTTAGTTTGTGGTTTTTCCTTGGAAAATATTATCAGAACATTTTCCGGTAAATGTTTTTTGGGACACTTTTTCCCAGAAAATATTGGTCAATAATACTTCTCTTCAAATTTCTCTATATCTGGAATTGGTGAGGTTGTTTCCTTAATGACTAGTTCAAGAAAGGAAATTCATTTCTTTAATAGCAAATGAATTTTTTGATTGGTTGGTGAGAAATGGAAGAAGTGAATAGCATTTTGTATGTCAACTGTGAGATTTTGAGCAATGCTTTGTTACTTTTTTGCAAGTAATATTCCCATGCATGTAGTTAATAACTTAATAGGATGGAGAAGGTTCAAATAAAGGAGTTCAATTTTCATTAGGTTGATTTCACCTATAAAATTTGGTGTTCTGGGAGTGAGGAACTTGATAACCTTTAATCAAGCTTTTCTTATTAGGTGTTTATGGAGGTTTGTTGAGGAAAGGTAAAGCTTTCAAAGATGTCTAATTGGTATAAGATATGGGTAAGCATGGGGTGGTTGGACCACATGCTTGGTGGTAAGGCCTTATGGGTGTAGCCTATGGAAGGTTATAAGGGCTGGATGGGAGAAATCTGCTATCAAGGGTAGAAAATAGGTCAAACCATACATGAGGAGGTTGCCTCAAACCATACAAAGCCTTTCAAAGTTGACAAACAAGGTGTTCATTACTAGTAACAACATATCCAGGGGATAGGGTGATTGAAAAGCAAAAAGATATTGAGTTGAAAGAAACTGTATTTGTTGAAAGATTAAAGGGTGACTTTTGATCAAGGGCAGTTTATTGAGTTGGCCCACACATTTCTCACCTCTTTTCTATACCTATCCTATTGAAAATAGAATCGAGAAATTACAAAGATATTTTCTTGAGCTTACCTAGGATATGAATTCAAATATCATTTGGTGAACTGGTAAAGGTGTCTTCCCATTTTACAAAATGGATTTCGGGTATCGGAAACCGTCATGTTTTCAATCAAGCATTATTGTTATTGGATAAAAGGTTGTGGGGGATATTTGAATGAATGATATCATCTATGAAGGCAGGTAGGATGGACAGTGATTAATATTGCTGGTGTAGGAGGTGCCTATGGAGTGGGTTTATGGAAAAACATTGGGATCGAATTTTATTTGTTTATTTAAAAAAAGCTGATTAGAGCACGTTTTTGGGATACCCTAAATTGTGTGGATTTAATTGGAATGAATTGTTTGAGTGTGTTGTGTGGGTGTATGATGAGTCCCACATCGGGCATAGAATGGGTAACAACTACAAGGAGCCCAAATTTTAACTTGATTAGTCCTTTTGGGGTATAAGCGTAGATGTGGTTAGCACTTTCCTCATGTCATTATAAATTGTATTAGAGCAAATGGTAATGCCATGTGGCTCAAAAGCACTATAGCACAACGTGAGCACTGATGAGGACGTTAGAAATTTAAGTGGGAGAGATTGTGATACCCCATTTTGTGTATATTTTTAATCGAATTGGATTGTATGAGTGTGTGTTGTGCGGGCATGTGCTGAGTCCTACATTGGGTGTTTACTAGGTGGATCTTGGATTTATAAGTGATTACAAGAAGCTCAATTGCAACTTGACTATTTCTTTTGGGGTGTAACCGCAAATTTGGCTAGCGCTTTTCTTAGTTTGTTATAGTTTGGACATAGTTTTTGTTGGAAGTTTATTTGCTTATTTGTGAAATTTGGTCAAGATACAGTTGTACTTGGAAAAGAGATGTTTTAAAAAGTTGGTTAAAGTATAATCGTAGTTAGAAAAGGTATTATATTGGCTTTTATTTCAATGACTTTCTTTATTAACCTTTAGATTGTCAACTCTGAATGTTGCTATTGTTTTTATTGACAGGCAAATGATGCACAGCTTAGTACAATGGTTGCAGAGCAGGTTTATACACAAATTCCATTCCTTTTCATGGGGAAAGTTGCTGTCATAATTATTTTCAACCATGTCTTTTCTCTTATGTTCTATACAGAGACATTTACAGAGTTGAGGAAGCTTAACAAGTCTCATATTTCAATGCACTTACATGATACTTCTTTGACTCTGCAGGTTGAACAGGCACAAGCTGGGCTGGAATCTCTTTCCTCATCTGAGAAGACAATAGACCATCTCCGTGAAAACTTTGTTTCTATTGAAAAGTACGTTGTTGATGAGATATATTGAGGGGGTGTTCTAACATTATAAGGGGTTTAATTTGGCATCCTATTTGTAAACTTCCATTGCAATATTTACGTATCTGACTTTGTGGTTAATATTATTGCCTTGTGCATCAGGCTTTGTCAAGAATGCCAAAACTTAATTGAAAACCATGATCAAATAAAGCTCCTTAGCAATGCAAGGAACAACTTAAATACAACCTTGAAGGTGGGTATGTTCGGCTGAGTTGAATAAGCTTTTTTTCCTGACTATTATGTCTGTGTGTGTGTGTGTTAGTTTATCTATACAATTTGTACACTCTGGAAAAGGAGTTATATTGTTCCATTTTCAAAATTTCCCCTCTATCTTGGGGCTCAAGAAAAACCCTAGTGGTTCCAGTAACTCCTGTGGTGTTTCAGCACTTGTGTTCAAACCCCACCAGTCCCATGCAACTAATCAGCAATCAAGTGGAATTGGAATAGCCAGTGGACCAAGAGGCCATTGACTATTCATGTTTTTGATTTTTTGTGAAGCATGCCTATTTATGTTTTAAATCTAGAGGCATGAAGCTTTAGAATCTAATGGTTTGTTTTTTTCTACTTTGCGGTGTGGTTGCTGCTAGCTGACGTCTTGATCTTTTGATAGGATGTTGAGGGCATGATGTCCATTTCTGTTGAAGCAGCCGAAGCACGGGATTCTTTGAGCGATGATAAGGAACTTGTTAACACTTATGAGGTAATAGTTATCTTTCTTATGTACTTATCATTGCTTGGAACTAAATTCAAATACTATAGTGTATGAGTACACTTTCTTTCTTATTATATTTATCTTATGTACACTTTCTTTGGATTTCGTCCTTAAATTTGTCTTAGAGGTTAACAGCTCTTGATGGGAAGCGGAGGTTTGCATTAGCAGCTGCAGCATCTCACAAGGAAGAGGTTGGCAGACTAAGGTCTGTATTGTCTTGTAAAGTTCTTTGTCACATTCTTGACTGGTGCTAGTAGGGGCCAGGGGATCCCTTTTTGTCATTCCTATCAACAGAGGCTCTATGCATCCCTCCCACCCTTCCGTCAACTTCTATTTATTTGTCATATTCACCCAACTACAATGATACTTTCCTACAAGCTCACAATCTGTTTAAAGCTTGGGGTGATTCTAATAAGTGAACGGTAACAGAAAATCAAAAGTTTCAAAACTAGGTGATTTATTTTCATTTGTATTTCCTTCACATGTTAATATTGATAAATACAATTATAGGAGATTATATATGTCAAGCCAAAGTTAGTTTAATTTGTAGAAGAATAAGAAAGAAACAGCTCCAACAATTATCATTCGACATTAGTAGACAAAAGGGAAAAACTTAGATACAATACCTTGGGTATTGTTCTTTAGGTACCCCTCTTAAATTTTAGACATTTGTCTATTTTAAACATCCCCTCTCTTTTACTTTTATTTTGCTCCCTAGCACATAAAAATCCAATGACTTTAGATTTATTCAGACTTCTCACACTCATCTGAAGAAGAAATCGCTTCAGTAAAATCCACCCATGGTTTGTTTTTGAAATTATGAAACGCTTTGACTTCAATTTTTATCCAAAATATATTTCTTGGTTGGAGAGATGAGCTTTGCTGTACAAAAACTTCATGGTTCCTTGAACTCTGTTTCTAATTCTCTCATTGGACTGACAATTTCAACTCTAGAAGCTCCCATTGACGGCACTAGAGAAACTATCACAAAAATTGCCTTACCACCTCTAATGGATGTCTTTCACTGGCCAATTTATTATATTTGCGGAGTAAGATCCTTACTTTGGATAATCTTATGCTCTGAGGCCAAACTTTGGTAAATCGTTGTTGTATGTGTTTCTGTAATGAGGAATCTGTGGATCACCTGCTGATTTCTTGTCCCGTTGCTCATTATCTGTGGATGTATATGCTTCGGCTGTTTGGGATTGATTGGGTCATTCCAGGTTCTGTTATAGACTTACTTTTTTGTTGGTATTAGTGGCTTGGGAAACATAATACTGATATTTGGAATTTGGTTCCGGGTTGTTTAATGTGGAATATTTGGGTTGAACGGAATCGGCGTTCTTTTGAGGATAGGGCGATATCATTGGATCAGTTGCTAGATTTATGCAAATGGACCCTCTTCGATTGGTCTCGGTGTTGGGGCCTTTCGGATTGTTCTACTTCCACGGATTTTCTTTTGTCTCTTAGTCTAACTTAATGCCTGTTTGCTGCTCTTTTCCCTCCTTTCTATTTGTTCACTATCGTGAATCTTGTATTGTTTTCTTGCTTTTTCTCTTTTAATAAAATTTTTCTTACCTATCAAAAAAAAAAAAAAAAGAATTGAAGGAATGACCAATGCAGTTAACAAGTTGGAAGGCCTGGCAGATTTCAAGCTTGCAATGGACCAAATCTGAAGGATTACAAAAGGATTGTTGACTATTGAAGCCAAATTTCTTATTCAGTTTGAGATGTGGAGAGATCTGAAGCCATTGGGTTTTCACATAGAGAGAGAGAACTGATGTGAACCAGAGAGAAAGAAAATGGAAAAAGATTATGTTTTAAACAACGTTTGGTGAGATGTTTAAAATTGACAGATGTCTAAAACTTAAAAGGGGTACCTAAGGAACATGATCCAAGTTACTGTATATAACTTTTGTCCTAGACAAAAAGTTACTTATACTTATTGGGTACTATTTAGCAGAACAGGGGAAAAAAATGTTAAGTTAATTGTAAGCTGTCAGTACTTGCCAGTTTTCCAGCAATTCTTTGATATTTTTCAATTTTAATACTATAGCCTATTTATGAGGATTGGGAAAATTCTTGTTGTGGCAATTACTATGACTCTACATCCGAATTAATTTTTTTTTAATGATTGTATCAATGAGCTTGACGTTAAAGATGCAATTGAGTGGCTAGTTTAATCTAGAGTTGCTGATGATTGGTGGTTTTTAATTCTTGGTTCAAAGCAGCATTGGTGCTTTTATTTTTATAAATTAAAGTTCAAGTTATCTGTCTTCGATGTAGTCAGCATTTAATTACTTTGAAAATGTGAATGATTTTTTTTTGGCTGCAAGAACAACCTTAGTGTAGAAAGTAGAAATTGGCTTTGATGATGATGCCTTTAATATTAACCTTTAACTTCAATAATTTTATTTCCATGATTTTTTTTGGTTAATGCTACTCTGAGGCTTAGTGACTTCTCTCTCTCTTTCTTATTTGGAACATGAACCAGAGAATATTTTGAAGATGTAGATCAGACTTGGGAGACATTTGAGAAGATATTATGGGGTCATATTTCCAACTTCTATAAACTTTCTAAGGAAAGGTACATTTTTTTTTTCTAATCTGGAAAAACCTGGAATTTGTGATAGTACCTTTTGCCATATGAAATTCCTTTTATTTCTTGCACCAAACTTTAATGAGGTTCTTTCTGATATTGATTTTGTACTTATTCAACCTTTATAAATTATGTAATACTTGGGATTTGATATAATACTTTGTGTTTGGTGGTTTGAACTGGCCTGAGATTTGGCTTTGATCCACGTTTTTGGAAATGCTTATTGGTATTTACTTGCCTTCTAGTTTATCTTACTTGCAAATGCCACAAAGTAAAAATGTGCTGAGAAATTAGTATGATAAGCATGTTAGCAATTATCTCTGGCTTGCTAAGAGTCATCTCTATCTTTCTCTTCCATCATTGCCCCACCCAAGGAAGAAAAAAGTAAAATTGAGATGCATGCGGGGCCAGAGGTGGTAAACATATATATTATTTTAAATTTCTCTGCTTGAAGGTGGCGTACATTTGATATACAGGCAACTAATTTTTTAGGGAGACCATTGAGAATGGCACACTGCATTGATGACCAAAATTAGGCCCAACGTAGTGAGAGATCTGTTTGATCTCGCAATTTTGTGCAGCAAGTAGCCGAATACTAAAGCTTTTGTTGCTTAAGCTTTAAAAATGTGAAAGTCGATGGCTGTGATACAGTTTTGGGTTGATATTTGGCGTGGAGACTGATTGGCTTTTATTTTTATTTTATTTTTCCTGGTTTAGGCTGTTGATCATTTTTGTGATTTCATGTTTATTTGGGCTAGATTTTCTAAGCAGAAGAATATGCTTAGCTTAGATGAATTACTAGCATTTCGTATACTTCATGTACAACTGCTGCAGTCCCTCATGCCCATTGTAATGATTGTATTAACTAACTCATATAGGCAACCATTTAATCATAATTAATCTAAAAATATATATTATTTTTAACGAAATTATTAATTGCTTCCTCTGTCCCATATTGAGGATCTTGCTTTCCATTTTGGGATGCACTAAAAGTAGTGTTTGCTTCCATTAATAAAAACAAACAGTAACACCAAAGCCTTAGTCCTGAATTTTGGGGGTCAGCTATGGATTCTCAACAAATTAGTTAGGGTTGGCTACATCTATCTTTTTCACCATTCTATTCCATCTAAAGTCATACTCTTTGTTACTTCCTTAATTAACATGTCATTTTTTATTAATTCTATTAATGTGATTTTTGGTCGTCTTCTACATTTTTAAAAAAAAAAATTCCCACAACTTGGATTAACTCACTCTTTGTTATCAGTGCATTAGGTGCTCTCCTCTGAACATGACCAAACCATCCTAAACAACTCTCCCTCATCTTTTCATCAATAGGGGCTATCCGTATCTTTAAGTGAATTTCCTCATTTCGAATTCTATCGTTCTGTGTATATCCATTTATCCATTTTAACATTCTCATTTCAACTATACTCATTTTATCAATATGTTGCATCTTAACAACCCAACATTCAGCTCTATAGAGCATAGCTGGTCATATAACAGTCTTATAAAATTTTCCCTTTAACTTAAAAGGTATTCTATGATTGCACAATATTCGTGATGCACTTTTCCACTTCATCCACCCTACTCTTATCCTATGATTCACATCACATCCTCTTCAATTTCTCCATCTTTATGAATTATTGATCCAAGATATTGAAAGTTGTCACTCTTTGGTATCACTTGACCATCAAGTCTTTTTGCCTCTTCGTTTTTGTTTCTATTTTTACTAAATTTACATTCCGTGTACCCTGTTTTAGTCCTACTTAATTGAAAGCCTTTATATTTTAGAGCTTCTCACTAAATTTGTAACTTGGTATTAACTCCACTTCTAGTTTCATCCACTAAAACTATATCATTTACAAAAAGCATACACCAAAGGACTTCTTATTGTGTTGATTTAGTGAGCTCATCCATCACTAGTGCAAAGAGACATGGACTTAGTGTTGATCCTTGATGCAAACCTAGAGTGATAGGAACTCACTTGTGATTCCTCCACTTGTTCTCACACTAGTTATAGCTCCGTCATACATATCCTTAATCAACTTAATATATTTCAGAGGGACTCATTTCTTTTCCAAAATCCACCCCATAACCCCTTTAGGGACCCTATCATATGCTTTCTCTAGTTCAATCAAAACCATATTAAGGTCTTTACATGCCTCTCTAAAAGGAATGTTCACTTCCAAAAATAAAAAGCATTTTTAACTTAAGACTCCCATATTTTCCCTTATTAAAAACAAAATTCATTTCACCTTCAGGCCTTTTGGTAAGGTTATTATCCTCTTTCTTGGTTATTAGACATTGTTTCATTTCAAACTATGACATTTAAATTGGAATAGAGGATTAAGGTTGTTAATGGTCTCTTTCTTGGTCATTAGACTTTGTGTCATTTCAAACGAAGACATTTATTTTGGGATAGAGTAAGCTTGTTAATGTTCTTTTGATCAAATGGCATTTCCTTCATAAAGAAGGGTTGGATGGTTATGTCACATGTTTAATCTCCTATAGATACGTGAATTGTAACTGCTTTAGCATCTTTGTTAGGCATGCTGCACCAGTATGACCAAAATCTATTCTCTGAGTAGTGGTCCAACCAAAAAAGGCCCTGCCTTCTAATAATTGCCTTCTTCCCCCCCCACCCCATGCCATGCGTCTTCGGAGTTGAAGGGTATCATTTTGTTATGGATTTATTTTCCTCTCTTTTTGGTACACATGCTTCAAAATCATTATTGCTTAAGTTACATATGGAATTTGCTTTGTGATTCTTTTGATGATCATTTAATTGTTTTATGTTTGATCTTTTTTGCAGCCCACAAACTTTGGTTCGTGCTTTAAGGTATGTCCGCGATGAACATCCTTAGTCTTTATCTTCTTATATATAATCTTGTATATTATTTTTGGATTTTGTTTTGACTTGCTTTCTTTCTTTCCTCTCATTCTTCCTAAACTAGTTTTGTGGGGTTAATTTGGTAATACTAATTTTTTTTTTAATTAAAAAAATGATGTGCCTTTTGTTTTTAAGAATCATAGATGATTTTATTAAAAAATAGAAAAATAATATAAAATTATATACCAGTTGAAAATTAGGTATCAATCCCCTTTGGAGAATGACATGTGCATTTTTTTTTTATAGGTAATAGAAAATAATTTAAAGTTTTGCAGTGTTTGGGATCCAGTGGGTAATGCCGAGGTCAGTTAGTTCTTTTTTCTTTATCTAGAGAAATTGGTTTGGAAAGCGTCTTTCAACCATTTGGAATATGGTCCCGGCATATTTAATGTGGTTAGTTTGGCAGGAATGCAATACCCGCATTTTTGAAGAAAAGGAGAGAACATTAGATCACCTAAAATCCCTCCTCTTTGGTACTTTGTTTCATTGAGCTTGTATTTGGGGGTGTACGAATTATATTTCTTTATATGAATTCTTAGTCTCTATTTCCTTTAGTTCTTGATTAGATTGTATTTGTTTCTTGTTCAGAGTGTTCATCATTGTGAACATGATGTTCAATTTTTTTCAATAAATGTCTTATTACCTATCAATTTTTTTTAAAAAAATTCCATATCAATCCCCTTGAGAGGCCCTGTATATTCCATACCCCCCCCCCCCCCCCCAAAAAAAAAAAACCCCTAAACCCAGAAACACCAGAAAAATGCTCTGGACTCCTTCAACATGCATAAAACCCTTCATTACTTCTAGATGTCCCTCTTCTTCCTCCCCAACCCCTCATCATTTCTGATTTCCCTTTTCTTCCTTCCCTTTTGCTCCTCACATCATAATTAAACTATTATACCTCTATCTGAAAAACCAATTAAACTATTATGCCCCTATCTGAAACCCCAATTTAGGAAACTGGCTTATGTTAGTAGAGTGGGTCTCACTTAGATTTTGGGATGATTTGGTCCAGAGTGGGGACTTTGCAACCCTAGAGTTATCATTTGGGATTTTGACTTTTTGACCCAGGTTTTTTATTTTATTTTTTAAAGGACATAGTTTGGCTTCAATCACCAATGCAAAGATGGCATTAGTCCTTGTCATGTGCAATGCACATGACTCACTTAACCCAACCAACCAAGTGAGTCTTGTGCATTGCATATAATGGTACACGTCATATTTCTATTGGTGGTTGGAGTCCAAGGCTCTAAACATGTTTGGAGTCAAACTTTTTCCTTTGTTAAATGCACCCTCTTGTGAGTCATTGCCTCATGGGCTTTCAACGTAATAGACTCACCCTGCATATCTTTTTCTTTTGATGGGTATCAGGCCATCCATATGATGCCATGCGAAAATGGGATACGAGATGTTTCGAGGGTTGTGAACGGTCCATCCTTGAAATTAATTCTCTCTCTCTTTTTTTTTTTTTTTTGGGGATTGTAGTGTAGCCTTTGCAACTCTTCCCTGTTCTAACCTTTTAGATTTGCTTGGGAATTGTAATTTGAAAACTTGATCGTTTTGCTCCCCAAGTACACCTCGGTAAACAGGGGCTTCCTCTCTTTTTTATCAATAAAATTTTGTTACTTATCAAAAAAAAGATGCCACACGAAAACAGGAATGGGAGATGCCCAGAAAGTTGCACAAGTACCGGTCAACCACCATTGACATGCAATTTCCATGTAAGAGTGTAGGGTGTACAAAGGTTCCTAAGAAAAAAGTTGTTTTCTTAGAGAAAATGGCTTTGGGGAAGATTTTGATGGGGCATAATGTAATTAAAAGAGGTATCACTATTGTTATTGCAACAGTGGACCATATGCTAATTTATTGCACAGTTTCTTATGAGTTGTTCGCTTTATTTTTGCTGTTCGGGGTATGGTGGTAACGCCTAAGAGTCATAGATGTATTCATTTGTTGGCCATCTTTATTTTTGCCTGAGTTCTGTTGCAGATTTTATCGATTCCCTCTTTTCTTGTATGTAACAATTGGAGGGTGTAAGTGAACATCATTTAATGCGTTGTCTTTTTTATATAAAAGGAACAAATTTTCAAAACAACCCTCATTAATTTAATACTAGTGAAGGAAGTATATTGACTTTTTAAATAAAGTAAAGGGTAAGTTAGGAAATTTATCTATTGATTTTTCAAAGAGGACTACATTTTGGGATGTCCAAAAGTGGAATAAAGAAATTAGAATTTGGGATGGAAGGAGTTTTTATTTAGGTCATTTTGGTTCATTTCACTCTTGTGCTAGTCTTGTAGTGTATAATCATCTTCCTCTTCTGTTTCTATCCCTTCTAGGGTTGTTGAAATGCAAGAAATCCTTGATCAACAACTTGCTGAGGAAGCCGCTGAGGCCGAGGGAGTTGGGGCACTGGCATCAATTGCAAATCCTCGTAGAACTGCCAAGTAAATATTTTGAATTAATTTTCTATTTCGGTTACTTTTTTTCACCTTGAAGTTTGATTGTGATTTCAAGTCACGGTTCCTTATATTCATATTGTGTATAGTCTGTCACAGAAGCTTTCTTAAACTTTATATCACAACCTTATTTTTTAAGGTGCACATATACTTTTGTTACTTTTTTCTTATTTCCTGCAGGAAGTCAACCAATGTAAAAGTTGCTTCAAAAAATATAACACCACAGCAGAAATTGAAGGTTCAGGAAAAAGGCTATAAGGATAAATGTTATGAGCAAATAAGGAAGACTGTTGAAGGACGATTTAACAAACTTCTGACAGAGGTATTCTTTTAATGGTTGCTCTGTTATATAAAAATTGAAATGTTAAGTATCTCTTATTCTGACAGTAATATGTGCATTAGCTTGTTATTGAGGACCTTAAAGCAGCGTTGGAGGAAGCTCGAACAGTAAGTACAACTTAACTTTACAATATTTATATTTTTTGTGCTCTACTTCTAGGTGGAGACTGAAGAAAAGAATTTTTCTGTATTTTTTTTTTCTTTATCAAACCAAAGTACTAGTGTATGTACTATTGAGTGGACACACATTCCTGTGTGTGTGTGTGTTTGTTTAGATATATATGCGTGCGCGTGTGCACGTGTGTGTGTGTTTGTGCATGTAAATTATTATGTCAGAGAGTTTTAAGTTAGTTATAAGATAAGTTGTCTTACAAAGATATCATAATCTCTTATTGATAAGAACATAAAATTTTTCATCCCTAAAAATAAATAATCATGTCCCTTGATTTAGACTAATCCTAGTTGTATGTAATAAAAATAATTCAGAAGCAAATATCCTTAAATAATTTAAAAATAAAGTAGGCTGCCATATCTCCACTTGAACAATATAGCTATACAAACATTATTTCTTTGTTATACATTTTCAGATTGTGTTCCACATTATTTCTCCGCATGTTGGAAGACAACTTGTACTCGAGTTTGTTTTCAATATCCTGCTGTCTATTGGAATTCTGAATAATCCTTGCTGTCCTTTCTTTCTTTGTCACCTTGCTCAATATAGAGCAAGCTCCTTAGCTTCAATAAGTTGATCAGATTTTTATGCATAAAAAAACTTGAACTTGTGAATTTTTCTTCAAATGAACAGTAGGCAATGAATAACAAATTAGCATCATTAGGGAACATACAACACATGACTTTGCTCTTTTCATGGTAGGTAGCATTAGAAATAATGATTGCACTATTCAATTACTATTATGAGCTTGTAGAAAATCTGATTTAGATTTTTGTTTCATTCTTTTCATGCTAGGTAGCATTAGAAATAATGATTACAGTATTCAATTACTATTATGAGCCTTAAAAAAACCTGATTTAGATTTTTGTTTCATTCATAATGTTGGTTGTTTCTTTTTTGACATTCAGATTGGAGAAGAGCTCGGAGATATTTATGACTATGTTGCCCCTTGTTTTCCTCCAAGGTTTGCACTGTGTCAAAATTTGCCTCTTTCTTTCGTCTTTTTCTTCCTTTTTTTTTTAAATTTTATTTTTTATTTTTTAAACTTTATCTGTTTTCTTAGTGAGCTTTCAGTTAATGCATCCATCTTTCTCTTGATTTGAGGTTTGTCATTAAGATTAGCTTTTCTCTTTCTCATCTTTTTACTCCTTAATTATTCCCTTATGGTGTACTGTTGGATGTCTCAGTCTTTTGACCTAAATATGCTTGATTTTACACCTGTTGTTACCTTCTACTAAAGGTTTTGTTTGTTGGTGTTGGTACTAGTTAGATGCCAAACAATTGGCTTCCCTGTTTGTTAATCTGGTATTGAAGGCTCAGCCCTCCAAATGTAATTCTGTTCTTCCAGGGCTTAAGAAATGTTTTTTGGGTCAATTTGAGTCTATATCCCTCTTTTGCTGATCCAAATTCCAAGTCTATGCAAACTTCAATTCACAACATTTTACCAATGGAGACCCAAAGTCACATTTTTTTTTATAAGTAATAAGGATTTATTGATAACGAAAGAGAGACACCCAAGTACAGAGGAAGTATACAGGGGTGTACAAATCAAATACAAAAATTACATAAATCAAGAAAATCCAAAAAAGAAGAAAAAGGATGGTTTCTCCACATTGAGAACTAGTCCAATAAGGTTCTGAAAAAAAGAAGCTTGAGATTAGGCATAGAACGCTCATTGCCTTCAAAACACCTACTATTTCTTTCCTTCCAAATACACCACATCAAACAATGAGGAACAACCATCCATATATCTCCATTGCGATGGCGACTAAATTGACCTTGCCAGCAAGCAAAAAGCTCAACAATAGACATTGACATAACCCAACAAACTCCAAATAAACCAAAATCCATATCCCACAACTCTAGAGCAATTGGACAATGAAGGAATAGATGGTCAACGGTTTCACTGTTACACTTGCACATATAAAACCAATCCAAAATGCAAACCTTTCTTTTCCTTAAATTGTCAATTGTCAAACATTTCCCCAAGGCAACGGTCCAAACAAAGAAAGCCACTCTAGAGGGAATCTTTTGCTTCCAAATGCTTTTCCAAGGGAAAAACTGATTACTGTGGCCAACTAGAAGATGGTAGTACGCACTAACCATAAACCCCTTACTCTTACAAGGTAGCCAACATCTCTTGTCCTCTCCAATCCCCCTTACAGGAGTGCTATAAATGGTATCTATGAAGCTCCAGAAAGCTTCCAGTTCCCAATTATGAACATCCCTACAAAAATGCATCTCCCAATGAAGGATTCCATTGGAGTACCTCATTAGATCAACCACACTTGTCTCTTTGTTTCGACAAATCCTATATAAATTAGAATAGCAGTCAGCGAGAGGAGATGATCCACACCATCTATCTAGCCAAAACCGCACTTTTGATCCATCTCCAATTTCATAAAGAAAAAACCGAGATAATGAGGGCCACCCCCTTCTAATATTTTTTCACAAACTAACTCCATAAGGACCAAAGAAAGAGCTAGAACATCAACCATCCCAATCACAACCATACTTCGCCTCTATCACTTAACGCCATAGAGCCTCACTTTTCTTGCCCAAATCTCCATAACCACTTCCCTAATAAAGCTACATTGAAGGTTCTTAGGTTCCTAATCCCTAAACCACCTAAAGAGAGAGGAGTACAAACCGTAGACCAATTAAAAAGATGAAATTTGGGCTCATCCCCTAGGCCACCCTATAGAAAGTCCCTCTGAAGTCTTGCAATTCGGTTGGCCATCGAAGCAGGAATAGGGAATAAAGAAAGAAAATACGTAGGAAGGTTAGAGAGAGTGCTTTTAATTCAGTAGCTCTACCTCCCTTGGCCATCCTATGAAGAAACCTCGTATTGGAGTCGCCCTCCTTTAAGTACAACACTCTGGACTTTTCCCTCCAGCTAATCTCCTCTAACAAGGCTATCTTCTCAAGATCAGCGCGAAAGGATGCTTTTTCCAATTTTTCCTCCTCTAAAAGAGGTTGATTGTCCTCTTTTACATCCAAAGCATTCAACTTACTCCATAATTGCTGTTTCTTGGCTGAGATGTTGCCAAAATCTGATTCGTTCCATTGTTTTAGATCTGATTTTAGAGTAGGAAAAAGGGGATGATGTTGTTGTGGAGGATTGGGTTTCAGATATCTGCTCCAAGGATGCCTTTCAGTGTACTGTACCTTCGCTTCCTCTAACTGTTGAACCACTGGCTTACTCTTTGCCTATGGATAATGGTGATGGGTTAGCAACTCTGGTTGTGAAGAATTTGCTAGGTAAGGACAATTACTCAGAATGGTTTCAGGAAAAATTCAGTGGGTTGATGACTTTCTTGGGACATCCCTCAAAGGTTTGGAAGAGCCAACAACCAATTTTTTGTTGGCTGTTGAAGTTGAGTTACAGTAGAGGTCTTTTAAGGAAAAAACTGAACAAACCGTGAAGAGCTTAGGGAGGAAAGGAATAAGGGAATTAAGGGGTTTATTTAGCTCTGTCAATTATGGTTCAATTTCAACAAGGCACATTGGTAATGGTAAGGAAAGGGCTCTAATTATTTCCCAATGAATTTGAAGATTTTATCTTGGAATGTTAGAGGATTGAATGAGAAGGAAAAACGGCTCAAGATTCGTAATTTATTACGTACTTGGAGGGCTGATATCGTTTGTTTGCAAGAGACAAAATTGGAATGGGTTACAAGAGGACTTGTTAGAAGTATATGGAGTTGTCCTTATATAGATTGGTTATATTTGGGTTTAGAGGGTGCTTCTGGTGGAATTCTGCTCATGTGGGACAGAAGGGTGGTTGAAAAGATAGACGAAGCAGTGGGGCATTTTTTGATTTCTTGTAGGTTCAAAAACGTCAATGACCAATTTCAGTGGGCTTTCATAGGCATCTATGGTCCAAATTTGAACAGAGAGCGTCAATTTATGTGGGAGGAATTGGCAGGCTTGAACAGTTGGTGGAATTTGCCATGGTGTTTGGGAGGTGATTTTAATGTTATCCGCTTCCCATCGGAGAGGTTAGGGGCGGGAAGATTTACTTGCTGCATGTATGATTTTTCAGATTTTATATCTCTTTATGGGCTAATGGATTATCCTTTGGAGGGAGGTCTTTTCACATGGTCTAACTCTACCTCAACTTCTAGAATAGATCGGTTTCTCTTCTCTCCGGTATTGGCAGAATATTTCACACATTTCTCCCAAAAAAGGCTGCCTAGAGTGTTATCTGATCACTTTCCAATTCTTTTGGAGAGTGGGAGTCATTGAAGAGGGCGAATTCCTTTTCGTTTTGAGAATATGTGGTTGAAGGCGGAGGGGTTCTTAGACAAGGTGAAGTCCTGGTGGGAGAATTACCACTTTCAAGGGACTCCTAGTTACATTCTCAAGAAGTACTCCGTCAACTACCTCTCCCAGTGGCAAAGAGATTTGAAACAGGACTTCCACCCTCCTCCCATCACGCAATTCGAGAACCCATTGCTCAGAATTCCCTGATTTCTTGATGACATTGTCTGAATGCTCATGGATGATCTGTTGGATGTCACGTTGCAAGGCCACATCACCATCAGAAAACAGAGGCTCATCCACGGAAGCATCGGAACACAGAGACCGAGCCACAGAAGCGTCAGAGACGTTGACCACTGAGAGAAGCTTCTCGGTGCATGTCGGAACCATGTGTGTCGGAGTTAGCTTAGCCTCGGACTTATCGCTACCCACCAGAGAAGCACTTATAGATGCCGAAGTGGTTGGGTGAGAGGGAGGAACTTGCAAGGAATGCATAGAGTGTGGGTGGGTCAGATTATAATTGTTGAGAGGAATAGTGGGATGGGAAGGTTTGGGCTGCCACTTAAAAAGAGTTTTATGTTTGGGGTTATAATTGTTGTTGGGCTTTGGGTGTGGGTTTGGAACTTGGCCAACCGAAGGGTCCTCCTCAAAAGCCTTGGACCAGCTAATCCCCACTTACCTTTAGGCCCATGTTCTTTTGGGCCCTTTTCATTAACCTCAAACCACACAATATCCCGTCTCCCATCTTGCCTACACTCTAAACGCATAAAAAGATCCAAGGACAACTCAGATATTACATCATTACATTCAATTCCATTTATAGTTGACAAAATCGTCGCTATTGGTTGCTTCCTCTGTCCCGAGATACAATCCTTGCAGGTACACGGTTATTACGGCTAAGATTTGACAAGAGCCTATCCTTGCAGGTATCACAGTTTTTGAGGCTGAAATCTCTTAGTTTTGAATTTTGAACCAAGACAGATTTTTTTCCTTCATCTCCTCCGCCACCGCTGTATTTCCGATTCCCCACCACCACCGACGCAAAGGATTTAGAGGCATCTCTATTGGGAAAACCTGTGATTGCTTGCTTGGGAGCTAGAGACTCCGGGTCTGTCGCCTTTCTCAGGTGGAGCAAAACCTCTCCAGCCACTTCCCAACTTCCCTTCTGGCACCACTATAGAACCCTTACGGCGACCATGAATGAGTTCAGAAATTACAAAGAAGAAGCAGTAAGAGTTGGAACCCAACTGAAGAATAAAACATTTGTCACCCTCACGGAAGGATTTCGCAAACTAACCACGAGACTGTCCAGCGATCAGTTCTTCCACATTGAACAGCAATCTCTTTGCACATCCTTTTCCCATAAAAATTGATCTTAAAGAATCTCTACCTCTCTCATAAATACGAAGTTGGTAAAACATACCACCTTCCTCAACTGTAAACTCAAAGGTTTTTGATTCAACGAAGAAGAACACAGAGCCTCCCATATTGAAAAAGAAAACAACAAAGGAAGCAAAAAAAACACAAAAGAAAACAGGATAACAGAGAAAAAATATATGGCTAATTCGAGGTAGGCCCAAAGTCACATTATTTTCTATAATTCACCTTCAGCAAAGCATTACAATTTTTGCCTCGAACTCTTAAAAGGCAGCAGTCTGAAAATTTCTGGAGGAATATGGGAATGAATGGTTCTGTAGCTTGTTCCATCTTATCATGTTGTTTTCATTAAAAAAAAAAAGGTTTCTTAACAGCCATACACCTTACAGACAATCCAATACTACTGAGTGCAAATTCTAGTGGGTTGCAATGTAATAATCTAAAAGGAAAGATTGATTGTCTATGATATAGTTTGGTAGAGGTCCTATCAAAAAAAAAAAGTTTGATAGAGGAGAGCGATTAATGCACCAGTGAGAATGAGTGAGTTGATTCAAATTGAGAGAACGAAGATAGGTAGAGAAAGTCCTAGAATGGCATTAGTAGAAGTAAAAAAGCACGTCAATTAAGGAGGTAACCAAGAGTATGCCTTTAAATAGAATAAAATGGTGGAAAGGAATGTTTGTGCCATACTTGACTAGTTTGTTGATAATCCATAGCTGACCCCAAAATTTTGGGATTAAGGCTTGGTTGTAGTACTGATTGTCTTTGTAACTGTTACTAATTTATATTTGGGCTACATAGGCTCCTGGTAATTATATGGTTTACTTTGGTGCTACATGTGTGGGCCAATGGTCAAAGCCCAGTCAGAACTTTTGTGAACAAGGTTCTAGTTTATTGGAAAGGTTAACTCCGCTAGCATTATCATTCTGTAGTTTGTGCAGTTGTATGTGTGTGCGTGAGCTCACATGGATGAGTCCGTCATCATATCTGCCTGTACTTACGTTGAACTTAGGAAGCATTTTTTGTGTTGAGGGATATATTCCATGTAAATGTTTTATTTGTACTGATTCAGTCTTCCATGCTGGCAGATATGAAATATTCCAACTCATGGTAAATCTGTATACTGAGAGGTTCATTCAGATGCTTAGATTGCTCAGTGACAGGGCGAATGAATTAACAAATATAGAGATTTTGAAGGTATTTTGCTCAATTCCTTATGATTTTCAAGCAAGCATCTTATTTTTGCAAATAGTCTTTACAGAAGTAAACAGACCATGTGCTATGGCACATGGAACAACTTGGCCATTTGCAAGTTTTCTCATACCAAGATGTGTCATTGTAGCTATACTTGGACTTTGGATTTTGACGGAGTCTAGTTTGGATAAATTCAATTTTTGTTTCCATTGTAGCACTTCCTTTGTTTATCAAGTGATGAATGATCTAAATTCATAAAAACTGCTGGTTAGTTGATGATAAGCTCCACCTTGCTTTTTCTGATGCTGCTGATTGATGTAATTATTGGTCCAGAGGTCTTTCATAGTGCTCTACAATTGGGTAATTACATCACTGGAGTGCCCTACAGCTGAATAATTACATCAGACATGGCACTTTTCTTAGAAGCAACTGTAGTTAAAGTATATGGGGGTGGAAAAATGGTTTCAGTATTTTGCTTATTGAAGCATATTTTATTTCTGACTTTTTTAGGTATAATGTGTTTCATATTATCATTTGAATTTCTTATTCCTGACTTTTTGTTTCTCTTTCTTATTGCCTACAACTAGGTAACTGGTTGGGTAGTTGAATACCAAGATAACCTGATTGGGCTTGGTGTTGATGACTCTTTGGCTCAAGTTTGTTCTGAGAGTGGTGCCATGGATCCCCTCATGAATGCATATGTAGAGAGAATGCAAGCTACAACAAGGGTAAATTATTTACCTGCCTTATCAATCTGTTGCAAATCATATTTGATCATTTATGATATTGCGCAAATCACCTCTCTTGCTGAGCCAGACCACTTCTCCCATGTAACTATTGCTTTTTACTGGTTCTGTTTTCTAGAAATGGTACTTGAATATCTTGGAGGCTGATAAGGTGCAGCCACCAAAGAAAACAGAGGATGGAAAGCTGTATACACCAGCTGCAGTTGATTTATTCAGAATCCTAGGAGAGCAAGTGCAAATTGTTCGGGATAATAGCACTGATGTCATGCTATACAGAATTGCTTTGGCAATCATTCAGGTGATTAAGCCGAACTTTCATAGACATATTTGATATGCATTAATCCCTCAAAAATTAAATACAACTCTTAAAGTTCAAAATAATTTTTGAATTGGTTCACATAATTTAGTAATTATAAAGTGTGCATGGAACAATTTTTTCTTCTTCAATTTTCTGCATGTATATGATTTTTTCACAGTCTAGGCAGCAGCCATAACAACATACACTCACATTAATAAAGTAAGTTTCTTATATATATATATATATATATATATTATATTTAAAGAGCGAATACTTCCTTGGTAAGTAATCTTGGCCATAAAAAATGTCTGCTCGGTATTCTTTGTTGAGGGGATGAAATGAATTGAAAGTTAAGCTGGTTAAATTTTTTCTTGGAACTGTCTTCCCTCTACCTTCGTATCTAATCTTATCTCTCCTTGCTTTTCTCAGCTTTCTCATGTCATATTCTTTCCTAACCTGATTTCCAACAAATCAAGTTTTTTGCCTTCTACATATCCAACCTAAGATTCTAAATCTTACCCACTTGATTCTCACCACATTCCTAGAAAGAAAGCCCCTAAACCACACGTATTCTAAGACTGTCCTGCATCAAGTTGGACTTTGACATTACAAAACTTACAGAATTAGAGTGTGGAATATAGTTCAACACTGTTTTTTTCCGGACATTAAGCTGTTCTTCTTTAAAACCTTGTTGGATTGGATGTTGGTTGTGGGTTTCTATTCTTTATGTTCAATTTATGATTTGATTGATCGTTGTAATCTGTGCACTTTGATTGTACTGTCCCCATTTGTATACATCCTGTATACTTGGGTGACTATTTTTTCTGGCATCAATAAAGTTTCATTACTTATAAAGAAAATTATAGTTCCATCTTGTTTGAAGTGGCAAATTTGGAGGGAAAGGATTAGGAGGACTTTTGAGGGGCAAGAGCCATCTATGGAGAAAGTAAAATCTCATTGTGTTGGATCTCTCTTCTATTTGACAACATTGGATGGAAGCAGACCTTCCAATGGATCTCTCTTCTATTTGATGTCAGTGGATGGCAGTTGAATGATACAAAAGAAAATTTAGGAATTTCAAAGAAAGAGAAAGAAAGTGGCAGCATAATGAGAGAGAATTCTCGAATCTCAATTCTGATTTTTTTTTTTTTTTCATAAGTAACAGTTTTTATTTTTATTTAAATAAATAATAAATTTTTTATTAAACATTAAAAAAAAGAGTCACCCAAGTATACACGATGTATACAGCTGGGGATCAATATAATCAAGAACAAAAATTACAAGCATCCATCAAATCATAAATTGAAGAGATAGAGTGGCTTTCTACAATAGACATCCAATCTAGTAGTGTTTTAAAAAATAAAAGTTTTAGATTCATTATTGTCCTTTCAGAATACTCAAAACATTGGTTGTTCTGCTCCTGTGAAATGCACCGCATCAAACAAACAAGGAGGGACAGCCATCCAGAGAATATTGTTGTGATGACGAACAAACTTCCGTTGCCAACATGCTAGAGGTTCAACCACAAACTTCGGCATTACCCAGTAGAGACCAAACAATGTGAATACCATAGACCAAAGCTGGATTGCAGTAGGACAATGCAATGAAAGATGATCTATTGATTCCCCAATGCATTTACACATTTAACACCAATCTAGAATCCATAATTTTCTTGTGTATGTTATCAATTGTCAAAATTTTCCCCAAAGCAGCTGTCCAAACAATGAATGCTACTTTGGAACGAAAAATTTTATTAGGAAGAAAACAACCTAGTACACCGGCGGTGTACTTAGAGAGAAGTACAATCAGTTCAAAATACAATGATCAAACAATTTTAGAGAGAAAAACAAGGCGGAAAAATAAAAGCAACACTCTAATCCAATAAAGTATGAAGGAAGAAGGCTTTAATTTCAAGTATATTCTGTTCACATCCCTTGAAACTTCTGGAATTCTGTCAAATCTCAATTCTGATTCTAGAGGAAATTTTTATTCAATGACAAAGTTGAGTTTACAATGTCCAACCTTGCTATTTATACGCTAAGGAGTTGGTTATGCTAACCACAGGTGGACATCACCCCTAATAACAACCCCTTAGCAAACTATTGCTAGCAGATGCAAAAACAATTAATCATGTTTTAAATCATAACAAACTATAGCTAGCACGTGTTTAAATATCATAACTATAACCTGCCAAGAGCCTTGTAACTCAACTGATTGGCATCTCCTAGTGTGTTCACGACATCTAAGATTCAATTCCCCCCTCCCCTATTGTTACTATCGAATTATCAAAAATCATAACTATAACCTGCACAGTAAAGACAATTTGTCACATGTTTTAAAAGAACGTCCATTGCCATGTAGATTACTCAGCCATGTCATCATCCCATGAGGAATAGTAGGCCAACTTATTATGCCCATGTAGATTATTCGGCCATGTCAGCATGCCATGTGAATGGTTGGCCACATCATCATGCCCTAAATCATAGACCTTCAAATTTGTATGATTTCATAGATTCAATGTATTCATGATCTTTGTAGCGGAACTCTTGGGTATACAGCCAATATACACCACTTGTTCCCTATTTACTTGTACAATCTTTCATCAATAAAATTCTTATAAAAAAAAAAGTTACTTCTTTCAAATATGAATGTATTCAATTGCTTCGCTCACTCTTATGCAGTTCTTTACTATGTGAGTGGGTTAATTGATCAGTTAATATTGCTAGAAGTCATTATTATATGATTAAAAGCTTTGATGTGGATTTTTTTTTTTTTGCTTTCCCCCATTTTTGGACCTCATGGTTTCTCTTGCTTCAGGTCATGATTGATTTTCAAGCCGCTGAGAGGAAGAGACTTGAAGAACCTGCTTCTGAAGTTGGTCTGGAACCTTTGTGTGCAATGGTGTGTGAGTTATTTGATCATTTAGCCTGGGACAATGTTTGGCACTTGCATTGAAATTAACTTATTATATGTTTCTGCTATTGACTGTGTACATATTAACAAAAATCTCCTATTGTTATTGTGTACAGATTAACAACAATCTGCGCTGCTATGATCTTGCAATGGAGCTAAGTAATAGCACTATGGAAGCTCTTCCACAAAACTATGCTGAACAGGTTATATTTTTATTGATCCAAGTTCTTTTCTCCTCATCGTCTTTTATTATTCCTCTCTCTCTCTCTCTCTCTCTCTCGGGTTCCTGATTACTGCAATGCTAAAATAAGTCATGACCCTGCTACATTCCGTATATCAATTGGTTCCTTTAGCTTTAGTACTCTAATGTATTTCCTGAACTTTTGTTCATATTACGTATATCCCTTTGGAGTAAGCATGTCATGAATTCATGTGAATGTATGACTTTGCTGCCTTTCTTTTTTTCTTAATTGGGTTTATTGGCCAGTCTCATATAAATTAATTAATCAGTGTTATACTTTGTTCAATAATTTAGGTAGGAATGTCTGTTGGTAATCCTGAAAAAACATTGTCCATCATCTCTAGAGTCAGCAATATGTTCCAAGCAAAGGAGAAGCAATTTTTCATCTTCTTTTTAATTTTTAATTTTCTGTTTCTTTTAAATAAAATTAAGATAACAGGCTGAAAAGATGGACATCCCTCCTCCCCCATTGTAACTATCAAATTATACAAAAAAAAAATGGATGACTGTTCTCCCACTCTTCAAATGAATCAAATTGCTTGACCCAAACAGATTGAAACTGAGTGCCTTATTTTTTGTTGTTTTTTTTCCCTGTTCATTTGTTTTGTATTTTTTTTTTCCTTCATGTGTGTGTGTGTTTTTATTGTGCTTTTGCCCTAGTGATGTGTTGTGGTTATGGGTTCAACATAAGCGAGAGCCTTGTGTATTGGGTTTAATCTTTTTACGTGTGAGTGCTTGGTGTGAATGGTAATTAGCATATCATAGGCTCCTCCATTTTTCTTTTTTTTGTTTCCCATTTTTTCCCATCGATGTGAGCTCTAGGGGAAGACCAGCCTATTATCCCTAGAGTAACTTTTTTTAAGAGAAGTGTTTGTATTAGTCGTTTTCTGATTTATGAGGGATTAGTTGCATAAAGCCTTGTTACAACAAACCCAAGGAGTAACCAGGCATAAAGTATAATATTACTGCCACTTATTATTTCGGCTTAGTGAGTCTTCTTCTGACAAACTGTTGGCGCCACTCCTCAACAAGCTAACCAGGCATAAATTTTTAATATTCCTAGCTTCCATCTTCTTTGGCATCAAGGTGATGAATTTAGCATTCAAAGATTTCTCAAACATTCATGTCTCATAAACATTTTGGAGAAAAGATTGTGACGTCCCCCTCAATCCCCCTCCTAACAACAACTGAAAGTTCAAATAATGTAAAAATACCCTTGAATGTTTAGACCCTCAATTTACAAATTACCAATTTAGGCTTTATATCAAACAATTAATGTGCGGAACATGAACAAAAGCTTAATACAGAATTGGTAAACAATCTATGCCAATTAAAATCACATCCACAACAGAAAATAAAAGGCAAAGATAAAGGGAAGAGAGATGCAAACACAAGGATAACACACGATGTGTTATCGAAGAGGAAACCGAAGCCCTCGGCGTAAAACCTCTCTGCCGCCCTCCAAGCGGTAAACAATCCACTAGGAAATGTAGTTGGGATATATGAACAGCAATAGAGCCTCCAAGCCTAATCTACCCAGTGTACCTATGCCCTCCAAACTTCTTGCTCCAACGAGGTTGCGCCAAACCTATTTCTTTTCTAGCTTCTCGGATTCCGCTACTTAACCATAGCATCAACCAATGTAAATTGGTTCCTTCCTAACTGCTTCCCAGAACACCAAACAGCCCTCTCACAGTAATGGATATGGTGAGAAAAGGTTTTGGTAAAATGTCTCTCAAGGATTTAACAATGGAGAGGAAAAGAGTTGAGGAATTTGAAGAGTCTCTTATGTAAAGATTGTTGATGAATCAATCTTGTTTTACTCTAGGGTTTTTCTCTCAAAATTCTCTCTAGAAGCTCTCTTTCTTTCGTGGGTATAGGGGGTATTTATACTAGGGTGAGAAAGGAATGTAAAACATTAGGTTTTTCAAAACAGGGTTGGCTCATGACTTGGCCTCGCAGCTTGACTGAGTCGCGAGATCCAGCCACGCGATAACAGAATGGTTAGTTGCCCTATTTTGTCTTGTAGTGCTCCAGCTAGCATGACACTTCAACTTTTGGCATGCTTGGCACGTGTGCTGCTTCTGGCGGCTTGCAGCCGCGAGTCACCCGCGAGATCCAGTCGCAAGACTCTGTTTTTTTGCACACTCTTGAGCATTCAACACTCTATCTTACTCACTACCCTTACAACAAACCTACTTAAATACAAGGTTATTAATTGCTGAAATACAAGCAAATTTGGCACGGAATAAAACCAACAAGATGGTTGAATAAATTCAACCTTACAATCTTCTCCTTTGGCTATTCCGTGACAAAACCCTAAAACAGACTCTAGACTTAACATGTGAGGTGGGAACAGTTGAGCAAAACTCACTCACACCTAATTCTAGAAACTGTGAGGCACTTGAATCATATGAACATGAAACTCCTGAAACACAACAATACACCATGATCATTGTATGCAGAAAACATGAAATGCATATGAAACAAGTATAAAGTAATCAAGCAAAGATGAAGTTAAGAAACAAACCATGGCTTGATCAAACAAGTAATCACTACAAGGTAGTGATCACAATGCTCATTCACACTTGAAATGAACACTTGAACATACAAGCTAACAAGAATAATGCAAGTTACTTGTATGCCCAACACTCAACCAATGCATAATACACTAAGTATATGCATTTAGGAACAATCCTACAAGAGCACAAGAGTGACAGTACTTAACCAGAAAATGCATGACATTTAGATAGAAGTATTGATTTAACAAAAACATAGAGGCTGCATAAAGCATGGTACAAACCATAAAACCTACAAGAAACCCTAAAAGCTTACAAAAGCAACATGAGTACAAAACAAATATAAACTGAAAAACATCAACAATATATATATATATATATATATAAAGTAGACCAAGTTTAAAAAACATCCATGTGTTATGAGTTAGAAACAAAAATACACCAAAACCACAGTGTATCAAACCCATAGTAACAATAAATATCCAAAAACATAAACCTATAAATTAAGGATAAGACTAAAACAAAAGTATGTGTACTCCCCCTATTACTATGCACACTTCCCTTTGAGCTTTCTCCCCCTTACTGAATGTTCTTCTCCTTTTTGGCACAAATAGGTAAAGGCTGTCGTCTAACTTTTGTTGAATAGCTTCTAGCTGATTCTCCATGGTCTCGAGTCGCATTTGAACATGGTTGTTGGTGGAGTAGAGAAGTGTCACCATTTCCTCAATGCGTTTCTGAATATTTTCAAGCAAACTACCCACTCTATCAGTTTAAGGATCAGATTGTGCTTGCGGAATGCTAGTTTGTTGAACTTCAGGGATGACACGTGAAGTAGGTGTGGTATGTACAAGTGTCTCTGACTCAGGAGCAGATGGAGTAACCGGAGAGATGTGTGCACTCTTTGGTGTTTTAGAGGAATGATTTCTGTTGGCTTGTAGGGTGAACATGGAAATTGGACGCAGACGGGTCATCATTTTTCCATCTGAGGGAAGAACAATGCCTTCACGAAGAATGAACTTCATGATGAGACTGCAAAATGGAATACATCCTCGAGCTGCAGATCGAGCCGCGGTCTTCCTCATGGTTTGAAAGACGTGGGCACAGATATCAATGGGGGCTCCTATAATAAGATCACAAAGGAATTGAGCTCTTCCAAGATTTATGAAGGTAGTGTTGGACAGTGGGTAGAGATTAGAGAACATGATCAGTTTTAGTGTGGTCAACTCTAGTGCAAACTTTAGGGTGCTTATGGATGTGCATGTACTGGATACTTCATGATCAGGTCCTAGAACTTGTAGAATGTCTTGAGTCTCTGGCGTTCGATCATCATATGGAGTTAGGTCCACATCCGTAGGTCTTCTGATGCGGAGAATTTCGGCTATGGAGTTTGGGGTGATGATAAATTCCTTTCCTCTTACCCAGCAAACTAGCGCAACTCTAAGATCACTTGAATTAGAGTAGCATTCCTTAACCAGTTCATCCATTAGATCGACAAAATTCCCAAATAAGTTTGCCCAATCTCTTGGCTCAAAGATTCGAGGGATAAAAGTGGTCCCTAAGGTATCAAATTCAACCACCCGTTCCACTATAGGAGATGCTCTGTCAAAAATGTTTGAGTATATGTGTGAGGTAAGCGAGGTTCTGAACCTCTCCAAATTGGAGTCTTGAGATGACTGGGATGAGAGTTGAGTCCTTTTAGCAACTGGGGTTGATGGATCATCAGTAACAATGTCTTTGCCCTTAGAGGATCAACGAGACATCTGCAAGAGAATAGACACACAGCAAAGAACCAAAAACAACACCACAAAGGACAGATATCAGCTTGATTAGATTCAGATATGAGTGTAAACCAGAGATATCATACACAAATACAAACATAAGTCAGGTCAGCGCCAAACAAAACCATGAGCAACACTGAAGTGCAGAAAGAGGCAGGTGCATCAAATTGGTGATATTGCAAGAGAACACAGAGAAACACAAATTTATAAATAACTGTCAATGAGACAGTCTACCATGAGCATGATGTGCACAGATCAAGAATATTGGTGAAATAAGGACGGATAGCACAAATAAGACCACAGAAGATAGGAACAGGCATAAAACAACAATATGGAAGAACAGTGGAAACCACACACACCCAAGATAGAGCACACGGCAGTGAGGCACAGCATTCTGAAAAAGAAATGATTTAAAGTAATACTCTCAAGACATAAGCACACACATGTTATGTCAAACATAAAAACACAGTAATATAAGATAAGTAATCCAATGCCTTTGACAAACATAAACACTTACACATACAAACGGAGTAAAACACAAAAAAATACCAAACCCATTAACCAAATGAGTATGAAATCCAACAATAGCCAGAGTACAGAACAAAGAAAAACACAATGAGACCAATACTATGAAAACGGATGAAATCTGCAGCAAACACAACCCTCCAAACCCAGCAATCTAAGAGTAGAATGTTCGAACACAAAATCCAATAACAACTCAAACGGCAAGAAAATAATACTCAAAACATAACATATGAAGTGAGGAAGAGAAGACCCATACCTTTTCTTGATGGTTTTGAGAAGAAATGAAGCAACAATGGAATTCGAAGTGGGTTACACGGAGCATTTGGGAAGGAGACAGTTGAGAGAAAAGATGAACAGTCACAAAAAGTTCGAGGAAAAACTGAAAAAGATTTTAAAAACTGCCCTCACTGTGCAAAACACGCGTTTTTCGCGGCTGAGGTAAGTCGCCAGATAGTCGCCAGATCCACCCGCCAAAACACTTCAAGCCAAAAGTTTTGAAAAAATTTCTAAGTGTTTTTCGCTATTGGAAGTCTTACTCGCGAGGGAGTCACGAGCTGAGTCGCGAAAATCTCTGTGTACCTCTCGCGACTGGACCTTCCACTCACGAACAAGTCGCCAAAATTGACCCTCGAGCTCGCGACTGTGGCATGCGATTTGACTTACCCACGACTGAGTCGCCAAAACAGGACAATACTGTTTTTTGAAATTTTCAGTTTTTGAAGAACAAAATACTTTCTAAAAACACCTAAAACACTCAAAAAAAATTTGTGCTTGAATCAATAAAGATTGAGCATGTGAAAACACATTTTATCAAGTACAATCACACAAATAAATATGGCATTCATTGAACATAAATTTGTGTGTTGTGTGTGAGTATCAACAATGAGATAGTCTTTTGTCTAATGTGAAGCTTCAATGATCAATTCAACCAAGACATACACAATTAGCACTAGATCATGTGACCCATCTCAATTACAAAAGTATGCATATATGACCTCCCACAAGACTTGATTACATAATTTGGAACTTTACATTTGACTCCACTTTCAATCATAACATTTGATCTTTTTGATCTTTTCGATACAATCACCTCTCATTGTGAGAGATAAATGATATTTCACCTTGATGAGATAGCCTTTGACTTTTTGAATAATCATTCACTTTAATTTTTGGTCGCTTTCCCTTTTTCTTAGTCGAATACTAGTATGTGCGACAGGCTTTTGCAACTCAATATCTCTTTTCATTTGGAGATTTACATTTGGTGAGCTCTTTTTAGCAAAAACAAAAATAAAAAATGGGAAGATATATAGGCTCAAGTCTATGCATGTTTCAAGATCAACATAACCATTCACTAATCATTCATGACAAGTTTGAAGATCTATTTACAACAGTCACATAGATTTCAAAGTTTCTTCCACAGTGATAAGAGTGCAAAGAAACAAGCTACGCTCGTAAATGCACACAGCCATTAGCACAAAGGTACAAGGCAAAACACGTTTTGAGACAACTCAACAATGTCGATCAAACTTTTTGATTTTCTACTTTTTATGTGGTTTTTTTTTTTTTTTTTTTTTGACATATAAGAAGGAAAAGATTGATCAAAAACAACAAAAAGGAATAAATGATAGAATGCAAAAATAAATAAACACAATTCAACCAACACAATTAAAAAACAAACAACCAAACTAAGTCACAAAGCATAGGAAGTATTGATGCATGGACATATTGTAATGCTTATGTATGAGTACCCTTTTTCACCCACACGTCACTTGCGTTTGGGGTGATTTCCTTATAGGATTGGGTACGAGAGTTAGGGCTTTCAAACCTTCGTGTGAAGCTCTCCAAGCAGTTGGTGAAAGCACCAATCATCTTCATCACGTCCATCATTCCGGTATCACCACTTTGATCTCTTTATGGTTCACCAACCCAATTTCTCCTGTCATTTCTAGGTCCTCGTGACCTTAGAGCAGTTGCATTATTCATTGCTCTCAACTTTTGACAATTTGGCCGAGTATGTCCTTGAAGTCCGCAATGATGACACACATAGTTCAATCTAAGACCTCTTTGTGATCGTGGACGAGACTTGGCTCGAGATTCAGACTTGCCCAAAGATTGATTACGAGGATTGTTCAACATCCGTTGGTTCTCCACATTCCTTTTCTCCTCAATCTTGGGCTTCTCAGCAGTAGGGCCAACTTCAGCTGATTCTTTGGCCTTTATAAATTTCACTTCTTTAGTGATATTGCCAGATGAGTTACTCCCTTTGGTATATACCAATCCGGATTTGTTTGAAAAGCTCTTTTGTGATGAAATAACATCATCTAGCTTCTTGGTGGTGATCCTCTCTATTTTAGCATTTGCTTGCATAACCTCTTGCTCTAGAAATCTCACTTTTGTGTAAGTTTCTAACAGCTCACCGTTCAGTGTTTCTATCTCACATTTGACCTCCTTATATCGAATTAGGAGACTTTTATAGTCCTCCTCTGCCTTCTTTATCTTTCTCACAGCTGCCTTTGCCACCCTTGTGTACTCATCCGACCTCTCCAGGAGTGAGTTATAATTGTCTTGAAGATTGGTTGTGTTTCCATCTTCTTCTGCATCTGATTCCTCAACAGCTCCAAATGATTCTTCATCACTATGTACTCCAAACTCTTTGTACAAGTAGATTCAACTCGTCTGAAGAATCAACGTGAGCAATAGTCATAAAAGTGGAGTAATTCCCTTCTCCGTCACAGCTTTCCTCAGAATCAGAGTTGGATGAATCCGAGTCACTCAGTGTCATGGCATACACCTTGCCTTTTGATTTCAAATAATTTGGACATTCTTTCTTAAAGTGTCCATGCCCGTTACATTCAAAACAAGTGACACCTTGTGTAGATTGGGATTCTTTTCCATTTTTCTTTTTAAATTCCTTTTTCTCCCTTCCTGAACTTTGAAATTTTCCTTTATCCCCAAATTAACCATTATTCTTGAATTTTAAGAATTTTCGGAAATTTTTCATAAGGTATGCAACATCCTTGTCAACTACATCTTCATCTGATGAGACATGGATTTCTACCTTCTCATTAATGGTCTTAAGAGCAAAAGATTTGCTCCTCCGTTGATTTGGCAGTGACATTTCATAAGTTTGAAGAGAACCAACCAGCTCCTGGACGTTGATGTCATCAAGGTCCTTACTCTCTTCAATTGCTGTTACTTTGGCACGAAAGCTTTCCGGTAATGATCGAAAGATTTTCCTTACTATTTTAGAATCCTCTGTTTTCTCCCCCAAATTGAACTTGCTGACAACCACCTCATTCAGCTTGCTATAGAAAGAGTCAAAGGACTCATCCTCACCCATTTTGAGCTCCTCAAACCGAGTGGTCAGCATTTGCAGCTTGGTGTCTTTTACTTTTTTCGTGCCTTCGTAAGTGGTCTCCAATATCTCTCATGTTTCTTTGGCAATGGTAATTTGAGAGATCCTGTGAAATTCATCTGGAGACACACCACAGAAAATAGCATTGAGTGCTTTACTGTTATCATTAGATGCGGCGAGTGCTGCCTTATCCCATGTGGATTTGGTTGCCTCAGGTCTGGTCCAACCTATCTCAACCGCATCCCAAATGGATTTTTCAATGGAACATAAAAATGCTCTCATACGAACCTTCTAAAAAGCATAATTACTACCATCAAAATATGAAGGTACATTTAGGGATTGAGACTGGTCCATATTAAAAAGGGTCAAGGATCACACTATGGTAATGAAACCAACAAAAGTGTACCTGCTCTGATACCAATTGAAAGTTCAAATAATGTAAAAACACCCTTGAACGTTTAGACTCTCAATTTACAAATTACCAATTCAGGCTTTATATCAAACAATTAATGTGCGGAACATGAACAAAATCTTAATACAGAATTGGTAAACAATCTATGCCAATTAAAATCACATCTACAACAGAAAATAAAAGGCAAAGATAAAGGGAAGAGAGATGCAAATACAAGGACAACACACGATGTGTTATCGAAGAGGAAACTGAAGCCCTCGACGTAAAACCTCTTCGTCGCCCTCCAAGCGGTAAACAATCCACTAGAAAATGTAGTTAGGATACATGAACAATAATAGACCCTCCAAGCCTAATCTACCCAGTGTACCTAAGCTCTCCAAGCTTCTTGCTTCAACAAGGTTGCGCCGAACCTATTTCTTTTCTACTTCCCGGATTTCGCTACTTGACCATAGCATCAACCAATGTAAATTGATTCCTTCCTAACTGCTTCCCAGAACACCAAACAGCCCTCTCACAGTAATGGATATGGTGAGAAACGGTTTTGGTAAAATGCCTCTCAAGGATTTAATAATGGAGAGGAAGAGAGTTGAGGAATTTGAAGAATCTCTTATGTAAAGATCGTTGATGAATCAATCTTGTTTTACTCTAAGGTTTCTCTCTCAAAATTCTCTCTAGAAGCTCTCTTTCTTTAGTGGGTATAAGGGGTATATATATTAGGGTGAGAAAGGAATGTGAAACGTCAGGTTTTTCAAAACAGGGCTGGCTCGCGGCTTGGCCTCGCTGCTTGACTGAGTCGCGAGATCCAGCCGCGCGATAACAGAACGGCCAGTTGTCCTATTTTGTCCTGTAGTGCTCCAGCTAGCATGACGCTTCAACTTCTGACATGCTTGGCACATGTGCTGCTTCTGGCGGCTTGCAGCCATGAGTCACCCGCGAGATCCAGCCGCGAGACTCTGTTTTCTTGCACACTCTTGAGCATTCAACACTATCTCACTCACTACCCTTACAACAAATCCACCTAAATACAGGGTTACTAATTGCTGAAATACAAGCAAATTTGACACTGAATAAAGCCAACAAGATGGTTGAATAAATTCAACCTTACAACAACGCAAGCAGTGAGAAGCCAATTTCTTTTTAATTTTTAATTATTTATTTTTTGTGTTATGGGTAATTCTGTAACATTCTGGTTTATGTACATGGGTTGTACTATTGGTCCCTTGGCCTTATTTTGGTGTTTAACTATCTGACACAGGACATGGACAAAAATAAAATGGATGTGACAAACTAATTGAAGAACAAAAAAATAAAAAAGATAGATTACTTGGGAGTCAGCACTTAGACTTACTTGGAATCAGCATCAAGTAAGAGAGAACAAACCTAGAAGTCAGTACCTAGTGTTTGATATGTTTAACATAAAACCATAAGAAAACTTTCAAGAGAAATGTTATTAATCAGGCACACTTGTCTCATTGCAATATAATAGCATGCTCATATAGAATGCTAGAACTAAACCCTAATTTTAGTTGACTTAGGAAAGCCAATTAGTGAATTTTTTTTTATAATTGTTACAACAAGTGGAGGAAGGGGGGATTTGATCCCTAGTTCTCCTTATAAAGGAGACTAGACAATGCTATTAAGCTACAAGGCTCTTGGTGGGAAGCCAATTAGTGAATTACAAAAATAACCTTGACTTTAGGAAATTAATTAAAATACTAATAACCTAATTAACTACAAACACCTAAACTAAAATTGAATTGAAAATTAGAAATTCAGTTGACTTCCAAAAAGAAATAAAACTAAATTAAAATATATATATATATATATATATATATATTCTTTGCGCTTCCCATATCATTATTTGATTTGGTTTTCTTTGTGAGTTTATTTATTTAATCTGCGCTAGTTATCAAGCTCAATGAGTCATATATGACAGATTTAACCCTACTGAGACTTTGGCTCCTTTGGCTTTGATACCTAAGTCCAAACTAAATGAATAAACTCACAAATAAATCCCACTAAAATAAACAAACCCCAAAATAAGACCCAATCAACCAAAAATACATCTCACGTCCAAAAACAAAAAGATTACAGCTTACACTTAAAATAAAATTAACATGAAATTGGCTTCTCATTACTTACATTATTGAGGGCAGTTATCCCACCGTAGACCTGTCCCAATCCAACGTAGATTTGGAAATACAGTCCCACATCTGTCCCGTTTAAAAAGTTTCATCCTTAAACCTATCCCATCCCATCCAATTCTTTTGGAAACTATATTTCAATCCAAGAATACCTTCATTCTATGGGGGTCTTCAGAGAAGTGTTTCAAATATTCTTTGGTGGCTTGGGAGAAGGTGTGTTCACCTTTAGAGATGGGTGGTTTAGGGATTAGGAAGTTAGTGCATTTCAATCAAGTCCTATTAGGAAAGTGGTTATGGAGGTTTGGACAAGAAGGAACACATCTCTGGCGGAGGTTTGTTACCACTAAATATGCTGAGGGTCAAGAAGGGTGGAATACTAAAGTATGTAAAAGGGCCCATGGGTGTGGTCTTTGTCATGGTATTAATGAAGGTTGGGAGAGATTCTCCAAACATTTGGCCCTAGTGGTGGGTGATGGCTCTTGTATTCTTTTTTGGCATGATAGGTGGGTTGGGGATATCTCACTTAAAATGCTCTACCCTCAGTTATATGCGTGTTCAAATGACAAGGAAGCTTGCATTTCTGATGTATTGTGTCATTAGGAGGGTGGAAATGATAGATTTTGGAATTTGAGATTTTATAGGGACTTTCACGAGAGGGAATTAGAAGCTGCCTTCTCTTTCCTTGATTTCATTCAAGCTCAGATTCCTAGGGGTGTTGGGTGTGACAGTTCTCATTGGTGTCTTAATTGGAATGACAATTTTGATATTCGGTCCTATTACAATAAGATCTAGGATGGTTCTATCCCTAGTTTCCCTTGGAAGGGTATTTGGAAGGTTAAGGTTCCTAAAATGGTGGCTTTTTTCATGTGGACAGTAGCTCATGGTCAGATACCTACTTTGGATAATCTGATGCTCCGAGGTCTCTCTTTGGCAAATCGGTGTTGTATATGTTGTTGTAATGAGGAATCTGTGGATCATCTTCTCCTACACTATCCTATAGCTCACTTGTTGTGGGTACAAATGTTACAGGTATTTGGGATCCAATGGGTCATGCCAGGTTCTATGGAGAGTTTGGTTTTTGGTTGGGGAAATTTACTTCTGACATTTGGAATGTGGTTCCTGGTTGTTTGATGTGGGTTGTTTGGATGGAAAAAAATTGGCACACTTTTGAGGCTAAAGAGAAATCGATTGTTCAGTTACAAGCTCTATGCCAGAGTACCCTGTTTGATTGGTCTAGGGGTTGGGGTTCTTCGACTTGTTCTTCCATCATTGAGTTTCTTTCTTCCCTTAGTATTATCCCCTAAGCTACTTTTTCTATCTTTGTTGTTTTTTGTTGCTTTTTCTTGTGTTCACTATCATGAACACCTTGTATTTGCTTTATTCGTTCTTTCTTCATGATTAACACTATTCTTATTACTTATAAAAAATAAAAAAAATACCTTCATTCTAGTTCCATAATTTAAGCTCAAAACACACAAAACCAATAATCATTACTTCAAACCTTTCCACATCCACACACACACACGTGTGTATATGTATGTCTGTATGTATGTATGTATGTATGTATATGTATAGCCAATCAGTTATTCCTTATTCCATAATAACGAGATGGAGGGTGAGGTCACGGGTTCAAGATCCACTAGGTGCGTGTGCAGATTACCAATAGAAAATTGTACGTGTATGCTTTCTTAATATAACTAGTGTGAAAATTTTATTAGAAAGATGAACAGCCTAAGAATAGAAGCTGTAATAAGGGTTTTAAAGAATTAGAATTGAATATCATCAAGAAAACCTAAAAAAGAGAGAAGAGACATTGCCAATCACATTCGACCACTCACAAATTTATATGGATTTCTACTCAGAAGTAGATAATTAGAGCTGTTGAAAATACAATTGTTTCTCTGTCCAAATTGTTCACATAAGGCAGAGTGGGGCAATGCCCTAAATTGGACCATTTCTATGTCTTAAAAATACTTTAGGAAAAAAATTGGGTTTTGAATCTTTAGAACAATCCATATACTCAGATTAGATCCAAAATTTAATTGTGTAGATGTATCTAGGGAGAATTCACTCTGCAGCAACTAATCCCTAGATATACATGTCTTGATATTTTATTTCACAATTGAAGCATTAAAAAAAGACCAAAAGTTAAGGTTTTATCAATCAGTAATGTTGCTCCAATACCCAACCAAATGGCTACTGTGATACCAATCTAAAAATCCGTTGTTGCTAATTGCCAACAAAAAAATGAACAACCTTTTTTAAACGTAAGAAATTTATTTAAAAAGTGCAGCAAAGGGTACAATCCTAATACGTGGGACATATGCAATAGGTACACCAATAATCTACTAGTGTACCTAACAATAAAAAAATCAATATACATAATCAAATTTGAAAAGGAATGACGGCTACTGTATTTATTTATATTTTTTCTTGGTTTTATTTTTGTAGTTGACTTGAGCTCCTGCTATAAAGATTTTAATCTCTCCCCTTGACTTTATTGTTTGGCCTTTCTTATCTTTTTGTGTTAATGCAAATTTTATATGTTAGAAATTGTAAAATATATGCCAAGAATTTTTCCTTTTTTAAGCTTGCTTTTCCTTTTTCATATATAGGTTAATTTTGAAGACACTTGCAAGGGTTTCCTAGAGTTTGCAAAGGTATGATCAAATTTGAAGGTTTTCATTATATATTTTTTGGTGTATTTTCCTTCAAATTTCACATGCACAATACCCTACATACTATATATTTATTATTCTATTATTGCATCATATACTTGTTAAAGACAAGAATAAAATAATATAGAAAAGCGGAAGTAAGAAAGAGAGAAGAACATAAGGGATTACGTGGTTCGGCCAACGGCCTACAGCCATAAGATAAAGCCCTAGCAGCTACATTTTTATAGTATACTCAAGTAAACTATTACACTGCACCCTTAATAGGATATATAGAGAGACTAGAAGCTAGGGTTAGCCCAACATTGGGTTACACCATAACTGGGCCTCTTAGGCCATTACGTCAACATAAATCCAATACTTTAACAAAACTTAAATGCTTTATAATTAAACT